>NC_092211.1:9088077-9164577 GCF_043381705.1 Parasteatoda tepidariorum
CGGTTCCCAGCAGATCACCGAAGTCAAGCATCACTGGCTGCGGTCAGTGTGCGGGTGGGTGACCACTTGGATCAGTCTGCGTAGGGACCGAGGGTGTGCGGTATTGGTCCTCGTTAAACTGTGCTACCGTAAAGTGCTCGACTTCGCGTGCAGGTCGTTGGGCTACCGAAGCAGGGGTGCCATCCCCTCTGCTGAGGATCAAAATTGTGATGGCATGTCTTCGGATCATCCTCAGGGATGTTTCCCAGACCGTCGCCAATAGCCCATTGTGAAGCTCTAGTGCGACGTAAATGAACGACAACAACAACCATATAGACAAAACATATTCTAGAACGATGGGGGGGGGACGGGGGATATTTAGGGAATTTTTTTGCTCGCGAGAAAGGGACAAACATGCTAAATGTTATAAACCGGAAGTAACGATTAAGCAATTACGATTAAAACGATGATAATATCAGCCAATGAAACAGGTGTATTTAATTAAAAGGTCTGGTAGCCAAGCAAGAAATACTCTTTAAACATGCCATAAATATTTTCTGCGGTTATATTGTTTAATTATTTTCACATTCATTTCACTGTGATCCTTAGAGACCGAAACTATTTGGTCTTGAAGAAAATAATAAAGAAGTGTTCCTTTTATTTAAATCATGTAGATTAATTAGAAGCTACCCCACACCATTTAAATAAGTAAATAAAAATGAAATTCTTGTCAATAGATCGGTTAGAGATTGGAATTCTACTTTATGTTCGCTAAATAGCGATATTCGAACAAGTATTTTAGTGATTCTTTATTCAGTACGGGTAGTTCAATGTTATAAATTTATCAATATTTTTTATCCAAGTTAACTGACCAAAATGTGTTTATTATCATTCTAGTATTTACGTAAAAGTTTAAGTGTACTTATTAAGTTGCTTTTAATCGTATCAATATTTTTAAAAAAATTGTGTTTTAAAAAGTGTAACTCTTTTGCATTTAATGTATAGATTTCGACTGAATAATTGTAATTATATCCGCTATTATATAATCGTTGTAATAATATTGTAATGATGCTCGTATTATTGAGCTAAGACTATCGTTTGTCTGTAAGACATTATTTATTTGTTTTGGTCTTTTTATTTTTTTTGTGAACTACCAAGATTATTAAAATTTATAAGCATAAAAATTTACTAAGAAATCTTATCAACAGTTGATTTTTGTTAAGATTTTATGTAATGACAATTATGCAAGAGTAAAATTTTTCCTTTTTTTTATTGGTTTGCCCATTTTATTTCATCTAAAATTCAGCTTTATTTTTGAAGTAAAAATAATAATTTGGAATTTACTCTTTTGTAAACTTTAAGGAGATATTTCCGTATTGTGATCTGTCGCTCCAACTACAATCACCAAGGTGCCAAATAGATTTAAAACTTGCAAATTTAAAAAAAAAAAACAAAAACATGTAGATGTTTGCCTGGGGGTTATACCTTTAGAATTAGTACCTTTTTGTGATTTTTTTTTTAGTTTCTCGCGGGCCACTGCCCGAGAGAAACTAAAGACTTGGCAATTACTCTGCCACATATCGCGATACGGAAATCTCTCCAACTTTAAAGTTTTATGACTGTAATGATTCATTAATAAAAAAAAACTATCTAAACAGAAAAAAATATGTTTAGTTAAAAAAGGTGTACACTTTAATGCAATAGAATGGAAAAGGTTATGAAGAATTTTTATTTCTAGTAATTTTAAACTTAAAGTTTCTTATTTACTTTTTTTTAATAAGAAGGGATGATTACATAAACATCTATTATTAGAATCAGTAATATAGAGGAGGGGGTGTTCATTATTTGCTGCCTCACATTTAACGAGAAATACCAAAGCCACCCGCTAAGGATTCACATCTTCGATAACTTTTTCTTTTATTTCAAATAGTTTTGTGAACTTTTATTTTTGTAAATATATATTTAAATATATTGAACTTTAAATGGAATAAAATTGAATATTTATGTTTATATATAATGCATGCATTTTATAATAACTGTCACTTTTTGTTTTCTATTGCAATTATACATGCTTATTTCAGAAAGAAAAAAAATTGTACTCTAAAAGGTGGGATTATAATTGTTCCCGTTATTGAAAAATTAGTTAATACAACACTGACATCTCTTAATTTTTTCTCTACCATTAGAATATCTTTGAAGCAACTTTCTAACAACAAAGTTTTTTTAATCTTTTGTTATAATATGCAGGGTATCTTCACACCTGGAAAGTCATGAATTTCGGTATTGAACAAAATTAGTCATGAAATGTCATGATTTTAACTATTTTTTAAAGAAAGTCATGGGCATAGGGTGCCGAAAAATCTAATTTTGAAAATGGAATATCCATTTAGTAAATTTATATCAAAATATTGTATATCCTCCCCTCAATTTCATGGTGTTCCAAATATCTGAATTTGTAACAAAATCCCCATTCACAGTCATATTTTATTAAAATATAAAATGTTTTTATCAATTTCTTTAAAAAATTATGTTCTTTCAAAAAATGAAAGAGAAAACATCATTTCTGGAGCGAATTATCTTATAAACTTCTGTGATTTCTGAATTTTTGTTATTATTATTATTATTATTATTTTTTTTATCAATTTCAAATTCTAGCTGAAGACAGTCATTGACGAATTTTTTTAATTCTCAAATGAGAACAGAAAAATCAGGAGTATTTCTTTCCTTTCCGATCAGCAAGAAAAGTATCTTTAATAAATAATTCTGCAGAAAAAAAGAAAAAAAACTATTTGCTTTTGTATTTTTTTCAGTTATTTTATTGCTTCAACACTAACTTTACTCTGTTTTTTAAATTTAAAATCTATAAATATGAAGGTACAGAGTATAACAGTTTTGGTTATATCTATCATTTCAATTAATGTTATTATAATACTTTTTAAATTTATTGCTGTGTTTTTGTCGGGGAAAATAGTAACTTTGCTAAGTCATGAAAAATTCTTGGAATTAGTCATGAAAAGTCATTAATTTGAAAATCAAAAATTTAGCAGATACCCTGCATATGTTTTCATTATTTAAAACATATTTATTAAATAAAAGAGTTTTGTTTTTAACCTTTTCTCTGTTGGCATTGCATCTCATATTTTGAACGTTTTTGTGCCTGTGATTATTTTTATATTTCTGAATATTGCTAACAGATGGCAAAACTAGTCCCACTTTCTTCAAAATTTTCACTGTAAGATTTCTAGCCTTGAATTGAAATCAAAATCACTATATTTCACTTTCAT
This sequence comes from Parasteatoda tepidariorum, assembly GCF_043381705.1. NCBI lineage: Eukaryota > Metazoa > Arthropoda > Arachnida > Araneae > Theridiidae > Parasteatoda > Parasteatoda tepidariorum. Next base: position 9,091,341 of record NC_092211.1, read on the forward strand.
TAGTTTTACTATTTTACTGTTATTTCATTAGTTTACTGTTATTTCATTAGTTTATTGTTATTTCACTTTCATTAGTTTTACCATTGCATATCAAAATCATTATGATGTATGAGGTTTGAAAATTATTTTGGTTGGAAAATTATTGAGGTTAAGTTGGAAAATTAGTTTCCAAAATTTTTTTTTACCTAATTTTAATAATTATTTTATGCAGATATTCATCTTAACCACCTTTAAGCAATAGAGTTAATAAATATATTACCACAGTGTATTTTTTTAAGATAAAACTTGGGTACAGTGCAAGGAAGCTGGAAAATTATTTTCCAAAACATTTTTTTACCTAATTTTAATAATTATTTTATGTAGATATTTATCTTAACCACCTTAAAGCAATAGAGTTAATAAATGTATTACCATAGTGTATTTTTTTAAGATAAAACTTGGGTACAGTGCAAGGAAAACTACAGTGGTAGAGTGCAAGGAAGCTGGAAAATTATTTTCCAAAACATTTTTTTACCTAATTTTAATAATTATTTTATGTAGATATTTATCTTAAAAACCTTACAGCAATAGAGTTAATAAATATACAGTCCTTGTCCAAATTATTAGACGCACTTTAAGATTTTATGTAAAGTCTTAATCATCAGGTGATACTATACAGCTTTATTGTTTTTTTGTGACTGAAACCGGTTTGCACTTGTTTACATTAGTGTATTAATTGGTTAAATTAGACGATATATAATGTAAATTTGACGATAGGATACATTAGACAATATATTATATAAATATAGAATATTTATTATATCAAGCATTATATTAGTATATTATAGTAATTAGATCAAATTATTAGACACACTGTAGTTTTTTAATAATGACATGATTTTCACGAGTTTATGCAGTACTTTTATATTTAAACATACATGTAATGGGTTTTTATTCGGGAGTTTTATTATATACTTCCTATTTGTATTTATTTTTAACATATTGCATTACAATGTTAACCGATTGATACAGGAGCGTAAACAAATGCAAACCGGTTTCATCTGAGTGAAAACAATACAGCTGTATAGTATCACCTGATAATTATAATTTTACATAGAATCTTATAGTGCGTCTAATAATATGGCCAGGGACTGCATTTTCACAGTTAATTTTTTTAAGATAAAACTTGGGTGCAGTGCAAGGAAATCAGTGGGCAGGACTTCACATATTTCACTATCCAATCACATATTTCATTATCCTATAGGTCAAGCAAAAAACTGCTTGCTGACAAAAATATTTTTAATTTAGGATAGAGCAAGTATTAATTTTCATCAATAATAAAGAATGCTTTTTTGGGTCGGAAATTGGGAAAAAGAAATCCCTCAGAGAAAGGGTTAAACAGTTATTTCCTTTTTAACAGAAGCTAGATTCTAAAAGAAAAGTTGTATTTAATATGTAACATCTGATCGTTAATATTTAACTCTATTTACTTTACATTATTATTATTTAACACTATACTTATAAAAACTTAAATATTTTGATCTGAATTTAATATACAACACTGTCTGCAATTATGTTATTTGAATATTTACATTAGTACTTAAGTAGGAATTTTTAGGTTCGTCACAGTTTTTTAATGCAGGTTTTTGATATGGCAATTTTATTCACGATTTATACGAAATGTTAAAAACTGTCAAATGTTAAACATTGGCCTATTTCATTAATTTACATTTAAGCTATTGTTTATTATTTTAAACATCTGATAGGATAGGGGTGCACAGCCTGCGGCCCGCAGATCAAGTGCGGCCCTTCGACTACTGAAGTGCGGCCCTTCGACTACTGAAGTGCGGCCCTTCGACTACTGAAGTGCAGCCCGCGAGAGCTTCTAAACACAATAAAAATTTTTTTTAAAAATGGCAATTTTTAATCGCACTTTTAAGTCATCACGTTTTGACACAATAAATTTTAGCAGATTATTTAGTAAATGTACGCTTAACTCGCTTTCTTTAAGCCGATTTTATCGTAAATATAAATGATTTTTTTTAACAGTTATTTCTGCTTTTCTACGTGATTTCGAAAATCCCGAATTTTTATTGCGATGCGAGTTTCAGATCGCAAATTTAAATAATCACTTTTTGTGCACTTTATTTGTGACGATTTCATCTTAAATCTAAGTGATTTTTTATCTTTTTTTTTTTGAAATTCTTTCTTTTTTTTCAACAATTTTTTTCGGCAGTTATTGCTATACGCTCCCACGTATTATAAAAAATTCCAATTATTCTATTGCGACGTGCAAATTTTAAATCATGCATTTGACACGCTTTATTCCTGCTGAGTTCAGCATAAATATATTTTTTCCCAATTATTTCTATACTTTAACACATGATTTTGACGATCCCGCTATTTAACTATGATGTTATTACGACACATGGTTGTTAATCGCACAATTAAATAATCACTTTTTGATATGGTATTTCGGTACAGTTTTATCGTAAATCCTAGTTAATTTTCCTTCGTTTTTATTTCCGCAACGAATATGATTTGGTCGAATGTGGTAATGAAATGTGATTTGATCAAAAACTAAATATTCCGCAAAAGAAAGAAGAAAAAAATCGACTGAACGCCGTACACTTGGGGCCAAATAGCAGAATCTTTTAGCAACATAGTAACACTGAAACTAAAATTTCAATGCTCAGAATAATATTTCCTGGAAAAATGTATTCATATATTAACTCTAAAAAATAAGGCCAATCAAGAACGTTTTTGAAAATGTCAAAAAGCGAAACAGAGAACATAAAAATCAATCTTAATTTTGGAAATTTTTTTTTAAAGCTGAACATCTCAGTTTTTCAATTACCAGAAAAAGCCAAGAAAAAAGAATTAAGTCAACAAAAATGCTATTAAAAATTACTGCATTATTATGAAAACGTCTAAAAAAGGTGTTTTATTTATTTAAAGAAATTAAAAATTCTTAATTTTTTAAATGAAAATCTTATGCCGAAAATCTCAATTTAAATTTTTCTCATTGCCATAATTTTAGAAGAAAAGAAATTGCTATAAAATCAATTTTATTAGTAACTTTATTTTTAAAAAAAATTCTGAGTCATAATGAAAATGCCTAAAAAAGAAAAGCAGAAAAAAACGAATTTTTCTTAGTTCCTGAAACAAAACTTTAATACTGAAAATCACACTTTTCTATGTTACTGGTTATTTATATTACAGTACAGGGAAAGAGTGATAATAAATTAATAGTATGAGACGTTCTGTTAAAATGCTGGGTTATAATAAAAACAGCAAAAAATGGATAAAAATCCTTCTCAATTCTCAAAGTATCGAAAAAATGACAAAATTGACTTGTCTGATTATAATTTTAAAAAAAAAAATAATATCTATAAAAATTCAAAAATAAAAAAAACTTAGAAAAATGCATTTCTAAAAAATATTTTGCCAAATATTTGACTGATCATTCAACCAACTGAATTTTTCACAGAAGGGCCAAATACTCGTTACATCCCTCCCTAATTTAAATGCAATGTTATTGCAACTTGAGAAATTCATAAAATGGCGGAAAACGTGAATTTTTAAACTGCTCACTGTTAGTAGTTTAGATTTCAATTTTTTGTTGCTTAAGTGATCTTTTTCGATAAAAAAAAGGAAAATGTTTACGATATAAAAAATCTAATAATTAATAAAATAAAATAATAAAGTACATTACAAAATAAGCATTGAATTTTATTTTGAACTATCACAGTTTTGCTTTTATTTTAGGCTCTTTTTTAAAACCTTTAAATTTTCTTCAATTAAAATATTTAATTTGAATTTATATTACTTAATTATGACTGAACTTTTTCCTGCTTTCATTCTGTGGGCATTGCAGTTTTTTTTATTTATTAGAATTTAATTCTAAAATGAATTTTCATATTGCGTGATATGATTAAAAAAAACCCATTTATTTTCTTCAATGTTTATTTATTTTGATAAATCTATTGTTCATATGATAAAAATAGCAAGTTTGTTTATTTTTGAATGAATTCTAATAATGGAACACTACTAAGTTATTGATATTACTAATCTTATTGATAAAAGAAAATGGAATGCTAATGTTTAAATAAACATTACTACATTTGTCATTAACATGTCTAAATACACGTGTGGCCCTTCGTTAGCCAACCTGCTGTGCAAGTGGCTTTTCACTCAAAAAGGTTGTGCACCCCTTTGATAGGATATCATTAATATAATTCTTGGCTAAAAAGGGTTTTATTTTTTGTTTATTCCTTACTAAATTTTTTAAAAAAAATATCTTGATCATTGTTATTTTAACTTTGAGTTAAATCAATGATTTTATTTTTCTTTTCAGTTAATCTGGTGCTATTGATTGTTGATATCTGAGACTAGGATTTTGATAACATTTGCAATTTTGAACTCTTTTGATAAGATATTTTTTGGAATTTTATATTATCTTTTTTTATTCATTTTAGGACATTTTTTAAGTAATAGGAATGTTTGTTATAATTTTAGTTTGTTATCATTTTTGAAATTCTAGGAAATTTTTTTTATTTTAGGGCACTTTTTGAGATTCTAGGAATTTTTATTTTATTTTAGGGCACTTTTAAAAAATTTTCTAAGTATAATGGCATTTGTGTAGATCTTACAGCTGTCCACTTTTTATCTGAGTTTTACTATTTAATATATTACAACTTGAGTTTTACATAATTTTATTTACACTTGAAAACCGAATAATTTTAAATTGTATTAATTTTATGAAGACATTTTTGTGATGTTATGCTTGAGAAATCCAAACTGTGCTGATGATTATTATTTTGAAACTCTGAACAAAATTTACACTGTGAAACCTCACTACAACAATATTTTCGGGTCAAAATAAATATATTGTTGTAGAGGGTGTATATATTGTTATATCGAGAGCCGACATATTTTAGAGACACAATAAGATTTTTAATTTTTATGTTACATATGTTTTAACTATAAATGTATATATTAATTTGCAGATAGGTTAATTATGGTTAAATATTAAAAATAATTGAAATAAAATAAGATTGCAGACATACCTGAAAACCGTTTTTATGAAATCCGATATTTTTGTTTGTTTATTTATCTTTCTGACAGTTAAGTTAACCAACAAAGTATGCAACAAGTTCAAAATACGAAAATGATTTTCATTTGTGAATTTTGCTCCACCATCCCCATCTACGGAAAAATTTCTCTTTCCGGTGTTAATGTGATGCTTGTGATTATTTGTGACTCATGATCAGCATTTAACATGAAGGAAATGAAATCAGATAGGAATGTTACATCTGTGACTTCTTAAGAAATAGGGGAGGTAATTCTAAGAATGGAAGCTTTTGGGGTGGTCAGCAGTGGGTCTTTTCATGTCAGAAAAAAATGACAAACTATGATAAGATAAGATTTTTTATATTATTTGAAAACCAGTAATAAATGGAGAAAATAAGGTTGAAATTTGGAAAAAAAATCATTTTACAGTGGCTTATTGCTTCAGAGAATATCATAATATTGAGAGGAGAATACCATTAATTCATATGAAAATTCGTCGGGACCACGAAACATTATCGTAATCGAGGGAGTTTTATGTTTCCAAAATCCGGACTCTAATGATTTCAATCCTTGTAATAAAGGCTAACTTATTCCAATTTTGTAGCATTATGGAAAATGGGCATAATGCTGCTGCTAGTTCCTCAACTAGACATCACAAACGGATGCCCTCCTTTGTGGACCTTCTACCAGACTTTAAAGGGGCAGATTCAATATCAACACAATGTTCAGAAATTATGGATCACTTCAGCTTGGAGGTAGCTCAACTGATTGCTTCAAAAACTGTTGTTAAAGTGAGTTCTTTTGTTATTGTCTCATTAAAATACTCAAAAAGAATTTATAAATTTGTTTTTAAAAAAACTTCTCATTTCTCTATGCTAAACCCTGTGGCAGTATTTTTTCGGACTTACAGGGACATACCTCTCTAGTACTAATAATATTTTTCTTCAAGATACTTTTAATAATAACAAATATGCATGTTACTAATTTAAAGTAACCAAAGCGTCAACTTAAAAACAAGAAACTTTTTAGATAAATTTTTTTTTATTCAAATACGTAATATTTTTTTATTCTAATATTATGGGCGATATTCTCGCGTTTTGTAGGAGAAAAGCATACTAATTATTTCTTTTTTTTGCATTTTGTAAATCATCATTACATTAAAAAAAAAACAACATGAAATCCGTATCAGTTACTACCGAAAAAAAGATTGACGGTGAAATCACGCGAATCGGACGCTAAATGTGTGTTTTCATTTCGAGATTCAGCTGTTGTAATAAATAGTATCGTATTAAAAATATAGGATTTTAAAACCTATGTGGAAATTAAAAGTAATAACTGCAAATAAAAAATAGAACGAAACTTACTGTAGAAGAAAACCAAATTTTTTACTTCATTATTCTTTATTATATTTTTCATTATTCTCAAATGCGAATAGAAAAGTCACAAGCATTTTTTTTCCTACTCAGATGCACAAAAAAGGCATCTTTTGAATATAGTTTTGAAAAACGTAAAATTTTTCGAAAATTTCTGCAGAAAAAGAAACTGAAATTTTTTACTTCTCAAAGAAAAAGTCTTTCTGCAAGAACTCCATATTGTTGCCCTGTCGCCACGATTCTGCCATGGGGTTGCTAAACTATGAATAATTCGCAATTTCCTGATAATAACTAATTGATATTTTGAAGTATTTTTGTTTCATTTTATTGATGAAAATTTTTTTTTTTATGGAACTTAATCATCACATTTTAATATTTTTAAAAGTTTACTAAGCTATTTTCATAATTTTGAAAAAATTTTGATTTGATTATTATTTATTATTAATTATTTTTAAAATATATTTCTGTTCTTGCACTAAAAGCTATTGAAGAATTTTATATTTGTCGTTAGACGCGTTATGCTGTATTGATTGTGTTCTGTGCAGAAAATCGACTTTTTCTCATTTAAAAAAGGTCATTTTAAAATAGAGCACATAATATCCATTTCCCAGATGGCCATCGTCGACCGAATATTTAAAGTAGAGGAGTAAGTCAAGAGTGAGTCTTGTGAAATGGCCAGTTTTGGCTACTGTCTTGTCATCCTTCAAATCAAACGACTAGCGGCTGGGATAGCCTAGTTGTTAGGGCACTGGGCCCATGTCCAATAGTTTGTGGGTTCGATACCTGCCGGTCGAAGACTGCCCGTGTAGTATGTGGAGACTGATGCACGATAAATATGTCAAGTTGCAAAGTCCTCTATGTTCCCATAACAAATCAATACCTCTGGGGGTACTGATCCAGGAGTTTCCTTGTCTTCTGTATTGGTTCAAAAATTACACGGCTACAGAGTTGAACATTGGTAGTCGTAAGCCCAAAATTGGATCGGCTGTTCAACGACGGATATAAAAAAAATTATCAGACTACTAGAGTCGCAATGGCTCTGGGGAGAGAGCCTTAGCCTTCCAATGAGGTGAACNGAATCCCCTTGTCTTCTGGATTGGGTTCAAAATGACAAGGCTATGGAGTTGAACAGTAGTAGTCATAAACCCGAAAAATTGGGTCGACTGTTCAACAACGGTTATAAAGTAAAATAAAATCAAGCTACTAACCATATTTTTCATAAAAATTCGAGAATACAGTACTCAAAATTTGCTAGAGTGATTTTCTCAGTATTACAAGTAAATGGACCCTCGTAACATATTTTGATCTTGACTAATGGTATTTTGATGCCAAAATGTCGAGGTGTACAATACAAACTTGAAGTGTTAAAAATATGGGGGCATTCTTAATGTTTTTCTTATTTTAATAACTTTTAATGATATATGAATGATATAGAATCATTAAAACTTTATGGCAACCTTACTTTAAATAAATATTATTATTTTTTGCAATCAATTTTCCTACATCTTTTTTTGGTTTTTGTCATCAATTTAATATTTAAAAAAATTGTTCAATGTATTTTTTCGAGAAAATTGAGTTAAAATTTATAACCTGGCCTTTAGAACTGCTTTAAAATGACTCTATTTAAGATGTCTATTTCTAATAATATGCATTTTCAAACTTGAAACAAATGAATGATTTCAGGAAATTGAGGAATTGAGCCATCAGATCTGTAAATATCACTCATTAGCTCTTACAATTGGTACAAATATTGATGGTTCCTCTCTGCGACAAGAGCTTTTGGAGAGACAGCAGAAAGCCTGTGATAAAGTAATCTCTACCACCAGTCAGCTGTCAAATGCATTTAGGAGGTTTGTCCTTCCTTATCTAAAACAATTTTCACAAAATTCTATGTGAGATAAAATTAATTTGCACTTTCAACAATGTTCAAAAATTAAAGCTATATCTGCGCAACTTGAAAGTCCTGAATTTCGGTATTGAGCAAAATTTGTCATAAAGTTCATGATTTTAACTACATTTTTGAAAATAAAATTATTGAAAGTCATGGATTTAAGTCTAATCTAATTTTTAAAATGGAATTTACCCCCTCCCCCCAATTTCATGGTGTATCGAATATCTGAATTTGTAACAAAATCCCCACTCACAGTCATATTTGATTAAAATATAAAATGTTTTTATCATGTTCTTTAAAAATTATGGTTTTCTTTCAAAAAATGAAGGAAAAAACATCATTTCTAGAGCGAATTGTCTTTTAAACTTCTGTCATTTCAGAATTTTTATTGTTTTCTTATTATTTTTTATTTTAATTATTTAAAATTCTAGCTGAAACAAGCCTGTCATTGGCGAATTTTTTTTATTTCGAAATGAGAACAGAAAAGTCAGGAGTATTTCTTTGCTTGTCGATGAACAAGAAAAGTATCTTTACAATATAATTCTGCAGAAAAAACAAAAAGAAATTATTTGCTTTTGAATTTCTTTTTTACCTATTTTATTGATTCAACTCTTTCATTACTTTGTTTTTTAGATTTAAAATCTATAAATATGAAGATGCAGAGTATAACAGTTTTGTCTATACCTATCATTTCAATTAATGTTATTATAATGCTTTTTTAAATTTATTGTTGTGTTTTTTTCGGAGAGAATAGTAACTTAGTTAAATCATGAAAAATTCTTCAAATTAGTCATGGAAAGTCATGAATTTGAAAATCTAAAATATAGCAGATACCCTGCCTATGTGATTTTGCCTCTTTTCTATAATATATAAATTTATATGGATCAGCAAAAAATAAAGAATTTTAATTCAAGCTTCCAACAATGTTCAAAAATTAAATCTATGTTATTGAGCAGACAATTAATTCCTCTTTTTCTATTAATATATACCAGGGGTGGCGAACCTTTANTTTCTATTAGTATATAAATTTATATTCATTAGCAAAAAATAAAGAATTTTAATTCAGGCTTCCAACAATGTTCAAAAATTAAATCTATGTTATTGAGCAGACAATTAATTCCTCTTTTCTATTAATATATACATTTATATGGATTAAGAAGAAATAAAGAATTTTAATTCAAGCTTCCAACAATGTTCAAAAATTAAATCTATGTTATTGAGCAGACAATTAATTCCTCTTTTTCTATTAATATATACCAGGGGTGGCGAACCTTTATACACCAACGTGCCATTTTCTCTAAAAAATTGCTTAATGAGGTCATAGACGTGCCGTCAAATAATTTTGACTTCGTGATTATTGGGAAAATAATAATACTAAATACTATCAACTCAAAACTCATTATTTACATTGAAAAAAAAACATTTTGCAATGTCTCAGTTATACACGTAATTCAGCTTAAAGTCACAGTGTGACTTCTGTTGTTGCAGATTAGATGACCAATAACTTATATTAGGTTATAAGATGTTAGTTTAAGCAGGACTGTTGATTTTTTTTTGCTAGTTATTTATTGTTAGCTTGTTTTTTGCTAGTTATTTATTGTTAGTTTGTTTTTTATGGTTATTAATTGTGTTTTTAGTATTAATTTGTAATTTTTTTATCAATAATTGTTTATTATTTTGTTTGTTTTTGTGAATTTTAATTTCATTGCTAGGTATGCTTCATAGCGTAATAACATTTATGTAATAACAATTCATAAGTGTAACAACAATTGTGATCGGTGGAGTGTTCAAAATATTGTGTCGCGTGCCATAAATGGCACGCGTGCCATTGTTTCGCCATCCCTGATATATACATTTATAAGGATTAACAAAAAATAAAGAATTTTAATTCAAGCTTCCAACAGTGTTCAAAAATTAAAACTATGTTATTGAGCAGACAATCAATTTCCCTTTTCTTATTATATGCGTTTATATGGATTAATAAAAAATAAAGAATTTTAAATCGAGAAAAGAATTATATCTGAAATGAAGATTTTTAATTAGAACTGATGTCTGGAGAAAAAACTTGACTTAAATAACCCACCCACCCAATAACTCGGGGCTCACGAGGATTGAGGGTGCATGATCGAGAAATAATACACTATATGATAAGTGTGCACAACTCACACCCACCAACTCTTGATATGCGGCCCTCCCTAGTATCTAAATATAATAAAGAAATTTTTTCTTTGGAAAAAAAAAATGAAAATTTTGAATTAAGCAGTTAAGTTTTTTAATGCGCCAAATCTAAATCAATGTAATTGGTGGTTATCACTACAAATTTCCAAAGTTTTAGAAATCCCAATATTTTTAATATGACAAAATTATGATGTGTGAATTTCAAATTTTAGTAATCCCTTTTGAAGGTTTTTTTTTAAAGTCCATTTCATAGTTAATTTAAGAAACTTTTTGATCACGTTTTTGGAGGTTATTGTCGGATTTATACATGTTTCTTGATTTCCTGGTCTTTATAATACAATATAATAATGACTTTTGAATTGCGTAAATAGTAATCGCCTTTGATGTGCTTTATTTCGATCAATTTTATCATAAATCCAAGTTATTCTTATATTGTTTTTGGAATACTATGTATTTCCACTCGGTTTTAAAACCCCGATATATTTAATTTGTAATAGTATGATACTCGATTTCTGCATTTATATGTGCGTTTTATTTTGTGCCAATTTCATCACAAATCTAAGAAATTCTTTCTTCACCATTCTTTCAACAATTATTGCTACAGGGTGTTGAAAATCCTGATAATTTTTTAATCAAGTCCAGTGTTGACATGTGTCACATTTCTTGATGAGGTGCAATATGCATATATATGTGAGTGTGTGTATATATATACATAATATATATACAGGGTGCGTAGCATTTTTGAAAAGTGCTTAAAGGTGCTTATTTTCGACTTTCGTTTTTCAAAAGCCCTTAAAGGTGCTTTTTTCATTGGATGTTTTTAAAAAGTGCTCAACTTTCCCTCTTCCAAAATGAGATTGTTTTCTTTAGCATATCAATTTTTGCCTCGAATTACGCAAGAAGCGTGATTTTCACATTGTTCTATTCAACGTTTTCATAATTCATTCAACCACAATCTATTTCAACATGCCATCGGTCCGTAGCGTCTGAAAGCTCCAATCATTTTATGTAATACGTACTTGCGGGTTCAAATATTGAGCTGGATTCGGTGGGAAGGATTCGTGCATTCTCATGAACAGTTCTGCTGCATTTTGCAAGAGAGATAATCTTTTTAAATAATAGTGAAATTAATTATTTATAATTTGGAATAAAATGTTTTTTACATAATTGTGTAAAGTAATTATAAATTTAAAAAATTTAATGATTCACTCAATATTGAATGTATTTAAAATAGTGCATAAATTGTATTTATGGTGGCTAATATAATCATGAAAAAAATTCTCTGCCAGAAACTAGTTATTTTTATTATGATCATGTAAATTTAAAAACTATTTTGCATTTTCTTAACATATATATATATAACTGAAGAACTTTCAACAATATGAAGGTAAAAAAATTATTAGTGCACATATCCTAATTATAATATTTTTTAAAGTGCTTAAAAAGTACTTAAAAGGTGCTTATTTTTTGTTACAAAATTTGGCTACGCACCCTGGTATGTATATATATATATGTAGTGCCAGTTCCGATCTATAGTGCCAGTTCCTGTGCTGTAAGCTGATCTAGCTAGAATTCCAACCAGATTATGTAAGCTGCAAGTTAGACCCCATGCGAAATTCCCTAAGACAAGAGAGCGCGTTGTGGAACGAACTGAATAGGAGACGCTGATGGATTCCAGAGAGGAGTAGCAATGATAATTTTCTTTTAACTTCACAAAGACGAACTCATTTATTTATTTTGGTGTTATTTATGTGTTTGTTTATCGTCCATTTTTATGTAAATTTAGCGTTTAATATATGTTTTGTTAAAGTACAGTGTCACTCATTTTCAAAGATGACCACTCATGCTGTCCCCCCCATATATATATATATATATATATATATACATAATATACATACATTAGTGTTCCAGTAACATAAAAATTATACTTTGGATTTCATATTCTTACAATTTTAAAATCAGAGTTTTAATAAATAATACCTCACATCGATACTTTTATTAAAGCGCTGATAACATTCTGATGATAAATGCTTCTTGCATACAATTTTTTCTTGCTCAAATTTCAGTTATTTTTTTAATTATTTAAAAAGTGTTTTTGCTCATGACATTTCTATTTCAGCTTGTTTGGTTTTTTACTTTAACTCATCCCTGTCGTATAAATTAATATAGTTTCATAAAAATTAGAGAAAAAAATTTTAAAAAAGAGTCCATGATTTTTCAAACAAACTTCACTAAAATGAGATGAAACTTTGTTTCAAGAGTTAATAATCAGGGCTTGTAGAAACTTTTTCATTTTGTGTGGCTGTCTGCTAATTGCATTTTTTGTGATGTAGGGTAGACATTATACCAAAGAAAGAAATCAGTGATCTGGAGCGTGCTTGCAGGATACTAGTAGCCTGCATACACACCTTAGATCGAGAATTAAGAAGAACCATGAATCTCTACCATCTTTTTCCTTTGGTGCCAGATCTAGGTGAAGATGCAATTTGTACTCTCTTAATTATTATTGCTAATGTAAATGAAGGAGATTCTCAGTATAACATCCTGAATAACTTATGATTTAACACTAAACATTCCAACTCTATACCCATTTCTACCATAGCCCATCAAATGACCGGACTTTATGTTACTTGATTGAATGTATGAAATAGGGATGTTATTAAGGAAATAAACTGAAAAAACGGTATAATTAAACAAAATTGTATATTGCTAATGTTTATGTATTACGAACAATTATGTATTGGAAACAATTTTAATTTATTGCTCAAAGCATTTTTTACATATACAGGGTGTTTCCATTGTGCATTTTCCGCAAACATATTTATTCTAATCATTATTAATTCTTATATTATTGTAATTCATATTATTTCTTCTACGAGCTTGTGCTGTCTTATTGTTTCGACATTTTTCTGGATAAAAACTAACAGTTAGTTAGAAATGAAGTAGAGTTATCCAAATAAAATATAAGCTACTTACCAAAACATTTAGTTTTTGTCACACGGTTTTGCCACAAAACATTTACTCTTTCTGACACAAAAATGCCAATCTAAAATTTTAGGTACTTTCTGAATTCACAGTTTTTCTGATTGAACTAACTACGTAACAGTCTTTTCAGAAATGTGCAACTCATTGAATGCTATACGTCAGGGGTGGCGAACCTTTATACACCAATGTGCCAGTTTTTCTAAAAAATTGTTTAATGAGGTCATATACGTGCCGTCAAATAATTTTGACTCCGTAATTATTGGGAAAATAATAATACTAAATACTATCAACTCAAAACTCTTTATTTACATTGAAAAAAAATGCATATTGCAATATCTCAGTTATACGCGTAATTCAACTTTCAAGTAACATTAGTGTGACTTCTGTTGATGCAGATTAGATGACAAATAACTTATATTAGGTTGTAAGATGTTAGTTTAAGCAGGACTGTTAATTTTTTTTTTGCTAGTTATTTATTGTTAGCTTGTTTTTTATGGTTATTAATTGTTTTTTTAGCATTAATTGATAATTTTTTTATTAATAGTTGCTTATTACTTTGTTTGTTTTTGTGAATTTTAATTTAATTGTTACATATGCTTCATAGTGTAATATCATTTGTGTAATAACAATTCATTGTGTAATTACAATTGTGATGGGTGGCGTTCCCAAAATATTGTGTCTCGTGCCATAAATGGGACGCGTGCCATTGGTTTGCCATCCCTGCTATACATGAACATGCATTACATCGTAATTTCTGATCCGATAACCTTATAATGCAATAAATCATTCTCCCAGTCAAATAACTGGCTGTTTTAAAAATAGGTATACCATAAGTATTATTCAAAGCAAACAAAAAAAAAAAAAAACGACAAGATGATACGCGCATTTTCTATGGAAAAGTTCTTAAACGGTCATTTGAACGGTTATGGTATGTTCAGTGTTAATAATCAGGTTTTCACCTACTAGGACTTAATTGTTTAAGAGCCTGTCTTTAATTATTCTTGAATAGACCTTGATAAATATATACAGAAACTATTCAATCTAATTATTTTTGACAGATCAAATTTTAAATGCAAGCCTTTTTCAAAATTTTATTTTTCTCAGAAGCTGTTCAACAGATTCCATTCAATTTTGTGTTTTGCTATTTGAAATGACATTCTTTTAAAAAACATTATACCTTAAAATTTAAAGTTTTTTGATTTTTATTAAATAAAATTATTAAAAAATAAAAAATTTAAGTAAAAAAATTTTTTTTTTGCATGGAATTATAAATGGGTAAATGAATTTTATAATTGTGTGCAAAATTTTTTCATTTTGTTGAAACATGTAAAAAGTAAGATTAACATTAGGAAATGGGATCTTCAAAACCTGACTAAATTACTGGAACTCTTATTTTCCTCATTACGACTACCACCTTATTTTGAGAGTCAAAAATCTGAATCCATAAGAAATTTATGCGGAGATAGTATGTCTTTGTGTCTGATTTCCTAACTTAAAACATTGTCTGCACAAATTAAGTAATATATTTGATGTTAATCCATCAATTTTAGTCATGATATGTGAAAATAATTAATTCAGTTATAAAATAATTCATATTTTTTTAAAACTGTTTTTATATTTATATAATACATACGAAAATATTTTACATAAATATGAATGAAAAAGTTTTTTTTTAAATATTTGTGTACACTATTAGCTATATAAATATATATTCTGGGGCATTTCTAAAACATTTGATGTCAAATTAAGGGAATAACTTTTCCAAATTAGCTAAAACATGAAATTGATACTAATTACTAATCTGTAGTGTTGTTCCCTGTGGCAGAATTACGGCGACATTGTCAGAAATATTTTTCTTTGAAAAGTAAAAAATTTTGATTTTCTTTTTTGCAGAAATTTGGACGTTAAATTTGAATCACTTTTTAACATGCTTAAGTTATGCCGATTGTATTCTATTGTAAATCCATATAATGTTTCGATTGAATTTTCGGCAGTTATTGATACTGATTTTCACATATTGATATTCATATTGATATCCCAATATATATTTTAGACAATATTGAAAATTTAAATTGTGCATTTAAGTATTTACTTTTTAAAACAATGATTCTATTGATTATTTGGAAGTTATTGCTACTGATTTCCCACAGTTTTTAAAATCCGATACTTTTTATCTCATATTATTTATTAAAACAACTTTATCTCGGAAAGGAAGAGAGCTAAATTTCAGTTTAATACAATAAGCTGCTGATAAGCAAATTAGGACCACTTTTGATTAAACCAAAAAAATAAAATAAAATTTTCAATGTTTTCTTTTCTAGTTGTATATTGCAGCACACATGAATTAGGTATAAAAGTGTCAGTCTTATTTAAATTACTGATTTTTATCTATGTATTGTAACTCCCTCTGTGGCAGAATTTTTTTGAGCTATCTGCGACAAAACTCTCCAGCACCAATATCTTTCTGCAAGATACTTTTAATAATAACAAACATATATGTTACTCATTTAAAATAACAAAAGTTTCTGTACGTGTTAAAATAACAAAAGTTTGTGTAAAAAAGTCTTTTAAAAAAACTATATATTTTTATTTCATTGAACATGTTATAATTTTTTATTCTAATATTATGGGTGATATTCTTACGTACAAATTATTTCTTTCTTCACATTTTGTAAATAATCATAACAATAAAAAATAATTAAAAATCATAAGATCCGTAGTAGTAATTGCTGAAAAAAGTTTGACGACAAAATCCCTCGAATCGGACTTCGCAAATGCGTGTTTCATTTCGAGATTAGTATAAAAATATCGGATTTAAGAACTATGAAGAAATCAATAGCAATGACTGCCAAACATTCGATCGAATTACTGCCTTAAAAAATAAATAATCAAATGCAAGATTGGAATTCTTCATATTGTTTGAAATATATTGGATATTTAAAATCCACATAAAAATCAATGTCAATAGTTTGCGTCAATACCAATATCAATAACTGCAGAAAATACAACCTAAAAATTACATCGATTTATGATACTATTGGGGTAAATTGAATTGTGTCAAAAAGTGGTTATCTAATTGCATGATTCAAATATTACGTTTAAATTTCTGTAGAAAAGTTTTTTTAAAAGAAAAATCTTTCTGCAAGAACTGTGTACCATTCTGCGACAATGTCACAGTTTACTTGCGATTCTGCCACCGGGGTAACTCCTTTGGTGAAATAGGAATCAGTTGATCAAATAACACGTAACAAAGATATGTTAACAATGTCATTTTTATTCACAATACTCTTAAAAATACATTTGACACAGATTTCGTTTTGAAAATCCTGTTTTTTATTTAATAAACAACCATCAGCTGCATTCTTTCATGATATTAATTTGCATAGAATAACCACATGATTTAGCGATGAAGCTTCCCATTTTGTGTACTATATTGCTATATAATTTGCACTTGTTTACGTTCTTGTATCAATTGGTTAAATTAGATGCTAGATGATATAAATTTGATGATTAAATAAATTAGACAAAAATATTAGATAAATATAGGATATTTATTATATCAGATATTATATTACATCATTATAATGATTAGACCAAATTATTAGACGCACTGTAGTTTTTTAATAATTGCATGTTTTGCACGAGTTTATATGCAATACTTTTATGTTTAAACATACATGTAATGGGGTTTTTATTCAGGAGATTTTTTATATACTTCCTATTTGTATTTATTTTTAACATATTTCATTGCAATGTCAATTAACTGATATCACATAATATCATATAGAAATAATAAAGCTGTATAGTTTCACCTGATAATTAAGATTTTACATAGAATCTTATAGTGCGTCTAATAATTTGGCCAGGAACTGTATATTTATATATATTTTTATTTATTTATTTATTTATTTATTTATTTTGTATTATCAAGCCAACACTTTTGCATAAAGTAAATAAGTTCTTTACTGAACAAAAAAATAAATTTTTGTTGAAACATATACATACTATACTTCCAGAGTTCTCCCTGAGAATAAAAAAGGGTAGAGGGCTTCCTCTCGGAATAGGGCATTTTGAGTTTTGAAGGGGCAGTCACTTAACATTGTAAATATTCATCAAAATATGTAAAATTGTAATATTTAAAACTGAATTTTATCCTCAACAATTTTTAAATTACCCTCTCATACTATCTTATGAGTATATTTCAAAAAATAAATCTTTCTCATTATCGAAATATGAGAAAAATTTGTAGTTTTAAAGGCAATCTCTGTGCATATTCTTTTCCTCAAAAACAAATTACATATAATTAATTGATAAACAGCTTGAAAGCTTTTTTCTATAATTTAAGCTAACAATTATGAGAAAATAAACTTTTGAAGGTTTTTTTTTTAAATATTTATTTATTAAAAAGAATAGTTTTTAAAATCACTTGAAAAATTTATTTATATCCCCCCCCCCAAAAAAAAGATACTTATAAAAATTTAATCAGCTGAAAATAATCTTAACAAAGTAAATGTCTGTCGTAATCAGAATTCAACCTATGAACACATAATTTTTCCAATGTGTAATTATTATTTAAACAGTGAATAAATTTTTTTCAGAATATAATCTGAATAATGGCAGCTTGTTTTTACAAAGAGGGCACACTTATTGGGATCAAAGGGCAAGCAGAGTGGGCCGCCCTTCAAAAAATGCTTCGGGAGAACACTGCTACTTCTATCTCTGTTTGTACCTCAAAAAGGAAATTATTGAAAATCTGTCTAGTTTAGGACTTGATAACCATTATAAAAAGTAGAATCATGAGATTTTGTTTGTATTTTTTAGAATGTACAAAAGAGTCTCACCTTGTAAAGACTGGTTACTTTGAAAAGAATGATTTTAAAGTTCCTCCTCTGCTTTCATTTCATGCTTCTCCTTCAGAAAAATATTTGAAGGAGAGAGAAAGTTGGAAAGAGCTTGAGAAGTAAGCATATTTCTCCAAGAGTTATATAAGTTTAGAATGTATAAGTTAAGTCCGAGAGTTATTAACTTCTGTTTAAGTTCTCTGAATCAGTTTTAGTAGATCGAAATCTTTTATTCTGTAACGAAAATGTACACTACTGGCAATTAAAATTGCTACACCTAGAAGGAATGCAAATAACAGAATGATATTTATTGTGCACATATATTATAGTTGGAGGAACAAGTGATTAAATTTTCAGATGCCTTCCTGATGCTGTATNATTTATTGGGCACATACATTATAGTTGGAGGAAATCTTTTATATTCTGTAACAAAAATGTACACTACTGGCAATTAAAATTGCTACACCTAGAAGGAATGCAAATAACAGAATGATATTTATTGTGCACATATATTATAGTTGGAGGAACAAGTGATTAAATTTTCAGATGCCTTCCTGATGCTGTATACAGATCCTGGATTCGTCTGAAAAGACGACGTCATGCCATTCCTGCGTCCAGGTTTGTCGTTGATCACACCATTGGTGGCGCTCCTGAATGTGATGCAGCGTAAAGGGTAGCTGCAGTGATGGTCACCGTGCGAACAGTCCATGCTGCTGCAAACGATGTCGAACTGTTCGTGCAGGCACTTATTTTCTTGTCAATTACCCCATTTGTTTACTCAGTGCTCGCTCGTGACGTAGCTGTATGATCTCTTTAAGCCATGTAGATAGCATGTCTGTCTTCTCGGCTGTTAGTGATCTGGGGCCACTGAGATCCCGCACGGCGTTCCATACGATCCTCATGAACCCATCCATATCCTGCTAACAGTCATAGGATCTCGTCCAATGCGAGCAGCATTACTTTGGTATGATAAACCGCAATCCCAGTAGGCCACAATTCGAACTTAGACATGTGCCGGTAGGCATTTCTCCTTTTTACACGAGGCATAACAAAAACTTTTTTACCCAAGAACAACGCTCAAATTCAATTTCTGTTTGAGAAACTTACTGTCAAATCTCTTCTTTTATACATATTGTAGGTGTCGCTATCACCGCCTTCTTTGCATGAATGCACCAATAAGCTAATTATTTGCATACCACAACACACTTTATCCGTCCTGTAAATTTCACATTCGTGGTGTATCACCTTCCTGGTGTAGCAATTTCAATGGCCAGTAGTATATTACCACACCAGATGTTTTGATTTTTGTAAACTTTGAGTCAATTAAGTTAAAGGAACGAAAGAAATAAAATTAAGTTACCTCTTGAAGATTAAAATGCTTCTGCTCTGTACAATGTTTTTATAGCAGAATAATCAAATTAAGAAGGTGTGAGACACATAAAAAAACTGATAATAAAGAAATATTTACAGTCATAAGCTAAGCTTATGACCTCCATTTTGACATGGATGATAATTTTTAGTAAAAATTAGTTGTTAAAAAAATAAATGTATATTTATCCAGTGAAGCTTGTTGTAAAAGAGTACACATATTTTTGGAGCATAAATCAAAACCAATATGACAACTAAATTTTCATTTTTTAAAAAAGAAATTACTCTAAGCTTTATTATATTTTATTTCTTTCGTTCTTTTAATTTAAATATTTTTTTTTTAAAGTTAGAATATTTTCCATTTGGGCCAAATAAAAGTAAGTTTTGCATTAATCAATCATTTTACCAATCATGTACTAAGTTATCATTAATGTTGAAAACATTAAAGTAGTTGTATAAAACTAGACGAAATATGAACTAATTGGATTTTATGCAATCTTTCAATTGGGCAGGATTTTCATTAAAAGTTTTGTGCTCCAAAACATTGTGTAGGGGAAATCATCTTTGTTTTAAATGCTGTTCAAACTGTAGTGTATGTACCACTACAAAAATACAATTCCAATTCCCTAGTTTATGAGACATATTAACTCGATTCTATATTTGGGGTACCTTTTCATAGACGAAGGTTGACATGGTCGATACCTCCCCTCAGAAAACTAAATAAAAGTGTAAAAAAAAATTGAGATGGTTTTCAATGACTGCATAAAATTTTGTTTCTGTTTACAGTTATTGGGAGAGATTCTTGAGTGCACTTTTAATACTTAAAAGATGTCTTCCATTCTCCCTACATACAGGGTATCCGCACACCTGGAAAGTCATGGAAACTCATGAATTTCAGTATTGAACAAAATTTGCCATGAAATGTCATGATTTTAACAAAGCATGTATTTTAAAAAATTGTATGTATTTTAAAAAAACATGAAAAGTCATGGATTTAGGTCGCCGAAAAATTTTATTTTTAAAATGGAATTTGCCTCCTCTCCCGAATTTCATGGTGTTCCAAATGTCTAAATTTGTAACAAAATCTCCACTCACAGTCGTATTTGATTAAAATATAAACTGTTTTTATCCGTGTTCTTTAAAAATTATGGTGTTCTTTCAAAAAATGAAAGAAAAAACATTTCTAGAGGGAATTATCTTTTAAACTTCTGTGATTTCAGAATTATCATTATTATTTATTTTTTAATTTTACCAATTTAAAATGCAAGCCAGAAAATGGTAAAAATTTTTTTTATGCGGAAATGAGAACTGATAAATCAGGAGTATTTCTTTCCTTTCTGATGAACAAGAAAAGTATCTTTAGAATATAATTCTGCAGAAAAGAAAAAAAAATTATTTGTTTAGCTATTTTATTGCTTCAACACTTTCTTTATTCTGTTTATTAAATTTAAAATCAATAAATATGAAGATGCAGAGTATAACAGTTTTGGTTATACCTATCATTTCAATTTATGTTATCATAATGCTTTTTAAATTTATTATTCTGTTTTTGTCAGAAAAAATGGTAACTTCGTTAAGTCATGAAAAGTTCTTAGAATTAGTCATGAATTTGAAAATCTAAAATGTAGCAGATACCCTGTACATAGATAATTTAAAGTATAGTAAATTATGAATTTTGAAAAGTTGAGGTATTATCCACTTACTACTTTTTTTTGTTTTTGTTTCGAGATTATTGAAACCCTACTTTATAATTGACATTTGAGCAAATTTTAATTCAATATTGGTATGAGGAAATGTTAACTATTTGATAGTGGTCATTTTTTTAACACAACAGAATTGTATAAAAAAATTTCTATTTATTGATATCAAATTATTATGAGTTGTTCAGTGTTTTCTTAATGAATTTTTTTTGGAAACCATTAAGACTTTCTGTTCTAAGCAAAGTAATTCTGAAATTAAAAATAGTATTTTTTTATTATTCTTTTGCTGTAAAATTAGCTTTTATTATGCTTAAGTAAAGTGTTGGAACTTTTTAAAAGTGTGCCAAGTATATTTATACTGTTCCAAAAAAAAAAGGCCCTCTACAAAGCCTGTATACTAATACCTAGTTATAGATTATTTTTCATTTTACCATTTGTTTTGTTGCTAAATGACTAATGTGGTACCTAAAATACAAGTAATAACTTCAAAATGTGTTACAATCAATTGACTTTGAAATTAGTAAATTTACATTAAGTACAAAAAATTTTAATTAGCAAAATTACAATGTTTGTAAATTTTGGCTTAATCGCACTCTTTTTCTCTTCAGCTTGAACAATAAATGTTTGATATTAGTGATGGATTACTGTTAATTTTCTGTAAATACAGAAAGTCCCTCATTGTTTCTAAGGCCATAAAGCCTTATGAAAATGTTGGCACTCGTTGTATTCAGTTGCAATTCTCCAGTTTCATTAACCATTTCTTGATCTGACACCACAAGTTTCAATATTCTCATCAACTGATTACTTAACAGCTTCCCTTACCAACTTTTTCCAAGAAAAAAAAAGCAAAAATTCAACTTATTTTTTTATTTCATTAATAAATGCAAGGAACTAAAACAAAACCTAATACACAGGTTTTTGGTTGAAATTTAAAAATTTTTTTATGTATAAAAAAACATTTAATTTACGATCAGCTTACTATCCGAGTTATCAAGGGGAAGAGGAAAAAATTTAAATATTAGTCTTCGTGTGGTAGTTTTTAAAACAAGGAAAGTGATACTTTCCAAGCACCAGTGAAATTATATGCTATTATTTCACCCTTTTTTTTCTATGTAAATTCAGCAACCATCGCACAAAACACGTTTGCAGTCCCACAATCCAACAGCAAAACTTGCAAACAAAACTTGGCATACTTCCAATCACAGCAGATTATTATTTTTTGCTTCCAGCCGAGTAAAAATGTGATAAAGCAAAACTTACTAACAAATTCTGCTACACCGAGTTATCTCAGGATAATAAATATTTGCAATATACCCCCAGTTAACTGGGATAATCAGGGAAGCAGTTAAACATCAACAACAGGCTAATTAGGGCATTTTTGCCAATTGGTAACAAATTATCTTCATTTTCTTTTTTGTCAATAGTATCAGAAATTGCTGTTTTTCTTCTGGAAACAAAATAACTTCAATATTTTTTTTTTAAGTCGTGAGAATTTCTGGTAATTACGAAAATGGGCATTGTTAACATTATGAAAGCAGCATTTGTGGCAAGATGATACCTGTGGGGATGGTAGTTACCGACAATGTCAATTTTCATCTACGAAAAGGTACCCAAAGAATCATAAAATCGAGCCATAGAATCGAGTTAACATATCTTATATAATAGGGAATTGGAATTATATTTTCGTAGTGGTAGATACACTACGATACCTAAAATGAAAGATGGGGAAATAATCGATCAAGGTTCAACTGCAACTGAAAAACCATTTTCTTCATTATATTTTTTATAGAGAGATCTTGAGAGTGCATGATTTGGATGTAGAACTTCATAGAGACAGTGTACTGGGGCCAATATTAGACTACTTAACTCTCTGCCCAATGGGTAAGGAATATTTTACATTTATGATTTTTTCCTCATGAATAATAACATTTTGAACAATTTGTAATAAAAGGGTTTTTTTATTATTTTAATCTCTATTATGTAATCAAGTAAAGTTAGGCTGTTAAGGTTTTTAAGAGTGTGGGGTCTGTGTACGCCCATGACCTTTCAAGTTGACTTTGAAAGGGAATTGTATCTTCAAATTTTAAGTAAAGCGTAATGCCCAAATTTTCTTTTTGATTCAAAGCTTGATTCTTTATAATAATTTTTATTCTTTTCTTTGAAAAGGGAAGTAATTTGTTCTGATAAAATGGAATAAGTCCTACAATTTTATTTTCGATGTGGAATTGTTCTTTTAACGGCTTCCTTTTTTTTAAAAAATTTAACCTGGATTAATTTTTTTTGTTCTTCTACAGGGTGCGTAGCGTTTTTGAAAAGTGCTTAAAGGTGCTTATTTTTAATTTTCATTTTTAAAAGCCTTTAAAGGTGCTTTTTTTATTGGATGTTTTTAAAAAGTGCTTAAGTTTTCCCTTTTCGAAAATGAGATTTTTTTTCCCTTTACTATCTCGATTTTCGCCATGCATTATACAAAAGCGTTGTTTTCACATTCAACATTGATCATTCAAACACAAAGCATTTCAGCCTACCATCGTTCCGTAGCATATGAAAGCGCCAATAATTTTACATGTTTGATGAAATGCTTGCGGGTCCGCGTGTGCATATACTGAGCTTTATTCAGTAGGAATTATTCTTACACTATCATGTGCAACTCAGCTGCATTTTGCAAGAGATTCTCAATTTCCGACTTCATTTTCCTCCCTCTGAAATCGTTCTAAAAATCTCTTTATGGTGGCTAATGTAATCAAGAAAAAGAGTTCTTTGTCAGAAACTAATTATTTTATCATGATCAAATAAAATATTATTTTGCAATTTTTTAATGTATATAGTGCTTAAAAATATTTTTTATTTGCTTAGAAAGTACTTAAAAGGTGCTTACTTTTTGTCGAAAGATTTGGCTACACACCCTGTTCTAATTTTAGTTTATTTGGGATTAAGTAAGCTTATTAATTTGTCTCTTAATTACGTTAAATGGACATTTTTAATTTGATAGAGGACATCACACATTGAAAAATAAATTTTGCTTTTGGTAAAAATATTCATGTTGAAGTAATTTGATAGATAAATCTGTATTTTGTTTTACTAAATTTCAATTTAATTCATTGTTATGGTACACATGCTATAAAAAAAATCTTGAGCTAAAAAGAGTCAACTGTTTTCATATCTATTTCTGATCTAATAAGCAATGAAATATTTGGAACAAAAACTACCTCTAACTGATATTTATGAAATCATATGGATGGTGTTTTCAATATAAATGTAAACAACGACAATCTCAAGCTCTTGACCTGCTCGACTTCCGATTAGAAAGTATACAGCTGCTTACTACAGCTTATTCTGCGAGGCGAGATTTTCAAACAGATAATTTTAATTATTAATAAAAGAAATAAATTATATAATTTCTGAGCTCAAATCTGCTGTATTTTGTTAGATATCAATGATATTAAGTTATTCTAGTGAGTTTGAAGTGAAAATTTGTTTTACTTAATTAGAGATGTATTGTTAAAAAAGGTGACTTGGTTGCTAGATTTAGAAAGAACTCGCTTTTTGGCAGTTCTGATTTGACCACTTTTTACTTGATTTTGACCACTTTTTACTTTGTATTGGGAGAAATTTTACCTTCGCGAAGGACATTTTTGGCAATTCTGATTTTACCTCTTTTTTTAGTTGTTTATTACTGTTTGTTCTTGTTGCAAGCCGTGTACCATCATATGATTGTTCGAGCAGCAAGTTTAAGTTCATTTTACAATTTTTAATTTAGGTTTGAATTTCGAAGTTGGTACATTGTTAACAAGGTAAAAAGTGTTTTATAACGATTCTTTTTTCAAATGATAACTCTAATGTCTTAAAATGGTAGGTTTTCAAATAAGGATTCTTTTTTTAAACGCAAATAATAAATCAGGCTACAAATACAAGAATTACTACTCTAGAGCCTTGTGTCAGAATTTTTTCGAGCTACCTGCTACAAAACTCTTTAACACTAATATCTTTAGGCATTATGCTTTTAATAATAACAAACGTATATGTTGCTAATTTAAAATAGCAAAAGCGCTGTTGTAGATATTGTTGTGTGTGATGCTAAATAATGAAATAATTCAACCTCTTTTGAATTATTATATTTCACAACACAAATGCATATATGGGTTAAAAACCACAGTAATACTTTTATATAAATATATAAGAATTTATATCTGAAACGGGCCGAAGCCTGCACATACATCCGCTGGCATCGGAATTTTTCTTACATCTACTACAACAATGACAACACGTGACTATGTGCACCGCAAGTTGGTTCGGCATGCACAGTGAGTTCGAGCCCCTGTGTTTACAAAAAAAAACTACATAATTTTTTCTTATTTAACATGTAATAATTTTTATTCTAATATTAAGGGTGATATTCTTGCATTTTGTTCGCAGGGGGGACTCACCAATTATTTCTTTCTTCGCTTTTTGTAAATAATTATCACAATAAAAAAAATAATTTAAAATTATGAAAACCGTAGTAGTAATTGGCGAAAAAGCGACAATTGGCGACAACGAAATCGTGTGAATTGGACTCCTCAAATGCGTGTTTCGTTTCGAAATTAGTTTGTATCAAGTAATATCATATAAAAAAATATCGGATTTAAAAACTATTGAGAAAACAATAGCAATAACTGCCCAACATAAGATAGAATTATTGCCTTAGAAAGTAAATACTCAAATGCACGATTCGAATTTTCCATATTGTTTGAAATATATCGGAATATTTAAAATTCACGTGAATATCAACAACTGCCGAAAATACAATTGAAACGTGACATCAATTTACGATACTATTGGCGTAAATTGAGCATGTCAAAAAGTGATTATCTAAATATATGGTTCAGATATTGCATGTAAATTTCTGTAGAAACAAAAAGTAATTTTTTTTACTTTTCAAAAAAAAAATCTTTCTGCAAGAACTCTGTAACGTTCTGCGACAATGTTGCCGTGTAGCTGCAATTCTGCCACAAGACTCTAGAGAGTCCCAAATGGCTTAAAAACACACCACAAACAGTAACCCTGAAGTATAGGCAGTCAAGAGCTTGTGTAGAAAACCCCATCCATAAATAACTTTTATTATCTGTAGGAGAAATACCAGGAAGTACAGTCTCGCTTGATGATACCAGTGACTTGCCTGCTGGATACTGTGTAAGTCAGTTTTTCTTTTATACCTTTTTTCTTCTTAAATTTATATATCGATACTTTTTATCTGCCCATTTGTATTTAACTTTTGTTAAGACACAAAAATAGCTGGTTATAATTTCAATATATTTGGTGGATTTTCAAAATATTTCTTATATTAAAAGTAAGTACGATTTCTTATATTCATATTAACAATGCAGGGTTACCACAGGCGACTAAAATGCAACTATTTGCAACTATTTTTGGCATGAGGTGACTATGGCAACTTTTTTTTGCCTGAAAAGGCTAAAAAAGCAACTATTTCCAGAAAAAGGAGACTATTGGGAGAGTTTTCTGCACTCCTAGCTATGTTTTTTTTTTAAGGTGAATTGAGCGGAAAATCTGCACCCCACAAGATAGTTTCTGAACACACTGAACTTTTTTTTCCTTAAAAAATAAAAAATGCTGAAAATTTTGAATTGCAAATTTGAGTCTTCACTTTTTAATTCGTTCAATCTGCACAGACTCCATTGTAAGTCAATTTCATTTCTCGACCGCCTTTTCAATGATTATTGCTATGAAATTCCGCATGATTTTTAATAAAGTTTTTGTATACGATATTACGATGCGTGAATTTCGAATTTGAGTAATCAATTTTCATATATATATTTATATAAACATTAAAGTTTATATAAAAATTATCATATTTGTCACCAACTTGACTGAATGGATCATGGTATACGACAATTAAGTCATTAACAAAACTTTAGTCATATTTTTGATGAATTTTTGTTCTTATTTAGGCAACTATTTTCCTAGTTTTTGGCTACTATTTTCATGCTTTAAGCTACTAAACGCAACTATTTTGTTCATTTTTTTCTGTGGCAACCCTGCAATGCAAATATATATATATATAATTTTCAGTGTAAACCTAAAGAAAGAAGTAAAAAAGTATTACTTTTTTCACATAAAACCATTTTTTGACACAAATATTTTTTTTGAAAAGGGTTTTCTTTACACCTGGTACCATGTTAAAATAGGGCTGCATAGCTGCCAGCTCTACTGGATTTCCCAGTCAAATCCCTATTGAAATAGAATTTTTGTACAGATTATTGCTTGCTGAATATGTAGATAAGTATTACTAAGTATTACATAATGAAGCGAACCTCATTTATAGAAATAAGTTCAAAACTTTTTTTGTTATAAAATGTCCAGTTTGTTCAGAATATGTTTGTTCAGAATCAATATTTTCCAGGTGTTCAGAACTCTCTATTTAAATTAATTAAAAAAATCTTTTAACTATCTTTGATGAATTAAATGCTTTTTAATATTTGAATTTATGAGTACTATATATAATACATAACATTTCAAATGTGTTTAATGTCAATCATAACTGGAAAATATTTCAATTTTTATATTTTTATGATTATAAAAATACCTAAAATTCCCTATGTGTAAAATGTTTAGTACATTATGCAATAATTATCATGAAATTTATATTATATCTACTGGATTTTTTTCCCTGTCCATATTGGCAGCTATGGGGCTGAATAAATGAGTTTGACTGTATCAGGCTTATTTTAATTTTTCTCTAAGTTGAACCCTGGCATTTTTGTGTTTTAGGAATAAAAATAATTTTTTGTTATGCATTGTTGTATTGTTTTAAATCTATGCAAGTTTAGTTTGTCTAAGCTAAGAAATCCTCATTCCACAAAGTCTGAGGCCGTCTGTTGCTATGGAAACAAGAATGGCATATTTTAGGCAGGGTAGCTTCACTTTAGGATTAACATAATAAACCAAAGAAAGAGATTCCTTTTCTCATGCAGAAACCACTCCAAAACAGTGACCTCGCACCCCTACTTGAAATAGTCATACTTTGTTACCGTAGTCACCGCCGCAGGTCCAGACGAATGTCTGGGGGAGTTCTTATTTTAGACAAACTATAATATTGGTTGTTTAGTATATTTTGTGTTGCAGGATGAAGAGACCCTGTTTCAGAAGAAAAGCAACTTGATCTGCTACATTTCAGCCATTATTGCTGTGGCTTGTATCGGGGGTGGAGTATTGATGGGAGTCATCTTCATGATGGTACAATGAATCTTCTTCTGACATTAACATGAAAGATCCGTCCACTCGATGATCCCGATCGATCTCTCAGGAGTTGAGGAGAAAGAAGCTCAAACAGTCCCTTGCAAAAACTCTTTAATAGCTAGACTCCAATAGCTAGACAATGGATGAAAGTTTATTAACTTATTGTAACTACACTAATATGCCACAGTTGTTGCAGCTCACACCTACAACAGCAGTTTTGAGGGACCCTTCCTACTTTAAATATTAAGAATGATATAATGATCTCAAAGTCATTGAGGAACCCTGTGGCAGAATTTTAATCGGGCTTTCTGCGACATACCTCTCTAGTACTAATATTTTTTTACAAGATCAAAAATAGCAAATATGCATGTTACTAATTTAAAGTACCAAAAGCATAAACTTCAAAAAAAAAATAATAATTATAAATAAAAATTGGATCAAATAAAAAAATTTTTTAAATTGAATATGTAATATTTTTTTTCTAATATTTTGGGCGATATTCGCGCCTTTTGTTGGGGAATAACACACTAATTATTTCCTTTTTTGCACATTTGTAATTCAACATCACATTAAAATTAAAAAAATCGGGAAATTCTTAGCAGCAACTACCGAAAAAAAAAGATCAACTGCTAAATCATGCTAATCAGACTCTTTAAAAAGGGGTTACTAAATGCGTGTTTTCTTTTCGAGATTCAGTTGTTGTAATAAATAATACTGTATTAAAAATATCGGATTTTAAAAGCTATGTGGAAATCAATAGTAATAACTGCATGAAAAAATAGAACGAAAATTTCTACGGAAAAGAAAACCAAATTGTTTACTTCATTGCTTTTTATTTTTAACTGTCCTCAAATACAAAATAGAAAAATCACAAGCATTTTTTCCTCACTCCAATGAGTGTGAAAAGCATCTTTTAAATATAATTCTGTATAAAAGATAAAAATCTTTCGAAAATTCATGCAGAAAATAAAAGCAAAATATTTTTACTTCCTAAAGAAAATATCTTTCTGCTAGAACTCGGTAACGTTCTGAAACTATGTTGCTGTAACGCATGATTCTGCCACAGGGTTGGGGAACTACTTACAAAATGATTTGAAATGTTTTATTTCAGTTGTAAAATCTATCTACAGAATATCTCGGTGATTAAAGTTACTGAGCTGTCAATGTGCAGGATTGAGATTTGATCCTCAGGGGTGGCTCGAAGACCACCCAGCTGCATATCGACTGGCACCAGCTTGCCTGGAAAGTAAAGGCTGTCAGTGCACAATGCTATCATCATTCCATTGGTCACAAAATTATGTGGAGCCTTAACCGCTTCCCGTACCAATTTTTTTAAAGAAAAAAAATGCCAAAAAATCAATATTTTTCTTTTATTTTACTAATGAATACAAGAAACTCAAACAAAACATAATACACAAGTTCTAAGTTGAAATTTAAATTCTTTTATGTGTAAAAAATATCTATAATTTACCATCAGTTTACTATCCCAAATTATCTTGGGCAAATGAAAAAGTTAAATATTGCTATTCTTTTGTATATGTTCACATCTTCATAATCTGAAAAATCATCTGCTTTACTTTCGCTCGCAAACACCATTTTTTTACTCTTTTTTCTTTATAAATTCATCAACCATCATATATACAATTGCACAAAATACGTCTGCAGTCCCAATAACAGCAAAACTCCCAAACAAAAATTGGCAAACTTCCAATCACAGCAGATTAGTATTATTTTTTGTTTTGCTGACGGAATAAAAGCGTGATAAAACAAAACGTATTGACGAATTCTGCTATGATCGAGTTTACTCGGGATAATAAATACTTGCAATATATATGTACACGAGTTAACTCGGGATAATTAGGGAAGCGGTTAACCTCTGTGACTGCCTTGGCTTACAGCGGGCTGTTGCAAGAATAATTTTTATTTTGTTTTCAGCTATTTGGATAATTTAAGTTCTACTTTGCTTTCCAAAAATGTATATACAATAATACTTTCATTGATATTTTATTCATAAATATTGCACTTGTAATCTATGTTATTCATAGAGAGAATCTTTATTCAAACAGAGCATTTAAACAAATTATTAATTTTATAACTAAACTGTAGAACTCCAATAATCTGGAATGTCGTTCAGATTGTTTTGGGAACAAAGAAGATAAATTATAAAACTCAATGATGCCAACTACTTCGGATTTTCTATAATTTTTATTCTATTCAGAATTATTTAAGTCTTTGTAAAAACTTTTATTTCCTGGTATGGTGAGCTTGAAAAATATATATCACCCTAAATATCTTTTGGTCTAATAATCAGGTTAAGTACTAGTCTTAGTGATTCAAGGGGTTGTCCTCAAACTTGATAAATAATTAGTTTTCATTGTAGATAAATTTTTGAGATCAGATGCAAAAACTTATTTTTTCTGATATAACTTACTTAAAAAAAAAAGAAAGAAAGAAAGATTTAGAAACCCCGAATATATGAGAGTAACTGTTAGCTGCAAAATGTCGACATAATAGTTTAGTCAAGAGAGGCCAAAAGTTTGCCCCCCTTTTGCTGTTAATTTCACTTTTTGTTTTCAATAAGAAAGATTAAAAAAAAAAAAATCAGAAATTTTTTCTAATATTATAAAATTTCAAGTTTATCTAAAAATGATTCCATGCGAAAAATAGTTTTTATAATTATATATTATTATTTTTTAGTGTTAAGACTATTAAAGGTCAAAAATATTGTGAAAGTAAGGTATAAAAATGTTTATTTTTAATAAAAAAATATAAAATTTGTGTGAATTCGGTCAAATAGTTGAGTAAGAAAATTTCAAAAAAGCATATTTTTAAATTTAGTTTTCTAAAAAACTATTCAGTTAATTTTGCTCCTAGTTTGTATTTTTTAATTTAAAGATTTTGTAGTTTAAAGATTAAGTTTTAAGTGATGTAGTACAAATTGTTTCTACCATTATTAAAGTAAATTATAAAAAAATATAATAAATAATTTTGAAAAATTCTTTTTTACATCAAATTATAAGTTTTCCAATTGTGTTTAAAAAGTTTCTTATTTGTCAATAGGGACATACGAAATGTCAATAGGGAAATACAGCTATATTTTTGTGCATAGTATTAAATGTTCATATTTTAAACTTGTAATTTGTGAAGAATATGTTTTCTGTCTAAAAGAATACTGAAAAAACACAAAGAAAGTATTTAAGCACTGCCTTATTTAAAGTATTTTTAAAAAAGAAATGCAAAAATGCTTATTTAATCAACTCCCCCCCCCCAAAAAAAATAATAATAATTGTATGAAATGGATATGTTTTAAACTGATCTTATTAAAGCGTAGCTTGATTTGAAGTTAATTTATAAAATCATTTTGATAAATCTTAATTTTGTACGGCTTTTTAAAAAAAAAAAAATTTTTTTTTACTTCTCAGGGGTCTTTTCAGGGCAAGTTTACTACTGCTTAGCAGTACCTTCACAAATTCAACTTTAGGAAAACCAGTAGTTTCACAAAATGCTTTTATAAAAGCAAGTTCTAAGATTCTTCTCCAGACCTCTTAAAATTTTGTTTTTGTTTCCCCTTAAGAGAAGGTAGCACATACTTCGTCAGATAGTGCGGTGTGGTAAGCCTAACCAGTTGCTTACGACATATTATAGCGAGTTTTTTTTCTCTCAATTAAACGACGAGGCGCTCCTTCTGTAAGCTTTACTGGAAGTTGAAATTCGAACATTATTCTAAACATTCAAACATTGTTCTAAATTTATTCTAACAGACCTTTAGTTTTTTAATAAAACATTTTTTTCTCTGCAAAACTTTTTTCTGTGTGACGGGAAATGAAAATAACTTTTAGTGCAAGTAATACTGTTAAATGCATGTTTTTTTTAAAATTCAAGTTGAAATTTAACAATGATTTTTATGGATTTTTAAATTTGGATACAATGCATGTTTTTTTTAAAATTCAAGTTGAAATTTAACAATGATTTTTATGGATTTTTAAATTTGGATACAATTTTAAGCCCAAAATTTTACAATAGCAAAATTATTTTTGAATATATGGGGGAAAATATCTAAAAATTTACCAGTCATAAATGATTTTTATTTGAAGTGACAATTTTTGAAAATATCTTCTTACTTTACCATATTCTTGTGTTGATTTTTTAACATAATTTTTAATTTTCACAAATTATGTCGAAATTTTCACAAAATAGGTACCTCTCATAAAAACATTAGAGAAGAAATTCAATCTTAGTAGATGAAACCCAATCTTGTCATTTGAAATATATCATTGTTAGTCAAATCTAGTCATAAATTGTTTTTTTATTTATTATTATTATTAAAGTATAATTAAAAACAAAATTTTTCCCCTTGAGAAACCATCAGTGAACTCTCAATGCTGAATTTTTGGAAGAAGGTGCCAACTGGAGTTCCACTGTATTTAGTTCCTTTTTTTTAACTGCAACAATTTATGATAACCATCTTAGCTAATTAATGTGTACATAATTAAAACTATAAAATGATTTCTTGTCTTTTAAAGATATCTATGTAAATATATAATGGTGCGGTATCAAATGTCGAAAGAATTCGGGTATTAAAAGCGTCTAGCTATTGGAGATTCATAGAAAAGGAACTGCTACAGTCTGTGAATATGTAATTATATTATTTTTGTTAAACAGATATTTTATTTAAAGTAAGAGTTTGTCGAACAAAATATTCAAATCGGATGCTCTCGAAATACGAGGTGTGATGGACAGGATTATTATGTCATATCAAGAAAATTTTTTATGTCTTTGTTAGTTTGCATGTTTTCCAATTTGTTCTTTGCTGATAATACAATAAGCAGTCTTAAATTGTACTTGTTGACCCAAACAGCAGAGATTCATTCAAGCTGGTTATTTCTATAGGAATAATTTAAACAGTGATGTTTAAATTTTTAGAACCACATTAGGTTGGCATAGAACCTAAATTGATTTTTAAATCAAAAGATTCCTTTCATTATTAATGTAACAAAATTCCCTGAACTTCAATTGAATATGAATATTTACTTCTTAAATCAAGCATTTGAACTAAACTTAATTGTTCTGTGCATGATTGCTTTTCCTGCTTCTTTTTTCTTGTAGTGTTAACTCGAATTGTTGCTAATAGATTAGGAGGAAAAGATTTATATGATAAATATTAACATAACATTTAATGAAAAATGTTGTTTTAACTCTCCAAAATATTAGTTCTAGAAACTACTTATTTTATAAGCTATATATAATTAGTTATTAAATTATATAAAGAGCAAAATATTTAATTTTTTAGTACATTCAAATCAATCAACTCTTTTATCTTCTTAATTTCTTCCTTATTAATAAGAATCATTGGTTCCAGTTACTTGTAACTGGAAATATGCAGTATACAAAAAAAGATTTTTACAGATCATTTTAAACTGCAGCGTTGATTGCAGACTTATGATCGGCATTTAAAGTCAACTTATTATGGTTAATTTTGACAGCTTTAAATTTCCTCATATATGCTTCAAATTTGAAAGAATAATTCAAAAATTTATAAACAAAGACAAGATACTGCTTATACTTTTTATTCAATTTTCGAGTAAGAGATGTCTTTCTATTTGATGAGGGGAACGCGTATGTTTAATCATGAATTGAAAACCGAAATTCTAGATTACAACAACTTTTAATCAATTCTCTTTAATTGTTCGATTCATTTTGAGATCTTACTTGAGCTATAGAATACATTACAGATGTTATCGATCTATTTCTAAATTGCCACTGATTTAAATTGATATTAGCTATATTTTGATACATTTTTATTAAAATGGGATTGAATTGATAGTGCACGAACAGCTTATAGTGAATGAATAAATGAAATACTATAAGAAGGTATTTATGACCTATCATTGCACATTTGTTTTTCACTTATCACATTTATGTAATGAAAAAAAAATTTATTTCTAGTCTGGAATTTGGAAAATGACAAAGTACCCATAAGGCATTACAGTATTTAAAAAAATGCCTCAGTGTGTTCTTTCTAATATAGCTACCATTTCTTGGCATAATTTTGCTTGAGTATAATATTATTTTTTTTAAAATAGGGTAATAATCAGAATTAAAATCATGATTTGATTGGTTCATTCATGATTCATTTGATTTTTTGTTAAAAAATCATTAATTTTAATCAACTTTAATTTTTTTTTTAAAAAATCATGAATTATACTTTATTGTTCTGTATATTAACTTATACTTTATTATTTAAAAAAGTTCACATTAATTGAAAGTTTAAAATATTTTTTTTATATAATGTAATTAATAAATATATTTTTAGTGTGCTATTTTTTTTAAAGTCAGCAGATTTTATTGATAATGAAGACTTAATACAAAAATAATTATGAAAAGGAAATGAATACAAATTATTATATTCCAAAAAAGACTTCAAAAGAGTGGCATTTATGCCACTCTTTTAAGTCTTTTTTAACTTTTAAATTATAATTTTTCATTACCTGCATGCAAAATAATTTGCTGATAATACACATATTTCAGATATACTCATTCGGTTTTTATGCTTATTCAAACAGAAGTATTTTTAAAACTTATTATATGTGTTATTAGAAGATATCATTAACGAAGACTTGTTCTAAACTAAACTCAGTGGCGCGACAGCCCGTAGAGGGCTAAGGCCTAGCGTGCCCATCTCAGTTTTCTTGACTTTGGGCTCTGGGGTGCAGGAACAGATGATCCAGTTAGGTGGTCAGCCGAACGCGAAACTTAGTTCCCAAGCATGCTTGATACTCTTTTATCGACCCACTAAAGAGATGAAAGGCTGAGTCAACCTTGCCTGGTCCGAGGATCGAACGCAGGNAGGTGGTCAGCCGAACGCGAAACTTAGTTCCCAAGCATGCTTGATACTCTTTTATCGACCCACTAAAGAGATGAAAGGGTGAGTCAACGTTGCCCGGCCCGAAGATCGAACCCAGGACCTGTGGCACGAGAGCGCGAAGCGCTACCACTGGGCGTCGAATGTTGTGGTTTTTACACGTTTGATCAAATGTTGTGGTTGATTCATTGTAAAAATAAAAAAACTGATTTAAATAAAATAAAAAAATCCAATTTAAATTAAAATTAATTCTATATTTTCAATCATTATTTTTGCCAACCTTGATTTGAAATTCACATTTAACTAAATCATAGTAGAACACTTTACTTCCTTAAAGAGAAGACGCAGGTGCAGTGGAAAGTGTGCAATAATTACGAATTGTTTTTATTATTTTTTGTGTTATAACTGTGATGTAAATATGTGTACATAAAAATCCTTTAAGAATCTCTCTCTTTTTCTTGAAGGGGTCATTAGTATTATAACCACCATTATGAATTGAATGAATGTTTGCATGCATTTGAGAACAGTTATTAAAATATATTTTCATAAAGTGTGTATTGTAATGCTTTTATAACAGTCTGTTCAAAATTGTACATAGGTAAATAGAACATACGACACTTAAGGAGAAAAAAAATTCATTCAGTAATCTTAATAACTCTGGCAGCAAAATAACTTGGCCCCTTATTGGACCAATATTCACGAATCTTGGCTTAATAAGGGTTCAAAAGGCCCTATATAGAATTAGTTATACCCTATATAGAATAGTTATATTGGCCCTATATAGAATTGTTCGATTTACCCGATATTTTGCAGCCAATATCAGCCCTACAGTCCTTGGCCATATTATTAGACGCACTATAAGATTCTATATAAAGTGTTAACTACCAGGTGATGCTTTACAGCTTTATTGTTTTTATATGTCTGATTGCACTTGTTTACTTTCATGTATCAATTGGTAAACATTGTAATGCAATAGGTTAAAAATAAATACAAATAGGAAGTATATAAAAAATCTCCTGAATGAAAACCCATTACATTCATATTTAAAAATAAAAGACATGTAATTATTAAAAAAATATAGTAGGTCTAATAATTTTGTCTAATTATTATAATATAATACCTGATATAATAAATATTCTATATTTATATAATATATCGTCTACTTTATATCATATATCGTCTCATTTAACAAATTGATGCACGAACGTAAACAAGTGCAAACCGGTTTCATTCTCGTAAAGCTACAGCTTTACGAGAATCGCCTGATAATTAAGTCTTTACATAGAATCTTTTAGTGCGTCTAATAATTTGGCCAGTGACTGTATATAGAATTAACGGAACAGAATCACCCAATATTTCATATTTATTATTCAGCCTATATAGGCAGTTCTAGAACCAATATTACAAAATCTAGACATCCCAAAATGGGTCCATATTGATCCAAATTTGTGCCCAACTGGGACCAAAGTAAAATTGTTGCGAGGGAATAATTAAGTTCAGTGTAGTTTACAATTATTTCTTGTCATTCAAGGATAATGACATTTCATAATTACAGAGATGATTGTGCTCCGGAAAGAATCCTGATTTTTCGCTAACCGCGATCCGGAAGTTTTCGGATATCCAAGGTCCAGAAGCTTCAAGAAATCATCAATCACATTTATGTCTAAAAATTCTTGTATATTTAATTTAGAAATATTAGAACTAGAATTTACACTTGGCATCTCTTTCATTTGTAAATATTTTTTTCTGGTATAATAATAAATGCGATTAGACATAACAGTAAAATTGTACATAATTGTTCCTTTAAATTATGCTGCATATAATTTATTTAGAATTTAATGTTTTGAATATGTCAATAATTTAAATTTATAAAGACATAAATTTTTTGAAATTCGTCATGAATGATGTTATTGACGAAATTCTTAGGATNGCAAAGGATCAAAATTGCAATGGCATGTCTTTGGATCATCCTCAGGGATGTTTCCCAGACTGACGCCAATAGCCCATTCTACAGCTCTAGAGCGACGAAAATGAACTACTACAACAACCTAGTTGGCTTTTAAAATCTCCTTAAATGGATTTTTATCTGTAACTGTCTTCTCTGTTCCTACTGGGCAGATTTATTTTAATGAAATGGCTTACAATATGTACATTTATGGCCAAGAATTCGATTTCTGCCACTCCCGTTTATAGAGCGGACCCATTTATTCATCGACAGATCGTAATTTTGACACGGAGCAGAGAACGATCTGTGTCCAATTCAGTACCCCCAGAGGTTTAATTTGTTATGAGAACATGGAGGATTTTGTGACCCAACAGATTTATCGAGCACCATTTACTACACGGGGAGTCTTCAGCCAGCTGGATTCGAACTCTCGTGTCCAACGCTCTGTCAACCAGGCTATCTGGGCATTCGTGGATTACAGTGAAATGAAAATATGTGGCTGGAATTTAGCTCAATTTAAATTATAATCCATCAGATTTTTAATACATTAGTTTTTTATACTCTTTCTGTACATTCTAAACATTACCATTAACATTCTAAATTAACAACATTCTAAATTTTATTAAGGACAAGAATAAAGAAAAACAATTTACAAATATGCATGGAGCAAAAAGCTCCTCGAGACAAATTCACTACATCATTTTCAAAAGACAAGTGCGCACTTTTCAACATATATTCGTATAAGTTCGTATGACGATATATTAAAATATTTATTAAATTGAATGTGGTTTCGGTTTTATGAAGACACTTTACTGCTCAGCATGAATTCATTTTAAAATTAAGATTACATAACATTTCTAACTAATTAACGATAATATATACGCGAAGTGCTTAGTTCATTATAGCATTTAAAATTCTCATCTGTTAGAAGGGCTAGACTATAATTAAAATATATAATTATTTTTAGGTTTACTTTTAAGATCCTTTAATTCTACTAAGCTATTATTCTAGATGTTACATTATATATAAATCATGAAATATGAGATTTTTGGAAATGTTTACTTTTTAAAACTGCTAAAGGGTTGCATTTTTTGCACGAATAATTTAGAATAGATTCACAAGGGGTCGTCCTACACAAAAAGGATTGCTATGAGCTATTTACAGGAACATTCTTTTAACTCTTCGTCACAAAGGCATTTATCATATGTTTCCACTATTACATAACTAGTGAATGGCTGAGTTATCCACTGGAAAAATTCAAGTTTTGGACAACATTAGAAAAGGCCTTTTTATTTCATAGCAAACAGATGATTTGCAATGGCATAACTGCCAACATGTATGGAAAAAAATCCAGTAGATTTTACAAAATAATATAAATTTCATGGTAATTGTAGCAAAAGGTACTAAATATTTTCCACAAAGGGAGTTTTAGGGATTCTTATCGTCATCAAAATAGAAAAACTGCAATATTTTCTTGTCATTATTAATTTGAAATGTTACGAATTATGTCAACTCTTAATTTTGAATACGCGTTTAATTCATCAAAGTTAAAGGATTTTTTTAATTAATTCAAAAAGGGAGTTTTGAATAAAAAAAATAAACACGAAATTTTAGAACAAAAAATTTTTTTAGCTGATTTTTATAAATGAGACTCGATTCATTATGTATTAATAAACACTTATTTAAATAATTAAGCAAGTAATAATCTGAGCAAAAATTCTATTTCAATTGGGATTTCTTTGGGAAACTTACTAAAATTTAGGGAATATTTATAAATGTACAGAAAACAGGAGAATTTTTATTAAACTTGACGATTTTGATTTTATTTTATAACCGTCGTTGAACAAGCGACCCAATTTTATGGGTTTACGACTACTAATGTTCAACACCATAGCCTTGTAAATTTGAACCCAATCCAGAAGACAAGGGAACTCCTGGATCGAGTATTGGGAAAAATTTGCCTTCGTGGAGGGCTTTTTTGATGGAGCTAACCCTGCGTTACATGGAGAGGAAGACCACGATAACCTCCTACTGTTAGACTGACGGCAAGGGGACCCTAACTCATGATCCGTCTACCTCTGAGGATACTTCACGTCAGCACTGTGGTCGGTGCAAGCCGGATGCGGAATTCGTATCGACTGGGATTCGAACGCTCTATCCCCTTCCAACGAGGCGAATCCCCTGGCAAAATTCAGTAGATTTGGCAGCTATAAAGCACAGAAAGTGGATTGAAGTACTAGAGTTTATGACACACGCACAAATCCAGGAAAACTTGTTTATTTTTTTGCGGAAGGGGGGGGGTATGAATTTTATTCAAAATTTGCCCTTTCTTAAAAATTCAACTGTTAATTTGTATTTCACTTTAAATATAACCCAGACTATTTTAATTTTATTTTATAACCGTCGTTGAACAGCTGACCCAATTTCATGGGTTTACGACTACTAACGTTCAACTCCGTAGCCTTGTAATTTTGAACCAATCCAGAAGACAAGGAAACTCCTGGATCAGTACCCCCAGAGGTATTGATTTGTTGTGGGAACATGGAGGACTTTACAGATTTAACGTGCATCAGTCACCATTTACTACACGGGGAGTCTTCGGCCGGCAAGGATCGAACCCACGACCTCTTGGATATGGGCCCAGCGCCCTACCGACCAGGCTATCCCGGCCTCAACCCAGACTATTGTAATTTTGATGCTGGGAAATAGAATCATTGCAGATTATTTATGAGGTATTTAATGTACACTCTATAACAAAAAAAAAATCGACGCACCAAGAAGGAGTTGTCCGATTGAAACGAAAATTGGTGGATAGGAAGACAATGTACAGAATAGTAAATGATTAAAATTTCAGAACAATTGAATAATTTATTGCAGAGGGACAGTAACAAGTTCAGTAAGGTGTTGACCCGCCTCTAGCCTGGATACAAGCAGCCACTCGGGGTGGCATAGACCGATAAAGCTCCGGATGGTCTCTCGAGGTCATCAACATTCCGTGCCAGATGGATGCAATCGCCTTCCCATCATATACCAGACATGCTCGATGGGAGAGAGATCTGGTGATCTGGCAGGCCAAGGAAGAGTTTGACAAGCTTGCAGACAGTTCATAGCAANCTCTATCCCCTTCCAATGAGGCGAATCCCCTGGCAAAATTCAGTAGAGTTGGCAGCTATAATAAGGCACAGAAAGTAGATTGAAGTACTAGAGCAGGGATGGCGAACCAATTGCACGCGTGCCATTTATGGCACGTGACCCAATATTCTGCCCTCCCCCCCGATCACAAAGTTCACTATGAAGCATATTAACAACTAAATTTTTAAAAAAATAAACAATAACATTTACAATTAATGCCAACTAAACAATAACTATAAAAAACAAGCCAACAATAAATAACTAGCAAAAAAACAAAAATTGACAGTCCTGCTTAAACTAGCATCTTACAACCTAATATAAGTTATTAGTCATTTAATCTGAAACAACAGAAGTCACACTAATATTACTTTAAGTTAAATTACACGTATAACTGAGACATTGCAAAAAGTTTTTTTTTCGTAGTAAATAAAGAGTTTTGAGTTGATAGTATTTAATATTATTATTTTCCCAGTAATCACGAAGTCAAAATTATTTGACGGCACGTCTATGACCTCATTAAACAGTTTTTTTTAAAAAAAAATGGCACGTTGGTGTATAAAGGTTCGCCACCCCTGTACTAGAGTTTATGACACACGCACAAATCCAGGAAAACTTGTT
Source organism: Parasteatoda tepidariorum (assembly GCF_043381705.1). Taxonomy (NCBI): domain Eukaryota; kingdom Metazoa; phylum Arthropoda; class Arachnida; order Araneae; family Theridiidae; genus Parasteatoda; species Parasteatoda tepidariorum. Next base: position 9,132,519 of record NC_092211.1, read on the forward strand.
TATTTTTTTGCGGAAGGGGGTATGAATTTCATTCAAAATCTGCCCTTTCTTAAAAATTCAATTGTTATTTTGTATCTAACTTTAAATATAACCCAGCCTATTGTAATTTTGATGCTGGGAAATAGAATCATTGCAGGTTATTTATGAGGTATTTAATGTAGATTCTGGAATTTTCGAAGTGAAATTAGTTTTGAATACATACAGTGCGCAAAAAAAAAATCAACATGAATAACTTTTGCTCCAATAATCGGATTTTCACGTTCTAAGACTCAATCTTAATGGCTCGGAGGGGGTAACCACAAATATGCTAATTAAATTGGAGCAAACGATTTTCAGATATGAAATCCAACACAAAAACGTATCTTCTCCGAGTTTTTTTCGATGGATTCCGATTTCTGACCCTCAACATTTAGGGGATAACCGCAATCTGGAGATATTACAGTCCCAAAAGTTTGCTTAGGAGAACGGTCCTAAGTTTTAATGTTAATTTTACTTTTTGCGTATTTCGTTCAATCTCGAAAATGTTCAATCTTAATAAATGTTTGCCTATAATTATAAAATTTGTTTATCAAAAGATGAAAAAAAGTTTTAGTGAATATTTTATTTAATAATGATCAAAAACTGTCCTGGAATTAGTCTGCCCAAAGATAATTCCACGCAAAATATAATCTTAATTAAATGTTTATTATTTAATAATGGTCAAAACAATTTTGAATTGTAAGGTATACAATGTTTTGCATCATTTTAAAGAATATACATGACAAAATCAGTTAAATAGTATTCGATCAATTTTCCTTAAAATTCAAAAACTTTTGTACTATTTTTAAATTGAATAATAAATATTTAGTTAGGGTTATTTTTGCATGGAATTACCTTTGAACAAATGAATTTTATAAGTATGTGCAAAATTTTTTCAATTCTCTTAAAACCTTTTCGAGACAAAGTAAAATTAACATTAAGGTATAAAACTCTGGACCTCTCTCCTAACCAAACTATTGGAACCAAATTTCCCAGATTGCAGCTACCTCCTATAATTTGGGGGTCAGAAACCCGAATACGCCGTAAAAAAGGTATGTTTATTCAGATAAAGTACGTTTTTGTGTGTGATTTTTTAATTTAAAATATCGTCTGCACTTATTAATTAGCACATTTGAGGTCACCCCCGATCAAAAGTTATTCAGGGTGGTCCTTTTTTTGTGCATTGTACATTATATTTTCGGAGCAGATCGAATAGGGGTGATAGTGAGCCCAAGCCAAAATTCTGAAAAATATCCAGAGTTAAAAAAAAAAATTTCAATTGAAAAAAATTAAAACAAGATTTTTTTTTTCCTTTTTCTCAATATTTCTTAGTTTACTTAAAATATATTTAAAATTTTACACATACCTATGATAACCTGGAGAAGTAATTAAAATTTACAAATATGTCTTTCTTCAGTTTATGGTTATAATAACTATATACTGATAAAAAATGATTATTAATCATGAATGTAAGCTAATAAAGTATCTGGCTCTTCCTTACAAACAAATAAAATGAACTGTGTTTTCAAGTTCCATCTTTGAAAATTTGATTTCCGGAAACTTCTGTGATCGACGATTTTTTTGGAAACGTCAGGACCTTCGATTTCCGGGTCACTGTTAGCGAAAAATCCGGAATTTTCCAGGAGCACAATCAGCCCTGTATGACGAATATCATTAAATAAGCAGAATTTCTGTTGAAAGTGGCCTGCAAAATGTTCAACTTTATTTGAACAAGAAAATGAATACTATAGCTTAAAAAGATGAAGGAAAGAATTCCTTCCGAGCCATTCTGTTTTATAAAACAACCTAACAAAGACAGCACTTTTCTTTGAATCCAATAATATGCTTTTAACTCTGTTCATAAAGTAAATAAATTAGGAACCTTTTATTTATACCTGCAAGCAAAGATGATATTTGCATTAAATTAAAGGTTATTTTTATTTTAACTACTTATTGAATTACTACTTTTCTATGACAGTTTTCTTTCAAATTAAAATCATTTTCTTTTGAAATAAAAATTTAAACCAAAATGTGTTATTCCAGGAAATACTTGCCAATCCCAATTTTTGAATTTGCATATGAATTATTGCTGATTTTATTACATTAAAATTTCTGGTAGCGTATTTTAGTACAACTTTTTGAAAAAGTTTGATCTACTTGGTTTTCTCAATTTATTTTCGGCAGTTTTTACTACTAATTTTTGTGTGATTTATAAAAACTTGATATTTTAATATGGCATTATGAACCACTAATTTTCAATTGCGCATTTGAAAGACTTTATGCAGTGTTCTCTCTAAGTGTTTTTTTAAAAGGGGTAACCATCATGCCCTTTAGCAGTCAGGGTTGGCACTCTAATCTGGAAAAATAAAATATAAATTTCCTGAACATATTATCAAGATGAAAAACACAATCACTGTACTCTTTTATGGGCTGTATAGGGCAAACTATACTAGGTATAATTGCTGTAAAAACTTAAGAACTGCAGAAAACAGAGTGAAAGTGCTGTAGAGTTGGCAGATGTGAAGGTACTATCTTAAAAAAACCCAAGTGTGTTTTTTTTTTTTTTTAAAAAAAAGCTTTTTTTTTATTTTTAAAACTCTGCTTTATATGGGTTATTTTTATATTAAATCAACCAGAAGTATGGGGTGGAGAATCCCTTTTATTAATTTTTATATTAACTAAGAGAAAGAGAGATAACATTAAAATAAAAATTAGTGAAAAAATAAATATATCATTTGAAAAAATGTTTAATTGTACAAAATGTTGATTTCAATCGAGGTAGTTAATCATTTTACAAATTTTTCACCAAACAAACGAGCTATTTTCTTCTTCTGGTGAACATGTTTTCCTTTTTTTAGAAGTTTCTTAACAGATTTCTTACTACCAGCTTGTTTAGTTCGTTTCATAGCCCTAAAAGAAAATATTCAAAATATTTTTATGTACAGTAAGTTGCATAATTTAATATGCAGATGTTTGTATTTATAAGAGAGCAACCTTTTTAAGCATTAAAAATATTAAGATATTTTAAAACGCTATGAAAAAAGCTATTGGAATTATATAACTTATTTTAATGTAAAATTAGAACAGATTATAATAATATGGTAGATTATAATAATATGGCACACTTGGCAACTTTTTGCCTAACAACAGTTTCAAAAATATTTATTATAATAAAAATAATAAGTTTATTATAATAAAAATAACAAGTAAAAACAATAAGTTAATTATATTAAAAATAACAAGCCTTTTTAAAAAACTGGTATATCAGGCAATGTTGGATACTCAACAATTTCCATTTTTTGGAAGTTTTCAGCATTTTTTTTTTTAAATGTAAAATTAGTATTTATAATACAGTTCAATAAGTTTTTTATTATTTGTAATACAATTTTTTCCATACAGTTTCAAACCTGAAGATCTCATGGAATTTTAAGAAAAACACATTTTACATCTTAAAATACTTCTTGAAAAAAGTGAACCATGGCACTGACAGTTATTTTGTATTTTACTAATTCTGCATATCTGTCTAACTATGTAAATACTTGCAGGCGGCCTTTACCTCAAAAGTGATGCAAAAAACTTCGAAATACATGGTATCTGTTAAATGCTAGGTTTTTAAAATCTATGACTTGCCATTAATAATTCCAGGCATTTTTTATGACTTTCCGAAGTTATTATTTCCTCCACAAAAACACAACAGTAATTTAAAAAAGCATTATATTAATATTGAATGAAATGATAGGTATAACCAAAACTGTTATAAATGATAGGCAATGAAATGCAAAACTGTTATAAATGATAGGTATAACCAAAAACTAGTTTTGATATCATTTACCACTATTTTGATATCAACCACCTATAATTCTCTCGGGGCTGGTACATTCCAATATTAGTAACACCAGCCCCGTGGCAGAATCGTGGCAACATTGTCGCAGAACGTTACCGAGTTCTTGCAGGATTTTTCCTTTCGAAAGTATCAAATTGTGGACATTTTTTCCTGCAGAAATTTTCGAAAGTTTCATCCTTTCTTTAGAATTACAGTCGAACCCCGCTATAGTGAACCGTCTGCGGACTCAGTAATGTGTCCACTATAACCGATAGTTCACTATATCCAAATTTTTTGAAAAATATTTTNAGTGGAAAAAAAATGCTTGCGATTTTTCTATTCTTCTTTAATAATAATAAAAAATAAAGAATAATAAAGTAAAAAATTTGGTTGTCTTTTCGGCAAAAATTTTGGTTCTAATATTTTTTATGCAGCCATTACTATTGATTTCCACATAAATAAAATCCGATATTTTTGCATACAATATTATTAACAACCGATTCTCGAATTGAAAACACGCACCTAGTAACCCTTTTCCTCATACTATCCACATAAATAAAATCCGATATTTTTGCATACAACATTATTAATAACAACCGATTCTCGAATTGAAAACACGCACTTAGTAACCCTTTTCCTCATACTATTCATGGGATTTCGTCGTCAACGTTTTTTAAAATTAGTTCCTGCTATGGATATCACGATTTTTTTAAAATGTGATGATTTACAAAATACGAAAAAGGAAATAATCAGTGTGTTTTCCCTCTGCAAAATGCGAGAATATCACCCATAATATTAGAATTTAAAAAAAATATTACATATATGTTTAAAAAAAAATATTTTACTTGATCTAAAAAGTATTTGCTTTTTCTTTTTAAGTTCATGTTTCTGTTAATGTTCTGTCTTCTGTTCCGTTGAATTAGTAACATTTGTTATTTTTAAAAGTATCTTGCAGAAAGATATTAGTATTAAAAAGGTATGTCGCAGAAAGCCCGAAAAAATTTTGTCACAGGGATCTGTAGGGATTTAATTATCGACTATGTCAACCTTCATCTATCAAAAGGTACCTCACGATAGAATCAAGTTAATATGTCTTATATACTAGGGAATTGGTATTTAATTTATATAGTGGTAGTTACGCCACATTACTCCCCTTCCAGAATTTTATCTATGATAGAATTCGATGAACAATTACCACTAGTTGATTAATGCTGTTTATTTATTAACTTCAATTTTTGCTCACTATATATATATTTTTTCTTTCTTTCAAGCATTTCGCTCGGTAACTTTTTTTATATTTTTTTTATAGCTTTTCGCTATTCTTTCACATCATTTTTTTTATAGCTTTTCGCTATTATTATTTTTTTTCTAGCATTTCGCTCATTATTATTTATTAACCGGGAAACTTTATTTACTTCACCGGATTTCTTTCTTTTTTTTGAGCAGTATATTTTTTTAAGCATATCAACTGTTTAATGTGGATTCATCCATCAATACTGACAATTTCTTATCACGTCCGTAGGTCACCAATGTGGGGATTTAATTATCGACTATGTCAACCTTCATCTATCAAAAGGTACCTCACGATAGAATCAAGTTAATATGTCTTATATACTAGGGAATTGGTATTTAATTTATATAGTGGTAGTTACGCCACAGATCATTAGAATAAATAAAGAGTTGGTTTGTGTTTCCAAGAGATATGAATCTCGAATGGCTCTCACTACCACAATATTGAAGAGAAGACATAAAAGAGAGCCACTCTGATGAACAACATTATTAATTAAAAAATATACTACAGTCAAACCCTATTATAGTGAACTCCCAGATATAGTAAGGAAGTGTTCACTCCTGCGCCTTGCTATACATAATATTACTTTTTGTGGATATAGTGAACCAAAAGACGAGAGGAAAGTGGATATTATGAACTTTTTTCTGCCTTCAACTGATTTTTTTTCATTTGTTTGGTAATCTTGAAATTTCTACGCAAATACATATACTGATTTTAAAAGCTTTCCATTGAGTGGAATGCAGACTTGAGCATTTTTTCTAGTTTGCTTCTTCTACCTCAGTTGCAATATATACATACCTGAGTTAACTCAGGATAATTCTTCTACCTCAGTTGCAATATATACATACCAGAGTTAACTCAGGATAATCAGAGAAACGATTAATGAATAAATTTGTGGCAATTAAACCAAAAATTGCTGTTTTGCATTTTCAGATAAACTTGTTCCAGATAAATTTTGAATTACAAAATTTTTAAACCACATGTTATAGCATTTTAATAGACATAGATTTGGAATAATGAACCAGCTCTTAAAAAGACAGTTAAATGCTTAGAAAGGTTTTTGCCTTCTTCATATCAAATCTCATACATAAATTGATTTTATTTTCAAAAATGTACAACTTCAAATTATTTTTCCAGATAATGCTATAAGAGAAAGACCAACAATTTTTAGAAAGGAATTTAATTTAAATTATCTTTCACATATATTCAACTACTATAGAATCACCTTAATTTTAGAAAATATTTTTCTTAGAGGTAGTATTTTAATAAATAATAATTTTAAAAAAATTATCTAACATTTTAAGAAAACTTTATTGTTAAAATAAAAAAAATCGCTTTCCCCCTCTCTTTTATATATATATCTACAATCATATCTATATCTATCTATCTATATATATACAGTACAGAACCCGTTATCCGGAAATCAGAAAACCGGAACGAAATTCGATCAATTTTCCCACCATTATAAAAAAAAATTTCCCTTATAAAATTTTAGGATTTTTCGTTCTTTTTTGAAAGATGTTTAACTTACCATCATTTTCGAAATAATCATTAGTGTATTGCTCCATCGTTTTTTCTTCTTTTTAAGATTATTTCCAAATATTATTTCTTTTAGTTGGGTTTAACAATAAAAAAACGGCTTTTTGTAGCGATTCAGAAAACCGGAAAAATCAGTTATCCGGAATAGCGAAATTCCCTACTGTATAAATAAAAGTTGAAAGTCTGACATTATAGACAATGCCTAAAACCAACCAACGAAATAAGAAAATTCTCACATTGCCACAAAAATGTACATAATGCCAAAAATGAATAAAAATCACATACATATTACTTCTGATAGCCATCACTGTTTTTTTAGGTCCTGTTTTCCCCCCAGGATTATTGTCAACAGGCTTGACTCTTATTTTTCTGCTGTTTATTTCCACATCATCTAAAGTGAGGGCTTTTTCCTTTGCTTTTATTTTCTGGAACATGAAATAAATTATTATTTAAAAAAGTAGAAAACTCACAAACAGGATAAAAAGTTCACATTTAAAATAAACTAATTCAGAACTGCCACTTAAATCAGGGGGAAAAATTCCCTGTATATATTATACACAATATAATAAGAGGAAAAATAGAATCACTGTACTCTTGTATCAGCTGTATTGGGCCAACTATACTTGTTAGAATTGCTGAAAAAAAATTTAAGAATAAAAGGAACAGCTGAAACAAATAATCATAGAGTAAATGAAATAGTTTAGTATAGCTGAAATATTGTCCTTAAATATCTTATAGATTGCACTTTGAGTGGTTGCCTTTTTTTAAAAGACAAAAATAAGAAACAAAATTCCCTGTATTTTAGGTGATTTTTAATTCTGTGTACTTTACACGTTTCCCTGTGGAGTCGCTACCCTGTAATTTAATAAGCAAACTTTAAAAATTAAAAAAAAAAAACAACAACATGGAAAGTGGAATTTTTCTTTTTATTGGAAAATATTTTCCATGTTAAAAATTTATCAATACAGTGGAAAGTCGCGTATCCGGAATCGGCGGGACTTCCCGAAGTTCGTATATTTGATTTTTCCGTATAATTGACCTCCAAGGTAAACAAAGCTTAAAATGATCTGAATCTAAGAAGCAGAAAATAAATAAACATTATTTTTCGGGCAATAATGTTTTAGTATTAGAATGATATCTAATCAATCATAAACAAAATATTAGAAAAAAAATAATTATTGCTATTCTAAAAATAAATATAGAAAACGAAAAAAATTCCCAGTTATGAAAATATTAATTGCTCTCTCCACCATTTTGAACTAGAACGATTCAAGCAAGAAGGGGAAATTCCCGTCATTCAATAAGGTGGGTAGGTGGAGAAGAAAAATTCATTTCCTCCTTACTTGTCATTCAAGTTGAGGGCGGGGTAGTGACAAATTCTTATTTTCTCTCCCATCATTGGCTATCAATCAAGCATAAAGGCGTGGCATGCTAATTGGGTTCTCTTTATTTTTTCTTGTGTGACTAAAGGGGATTCCCCCTCCACTTTAACATTCAAAAAGGTTCCAGGAAATGCCTCTTTTACTAGCCAGCTGCATAGAAAGAAGGGGGAGGGAGGGGACTCAGTTGTGCTCTTTTGAAAACAACCCCCCCCCCTTTCCTGCATTCCAGAGGAGGAGCGTCATTGTCTTAGTAAATCTTCTGTTCTCTTTTCTGTTGATTTATGGGTTCAATGCATAGATCTCTAGAAGTTGAGAAGGGGAAAAAAAGACTTCGTTTTTTTTTTTTAAAAGGAATGGGGAAGATGAAGAAATGTTTGATTATTTTGATTGTTAAAAAGTGTCCGGGAAATCGACCCTACCGGAAAAGGGACGTCCGGATATGAGACGTTACACTGTACTTATAAATCTTATTATATTATAAGAAAATGGGCTACTGCAACCCTTACAAGATGTTGCACATTAGAGATAATGGACTCAGCTCTTGCAGTCCTAAACTTCTAGATTACATAAGAATTGCGTATGATGCATTGTTTTTACTTTCAAATTGCACATGTCATCTCATTAAAAAACCCACACACATTCTAAAGACCTAATATCTGAAAGTCAAAGTAAAGCTAGTTTTTACTACTTTTCCGCTTTAGTTAAAACAATACAGAATAAACGGACTAAATAATGACTGTAATACTGTATATTTAAAAAAAATTTTCTTCATAAATTTGATGCAAAATCCGCAATCTTGAATTGTAGGTGAGAGCCAAATGAATTTTAAAAAGTCAATAGTTGTACCTGGTTTTTCTTTGGCACAGATGAAAACTGATTTTATATTGTTACAAATTTCTTCAATAGAGAGCGCTAATATTAATCATGAAATTAATGTTTTACACGTGTGAAAGGCAACGGATTATAACAAAATGAGCGCACAGTTCGCTTATAGTAAAAGAAAAGGGCGTTTCTTTAAATAAATCTAAAGTAATTTTTCACAGGAAGCTTTCGTTATATCATTATAAACAAAACACCTACTCATCCCTACACTCCTTCCACTTTTTTTTTGGAGGAAAATGGTGATTTGATATGACACAAGTAACAATACCTCACTTGTTTAGTTAACAATATCAGATGGGTAAATGTGTCCCATTACAAAACTGTACTTTTTGTACATGAAACCCTTATAACTTCTAAACTATTAGATTGGCTCAGGATTGGTCTCATTCAATTCTCCATGAAAAAATAATTTGGTAACAATGACTCAAAAGCTAATTTTTACTGATTTTCTGCTGTGGTTAAATTCATAGATTCAGGGATGAGAGTAGTCAGAAAGTTTAAAAGAGGAAATCCCAAAAACAAAAAAAAGAAAGAAAAAAAAGGGGAAAAAAGGGAAAAAAAATATATATCTATGTATATATATATATAAACAAAAATTTGACAAAAAAGTGCGATTTTTAAACTTGTAACCATGTGAATATAAATCCCGATATGAGACTTTTAAATCACGTAAATATGAAACTCTACATCGAATTTAAAAAATGCGAAAATACAAATCATGATTTTTTAATTTTTTGATCACGATGAATAATTTTTAAATCGCGCGATATTACAACCACAAAAACGAATCATGATATTGGATTTTAAGCTCACGTGAATGCGAATTGCTACATAGGGCTTTAAAAGCTCGTAAATACAAATCGCGATATTGATTTTTTAAATCTCGTAAGTAAGAATCGCACTGTGCAATATTTAAATCGCCTGAATAAGAATCGCAGCGTTNAACTATTAGATTGGCTCAGGATCGGTCTCATTCAATTCTCCATGAAAAAATAATTTGGTAACAATGACTCAAAAGCTAATTTTTACTGATTTTCTGCTGTGGTTAAATTCATAGATTAAAAAAAAATTGGTAGGCTTGATGCAATGACAAGGTAAATTCACAATCTCGAATTATAGGTGAGAGCCACATAAGTCAATAGTTTTACCAGGTTTCTTGTTGACACAGATGAAAAATGATTTTATATTTGTTACAAATTTCTGCCCCACCAACAGAGAGTGCTAATATTAATCAGAAAATTTATGAAAATATTTTACTTGTGTACAAGAGGCAACAGATCAGAATGGAAGGCTTGGAAAGCTTTCCAATCTAAAGAAACCATGCCTAAAAAAAATCAGTTTTTGCCCTCAAACAGGGTTGCCACTCAAATCTGAGAAAAAAAATTCCCTGTGTTTTCCCTATACATATTATACACAATATATTAAGAGGAAACAGCAATTATTGTGCTCTTATGTGAGCTATATTAGGCTAACTATATTTATTAGTTTTAATTGCTGGAAAAACAGCTGAATATACTTTAATGCTAGAAAAACAGCTGAACATACTGAATATGTATGTTGTAACTGAAATAGTTAAGTATAGCTGAAATATCATGGTTAAATATCCCACAGATTGCGCTTTGAGTGGTCACCATTTTTTAAAAGACAAAAATAAGAAACAAAATTCCCTGCATTTTCACAGTTTGTAAAGGAAAAAAAAAATCAAAATTACCTGCATTTTCCCTGCTTTCTACGATAAAAAAATCTTAGGAGCTAATTTTTTCTGAGAAAAAGTTCAATTTTACTGAACTATAATACAGCAAATAATTTTAACCATAGTACAAAAATATTTTAACATAAAGCATGAGTTACTTCATTTTAAAATGCAAGTACTACAATAAATGTAATTCAATACCTGGAATTGGATGTAGCCAAACCCTTTGCCAACACCAGTGTTTTTATCTCGAACAATTCTTACAGCTTGAATTTCGCCACATTCTTCAAAAGCTGACCTGACTGTTTCATCAGCCACATCTATCAATGAAAATTAACACATTGTCATATTTTTTTCCTCTAACTAATAGATAAACTTATCTAAAACTGTTTGTTCAAGCCTTATTTGACACATGGAATAAGGTCTTTTAATCTTTTTTCTTAAAATTAAAAAAAAAGAAAAGAAAAAAACAGACTTAAGATTTAAAAGGCACTTATTCGGGAGATCTATTAATCGTGACATTTTTAAATAATTTTAATAATGAATTTTTTTATTTGTTTATTAACAATTATATCTATATACACACTACATACATAAGGGCAGAAAATAAAAACTAAGTCTCGGGAAACAGCAACAAAAATTTAATACTAGGCATTTTCTACAAATTTTCATTTCGTTTAAATTACGATCCAATGTGCTATTTTATACATATATGTATATAGAGCGAAACACAATACTAAAAAAAGTAAATCAAAAATAATTTCTCTACACATTAGTGTAAAAAATATTTTTCAAGAAGTATTTGTCATTAAACCAAATGAAAATTAAAAAAATATTTTTCATTTTAGAAACATCATCTCCAGTGGAAAAAATCTTATACACAATAATTGCAATTAATTTTATCTTCTTAAAAATATTATTATTCACAATACAGGGTTGCCACTCAAATCTAGAGAAAAAATTCCCTGTACATGTTATACGTAATATATTAAGCAAGGTTGGCTTTTTGCCGGAAGAAACTGGTTTTTGCCATGCCAGTGGCAGAAACTGGTTATAACCGGTAAAAACTGGCAGAAGCTAAAAAAACTTCTATATTAATTCTGGTAATTGCTTAATGACATTTTGTTTAAGTAAACTGAAAAATTTTACTCCATGTAACTGTAACAAACTTTTTAATTCATCGTTTGTAAATATATATTATTTTGTTTATATTAAATATAAAGAGTGCAGTATATCAAATATTTATATAAAATGAAGAAAAATATAATGTAATAATAAATATAAATACTAGATTTTAGTTTATTATATTAAACTCTGAAATTCAGTAATTATTATCATTTAACTCTTAACATAACTGAATAGAACTATTTTCAAATAGTTTTTTTTTCTTTTCAAGACATAATTTGCATGGCAACAATCCAATTATTATAACAGTAACAGTTTTAATCTTTTGTGGATGGATTATTTTTATTGGGATGGATTATTTATACAATGCCTGCTAGTTCTGCTGAACTTGAGAGAGTCTTCTCAAATTTCTCATTCGTGCATAGCAAATTGAGAAATTGTTTAGGTTTAGAAACTGCATTAGAACTTGTCTTTTGTTATAGATTACTGCAGAGTGCAAACAATGTAATATTTGATTTTGAATGGTGATAATTTTGTAAATAAATTGTACTTTGTTTAACATTTAATTGTTTTTTTCTATGAATTATCCATTGTATGCCAATATCAGTACTTACTTTTATGTCATTTTCTGAATTTCTGCCATGCCAGTTTTAACCAGTTTCTACCAGTGGCTTTAACCAACTTGCTAGAAACTTGCCAACCTTGATATTAAGAGGAAACAACAATTACTGTGCTTTTGTGTGAGCTATATTGGGTTAACAATAGCTTAAATAGCTTCAATTGCTGGAAAAACAGTTGAACATACTTAAATAATGCTATTGTAAATGAAATAGTTAAGTATAGCTGAAATATCATGGTTAAATATCCCATAGATTATGCTTTGAGTGGTTACCATTTTTGAAAAAACCAAAATAAAAAAACAAAATTACAACTATTTTCTTAATAATTTTAGAAATATAACAAAAGAGAAAATAAATATTCATAATGACCAGATTTACTAAATGAAACATAAATAAATTTATTTTACTTACCAAATGGTAAATTACCAAGAAAAACGGACAAATCATTATTGTATAACTTCTTTTCGCCAGGTTGATTCGCAAAATCAACAAGAATGTGATGATCATCAATTAATGTTCCATTTCTAAAAACATAACTTTTAAAGTTAAAAGGAAATACAATTAAGAACAATACAATAAGTGAACAATTAAGACACTCAAAACAAGACTTATTTGAATAAAATGCAGCTAGTGCTTATTTTGCAACAAATGTGAGGACAGTTAAAAATCTTTACAAAAATTATGGCAGGTTATTTTACTCCTTCATATGCAGCGACAACATACTTGAATATTGATCATACAACAAGGTCTTTATGATGAACAAGTATTTCTTAACCTGCTTTTTTCTGCTTTCTTTTNAGCAAATTGAGAAATTGTTTAGGTTTAGAAACTGCATTAAAACTTGCCTTTTGTTATAGATTACTGCAGAGTGCAAACAATGTAATACTTGATTTTGAATGGTGATAATTTTGTAAATAAATTGTACTTTGTTTAACATTTAATTGTTTTTTTTCTATGAATTATCCATTGTATGTCAATCTCAGTACTTACTTTTATGTCATTTTCTGAATTTCTGCCATGCCAGTTTTAACCAGTTTCTACCAGTGGCTTTAACCACCTCGGCAGAAACTTGCCAACCTTTATATTAAGAGGAAACAACAATTACTGTGCTCTTGTGTGAGCTATATATAATGCTATTGTAAATGAAATAGTTAAGTATAGCTGAAATATCATGGTTAAATATCCCATAGATTACGCTTTGAGTGGTCACCATTTTTGAAAAGACCAAAATAAAAAAACAAAATTCCCTGTATTTTCCCAGTTTGCACAGAAAAAAAATCAAAATTCCCTGCATTTTCCCTGTTATTTTGGGTAATTTTCAAATTCCCTGTATTTTCCAGGTTTTCCCTGTCATCCCTGTGGAGTGGCAACCCTTCAATATCATTAAGTATTTAAACATGAAACGGCAGGAAATCCTTAAGAGATCAACATCGAAAATTCCACAAAACAACTATTTTCTTAATAATTTTAGAAATATAACAAAAGAGAAAATAAATATTCATAATGACCAGATTTACTAAATGAAACATAAATAAATTTATTTTACTTACCAAATGGTAAATTACCAAGAAAAACGGACAATTCATTATTGTATAACTTCTTTTCGCCAGGTTGATTCGCAAAATCAACAAGAATGTGATGATCATCAATTAATGTTCCATTTCTAAAAACATAACTTTTAAAGTTAAAAGGAAATACAATTAAGAACAATACAATAAGTGAACAATTAAGACACTCAAAACAAGACTTATTTGAATAAAATGCAGCTAGTGCTTATTTTGCAACAAATGTGAGGACAGTTAAAAATCTTTAAAAAAATTATGGCAGGTTATTTTACTCCTTCATATGCAGCGGCAACATACTTGAATATTGATCACACAACAAGGTCTTTATGATGGACAAGTATTTCTTAACCTGCTTTTTCAGATTGCTTTCTTTTAATCACTAGGAAATATTATGTTATTGATGAATATTGTTATTATATGTTTTATTTGATTTATGTCTTGCTTAATAGCCAATAAATAAGGACTAATGTAGACATGCTAATATTGAGTAATAATTTAGACAACTTACTAACACACCAATAGCTAAGGTTTTTGTGAACTAAACTAGATTGAATTAATAAAGGGTATTTCTATCATTTAAGAATGTCATATTTTTAGACTTTAAAAGACAATTGGAAAAAAAATTTGAGTACTTCCTATAATTTTTGATAAAATATGTCTTGGTGCCAATTACACTTAACCAATTTTTAAACAGTTTTAGTCATTATTATTTTTTTTTGGTGAATATAAAAATCTAGCTGTTAAGAATGATTATGAATATTATGTTACACCTGTAACACCCAGTTTTTAATTCTTAAACTTTTGAAAGTTAATAAAATTTTGAGTGTAAATTGAAATTTTTATTATGTCTTTTTTCAATTTAGTCTTAGAATGGTTTATCTGGTATTAACAGCAGAGGAAACCTTTTCCCCCATGTTAATTAAAATTCTTGCCTACAATGATGATTTTATTATTATTCTCTAAACCAAAAACACACGTTAGTATAGATTTATAAATACAAAAAGAAAATGCAAGACATCAGATCAGTAAACTTTAATTTCCTACAAATTTGAACTTCCTTGTGGCTATCTAGGCACAAATGTTAATAATTAGAACAATTAAAATATTGAACTTAATGATAATAATTAGTTTTGTCAGGGGTGATTGTGAGCCCAACTCAAAAATCCTGAAAATTTCTTTAATGAACATGAAATTCTAAATAAATTATATGCAGCATAATTTAAATTAACAATTATGTATAAGTTTACTTTTATCTCTTATCACATTTATTATTCTACCAGAAAAAATATTTTCAAATGAAAGAGATGCCAAGCATAAATTTTAGTGCTAATATTCTCAAATAAAATATACAAGATTTTTTTATGCATAAATGTGATCGATTATTTCTTTAAAATTCTGTACTTTGGATTTCCGGATCACGGTTAATGAAAAATCCAAAAATTCGGATTTTTTCAGAAGCACAATTATCTCTGGTTATATTAAAAGATGCATAAAAAGAATAATTTAAGGTTTTATAAAACTTCAAAAGCAATAAAAATATTAAAAAGCATTGTATTTCAATCATCTTTCGTATAATTTCTTCCTTTTTTTATCTAATACAGCTTTTATAAACTATAAAGGTGATAGGAAAAAAAGTGGATATTCCCCCATATTATTCGTTTAAGTTACGCAGACATGGAACACTATTCACTCAAGAGTTACCTAAGGCAGCTATAGAAGCACAGAATTTCCCAATCAATTATTTTTTCAAAAAATGGATTTGTTTTAAAAAGTAGTCATATTCACTCACGAATAGGCAAATACAAAAATAATAAAGCAAGGAAACATAAAAAAAAACAAAACATTTTTGTAAATTAAAATGTATATAAACTCACAAAGATAAAGCATTCTTAGCTGATTCCTTATCCTTAAAAACAACAAATCCAGTATGGCTCTGCAGACCTTTGTGATATTCACTCCTGGATTCATAATAATATAATAAATCATTTGTATGGAAGAGAAAACAGCACATTCATAAAATAAATACAAATGATATAAACTCAATCATGTATTTTTCAATAATTTAGCAAAAATTAGCTATTTAGGCAGAATTCCAGAATAACAGAATAACAGAAGTTATTTTTCGAAAAAGGGCGCCGATTCTAAGAGTTTGAAAACATAAGTAATTTATTATGTATTTCACTTATTTAGAATACAGTGTTTTTTCTGTTCCTTCAGACATAATAGTTCTGTGATGTGTATGGATTATTTAAATTTATATTAACTTAATATTTAAAAGTAATACAGTGAACAACATGAAGGTATTCATATTTGAACGTTAGTATGCATTACAAATTTTATGATCTTATACTAAACAAAACTCAGTGGCGCAACAGTCCATCGAGGGCCAAGGCCTACTGTGTACATCTCAGTTTTCTGGACCTTGAGTTCTGGGGTGCAGGAGCAGATGTTCCAGTTAGGTGATCAGCTGAACGCGGAAACCCCCAGTGTTCCCATGCATACTTGGTACTCATTTATCGACCCACTGAAGGGATGAAAGGGTGAGTCAACCTTGCCTGGGTCAAGCATCGAATCCAGGAACCGTGACACGAGAGACCTGTGACACCAGGTGTCTCTTACTTATATTAGCCATGATAAAAAGATCGAGAGATTTTCAGTTCAATTTAAGAGGGTGGCATACTAGTTGTGTGAAATCTCATTGTATTATGAGTATTTAATTTTCTATCTACTTAGTAATATCTTTATGTTGGTTCTAGTTAATTAGATTTTGCTACATTTAGATTAGTTATTTGTTTCATGTTAAGGTACATTTAATAATTTGTAAAAAATTTTAATCGATCATTTAATATTTTTTGTGTTTCCCCTAGGGATGTAACAAATATTCGGCAACTATTCGGTATTCGACCCTTTTGCCGAATATTCGGCCTAGCCGAATACTGAAGTCATTCGGCTGAATATGAATATTATTAGATATTTAGCTGAATAAATTCATAATAATAAAGAAAGATATTTTTTTAAATGTGCTTTTAAATATATTTAATCATGAATATTGCGGAGTTACATTTCACTGCATTAATTATTAGAAAATCTAACATTTACTCAATTTAAGTTGTATAAAACAAAAGTGTATTTAATAATGTTACATAAATAAAAACGTTTCCTTGTTGCAAATTTATCATTATATGTATTTAACAAGCATTGGAATCTTTTACATTAAAATACAAGTATATATAGTTTGTTAAATAGAAGTGTGAATACTATCTGAAATATAGAAAGTTTAAAAAAGCAAATTTGTTAATATTTATTTCATTTTTAATTTAAAATTTGAAAATTATTTAATTACAAAATTAAAATTTCAAAAGTGAAACTTTTTAAAAAGTTCTTAATTTTCTGAGTTTTAATAATTTTTCTGACAAAAAAGAAAGTTAAGAATACATTTAACAGTAGTAATGAGTTCTTATTTTAAATAAAATAGCATATAAATTACAAGTATAACTATAACTAAAATATGCTATTATTAATTATTTAGATTTATAAAAGCCATATTGCCTTGTTATTGGCATCAAGATATTTAAATTATTACAAAAAATAAATCAAGTTGTTAAAATTTTTTTAAATATACAAAGATTAAAAAAGCAATTTTGTTAATATTTATTTCATTTTCAATTTAAAATTTGAAAATTACTTTAATTACAAAATTACAAACAAAACAGAAATTTTTAAAAAGTAAGTATTCGGCCACCGAATATTCAGTATTCGACCCCATCACTATTCGTTACATCACTAGTTTCCCCCCCCATAGTTTTTAAATTTTGTCCTAAAAAATTAGATATCTTTTCATAATTAATGTCATGTTCTTAATAATAATCTTATGTTGTTTGCATAGCTAGTTTTGAAATTAGGATTTAATGCATTATTTCACTATAACAAGTTTTTTTAAATTGCTTTTCCTAAAACTTATTTTGAAACTTTAAGAATATTGACTCAAGTTAAAATCTAAAGGTACTAAAGTAAAATCTTGATTTTTTTTTTGATATGATCTTATTCCTCATCTGATATGATCTAAATTCCTCAAATTTCTTAAGATGCAGGAAATTTGAGCCTATTGAAACCAACTACATGAGTGTTTGGCGGTAAAAAAATTTACGCTGGGCAAGGAAAAATACTACATTGGTGATAACCAAACTTTTTAAAAGAAAATATATAATTTAAAATGGGAAAGTTTGAAAAATCACAATGGAAATCAGCAGAAGATTCTCATCCCTGAAAACAACATGCAATAATTGTTTGTAAATTGATTCAAATCAAGGATTTAAGTACTCTGAAGGGGAAAAAAAATCACTGGAACACATAATTCTATCACTATATTGCCTTAAAGCTCTCATATATTATTTAAAAAAAAAAAACTTACTTAATTTCAGCAACTTTTTTCGGTATACCCATTTTAGTTGAAACCTTAAAGTAACATAAAAAAAAATATTTCAGAAAAACGTTTAAAACAAAGAGTAACTCAATAAATAAAATAGTATATAAACTTTATACTTAGAAGCATTGAATTACAAATAGCAAATATTTACAGCCACCATATTAGCAGAATTGTAATGTAAAGTCAATTTGAAATTTATATTGTTGGAAAGTTTCTCAGGCTAAAAAAACATGTTTTTGATTTCTTGTTAACATAGAAAGGACTTCACTACCACAAATGTACAAATAGTACTCCATATGATATGGGTAAGTTCATTCAATATTTTTACCTTCTAAAATTGCTTAGGAAGTTAAAACATAATGAAATCTTCATCTCTAGGTTTGTCAAAGAATTTAACTATAACTAAACATATACCAGATTTGAATTACAAAATTTTCACAAGAAAGCTCAGAAAATCATATTAGTTTTAAATATAAAAGGTCAAAATTTTACATGCTATAAATGTATAATACTAAATGCAGACAACTATTAACATTATATTGCAAGTGCTTGAATGAACAATAAAAAAAATAAAAGAAAAAAAGAAAGAATCTTTTTTAGAGCAATATAGAATGGAGAAATAATTCATGAGATAAACATAGAATAATGTATACTTACAGCACCTCGCATGCGAACACTTTTTATTTGACCAAATGAAGTAAACAATTTATGCAGCATCTAAAATTATTAAAATGGTTTAATGTTATATTTAACAAGAGTGCAACAATAACATGATATTTTAAATCCACATAACAATACCAGTTGTTTTCATAACTAGCTGGGGTTGCTTACAAGCATTTCCCAAGTTTTAATTGAGCAATTATAAATCATAGAGTAATAAAACACAGATTTGGAGGAAATTTTTTTTTGTGGAAAAGTATATGCTCCTAACGGATTAATTTTTTTTTAAAACCAAAATTATGATAAGAAGTCATTTTAAAATTTGACTGAATTTACGAAAATAGTGTAACTAATCTATAAAAGGTGGCTCATAAGATTTTAAAGTTCAAAACTTTCTTTATAAGGCAATTCCTTTAACTGTGGTGCCGTTAGAAAGAACTAAGGATAGAACTATGTAATATAACTATTAAATTGCAAGAAATACAAATAAATATTTAAAAACTTTCATTAAAATTATTTTTAGGAGAACTTCCATGCAGGTTTTAAGAATTTTCAAATTTTGCATAACTAGTTTTATTTATAATTAGTTCTTAATAAAACAAAAACTTGTCTGTTTCTAGCTCTAAAATTAACCTTTTAAATCAAATATTAACTGGGTTTAAACTGTGGATTAATCTATTCTGTTTTTTTACAAATTTTTTATTGAATATTATTTTTTAATCTCCCATTAAAAATACTATTTATATGAAATTAAAACTTTTCAAAAAAATTCAGGTTGGGTCGCACTAGAACCTACCTACCATCCCCAGGGCACATTGAAAATTCCTAGGCAGCATTAGAACTTTCTGGAGAATTTAGGCAACTCGCAGAAGAAAATTATTTTTTATACACAGAGCACATTAAACTTAATACATATATTTTTACTTTACATTGAAAAAACCAAAACACATATAACTCTGCAAACATTAATTATTAAAGCAATTATTAATTCAGAAATTTATTGTGTAAAGGACAAAAAACATTTATAGTGAAGACAACACTTTGCTTGCTGTTCTAAACAAAATAATTTTAATAAAAAACTTTGATGATTTTTTTCACTTCATTTTTTTTTCAATGAATGTTAAACAAATAATTTTGACGCTTTTTTTTTCCATTCATTATAAACATAATGTTACAACAGTTTTGGATTATTTAAATAATCCATTTAAAAGTTTAGACTATATTTAGAAGCAATTGGTTGTTTGCCTTTATAAAATATAATACTTTTTCTAATTATAATATAACAATGTTCATTCTTAAATCATTATCTATACCTTTAAAAAAAGTTTTATTGACAAGACTATAAAAAAATGTCTTGTTTCTAGATGCTTCTTAAGGAAGTTATGACTGATTGAAAGTTTCAAATTCCGTAGCGCGCCTATATCATGCAGTTTTATGGCCGGCCGATTTCAATACATTTTTCTGAAAACATTGTTTGTAGATATGTCATCATGACAAAAAAATTTTTAATAGGCAAAAATGTCCATAGCCAAGTCATTTTCAACATAGAATGATAATTGTATATATATTTGCGTAGTTTCAAAAGACGCTTCATATTATGTTAGGCAGTAACTACACAATATTAAATTGTATCAACTCAAAACTTTAAAGTCTGTGAACATTTCTTTTTCCTAACTTCCATAAAACTCTTTCAGTAATTCAAGTTGTGATAATTTTAACAATGTACAATTATGAAAATTTTTTATATAAAACATTGCAGAGGCAATGAAATTAAGTCTCGTGATATTCTCATGAAAATAAAACTTTTTCAATCAACTTACATATAAATACGCGGCACAATTTCCCTTACACAGTTGTTAATAAATATTTTTCTTAAAATTTAATAACTTTTTATGGGTGGTGTTCGAAGGGAGGGGGGCAGTGGTACAAACACCCTCAATAATTAGAACTCTTGTAAAGTCCCCATTAATATTTTACAGGGTTGCCACTCAAATCTGGAAAAAAAAAATTCCCTGCACATATTACACACAAGATATTAAGAGGAAAAAAAGTTAAGCTAGACAATTAAGTCTTTAATCATGTAACAGAAAGAGGAAAAAAAACTCTTTGGTAATCTGCTCTTGAACCTGAAGATAAAGGTAATAATGAAATTAAAATAGATCCTAATATAAAAGCTTACTTTTCTATTAACAGATACTGGCAAATTCCCAACAAATAGTGTACATGGCAAATCCTGAATGCTTTCTTGCCTGATTTTTTCTACATCCACTTTATTTACAACAGCCTGACTAGTTTCTTCTTCTTCAGAATCCATCGATAATGGTTCACTTTGATTGGGTATCTTTTTTTTCTTTTTGGATTTCTGTTTTTTTATTTGATTATTAGAAGTATCCTCACTTTCAGGAAACTCATTGAAAAGGTTCTCCCTAACTGGTTTGACACTACTCGTATCGACACTATTCCCAGCAGGTTTTTGTCTTTTGTTTTTAGCACATCGTATGAAGGACTTAACGTTTTCGGAATGGTCAGCATCCTGCTCGCTTTTTTCTACAACCAAATCTTCTGAAAAATTAAGCTTACGTTTCTTTTCTTTCTTCTGTTTCTTTTTACTTGGAAGAGGTAAGAAGTCAGAGTTAAAATCAGTCTTCATTTCCTCCTGTAGGGGACCTTCAGATGACAAACTATCAGATGCTTTTTTCCTCTTATTCTTCTTAACAGTGTTACTGAAATACATTAAAAAAAATTAAATACCATTATAGCTGCATTTGCGATCATATCGAAATTAAAGTTGCTGTTAAAAACATAGGCGCATGGTAAAAACATGACAGGATATTCTGCACTTCCTCTTTCACTCTATCATCATGTATATTCAATTAAAACAACATTAAATTAAATATCAACAATATGAATGATTCTGTTTAGAAATGACAGTACGTCAAATACAACAAAAATTATATACAGCCTATAATTCTCTAACACACATACAAAAAAAACATGCCAGCAGATGTATGTAGGAAGAAGTAAAAGAATAATATTGTGTTACATTTTCAAAGAAACTTTCATTAATTCTTTATTGAATATTTTGTGAATCAATTACTAATCAAAATTTTTTTCCTGAATATTTTTATGCATGTCTTTAAAGCAGATATGTGTGTGTGTGTCTATATATACACAGTAGAATTTCAATAATTTGATGTGGACTTGGAATGGATTGCAGCAATTGAAATTGCACTAAAATTTAAACTAAGTTGAAAAACAGTGATAAAATAATAAGAGTAATAAGTAAGAAAAAAAAATTAATCGAAAAAAAAAGTTTCTTAACCCCATAACAGACAGATTTTTTTGAAGGAAAAAAAATTCTTTTTTAAATGTAAAAAAGAGTAGAGAATACCTTTCAATATCACATTTTGAGCTCTTCTGTTGATTTTTAGTGTTCTTAGCCTAAAAGAAAGTACTTATTTTAAAACTTATATTGATATTTAGACAACAATAAAAAATTAAATTTAAGCAATTTAAAAAAGATGTTCATAGAAGTTTATAAGAATAGTTTCATGAAAAGGCAAAAAAAAAAAAAAAATTGTTTAGACCCTTTAAAGAAGAAGAATAGACATCCCAATTTTGGGCAACAAATTGAAACACATACTTTTCAAAATTATTCGTTGGTGTTCTTAATTTAAAATATTTTTGAAAAACAAAACTCTTTCCATTTTATATGTTGCATTTGACTGTTACCCATTTTGAAATGACACTCACTTCTTCATTTTTTACCAGGGTTTGCAACAACTCGTTTTTTTTATTTAAAAAAAAAAAAGAAAAAAAAAAAAAAAAAAAAAACNAAAAAAAAAAAAAAAAAAAAAAAAAAAAAAAAAAAAAAAGCCCATGTGGGTCTTTTTATGAAAAACCAGATTAACCCTGGGGATAATAGGGTCTTATCATAAAATGACCCAATTTCATCCAGAGATGAGTGTTTCTTTTTTTTTTTTTAAATATATTCTGAGTTACTTTCATTTCAAATGAATTTTTTAAATATATACTTAATATAATAATAAGATATGATATTAACTAAAAAAATATTGATGATTATTACCTAAGAGATTAATAAAAGAAATGATAATAACTATTTCAGTCATATTTTTGCCATCTAAACGTGTAAGGAAAATCATAATGATGAAGTAACTAAAATGATTCCTTGTGAAATGTAAAGCATAATAAGTTATGTAATTAGTTTAAAACAGGGTTGGCAAGGTTTAGGACAGAATGGATTAATCCACGGTTTAAACCGTCCTGTCCTTTTACTCAAATTATGTCACAATTTTATCTGAACAATATTTAAGAGGTAAAATAAACAAAGAACTAATAACATATTGATAATTAAATATACTACAGAATATTTGTTTTTAAAAGTATAATGTTTTATTAATATTGAATGATTCTTCAAAGGAAGATTAATCAGTAATCAAGTTCAATTGGTCCTCTCATTCAATAGTACACAACTGAAGTTTGGCCTTGCCATACAGGTTAAAATATTAGGAACTAAGTGCTTGGTTCGTCATAAACAGGTTTATTTATCTATAGTACTATTCAAGAATACTTTTATTTCATTCATGTTCAATTCTTTTAGCATAGTGGTGATACATCACCAGTGTCAGTAACTGAAACTGATGTTATGCCCTTCAAAACTGTTAATACAATTTTCAGTTATTTTGTATTTTCAATTTAAAGTAATATATTTATATTTAAAAACAATTTTTTTTTAAAAATAGATGTCTTTTTTATCATCCTATGATGCAGAAATTGTAACATTTTTTTAAAAAAAATATTGTGAAAAATAAAAGGTTAGTTTTTGAACAAATTTAGTATTTTTTTTTTAAGAAAAATTATTATTTTTTAATATTACTATATTTATCCTTATGC
Source organism: Parasteatoda tepidariorum (assembly GCF_043381705.1). Taxonomy (NCBI): domain Eukaryota; kingdom Metazoa; phylum Arthropoda; class Arachnida; order Araneae; family Theridiidae; genus Parasteatoda; species Parasteatoda tepidariorum. Next base: position 9,156,457 of record NC_092211.1, read on the forward strand.
AAAAATATTATTTATCAGTATTAAAAGCATATTTATATTTAAAGGATTAGGTATTCACTTTTGTTGTTCAATGAATTGTGGAGCTTCAAAAATTATAAACCTTTTCCTATTATATTATATTATTTTTTTATAATAAGTTATAGTAAATTGTATAAAAAATATCAAATATTTATTGATACATGTAATTATGAGTACAATGGTTACACCTATAGAATTTTTACCTTTTACCAAAGTTCAAGGTTTTGGACACTTTAGGACAGTTTCACCCAGTTTAAGACAGTAAAACCCACGTGTCCTGTCCAAAACCCCAACCCTGGTTTAAAATTATAAGTCAAGATTGAAATTTCTAGAAGCATTGTATACATTTATGAAATGAAATGCACATATTAATAAAGTTTAAAATTCCCATACTTTCTTTAACCACTCTTTACCCATCGCACCACCATTTTGATTTCGACTCAAGGAAGAAATCTCCTCTCACAGACAGCTAGCTAGAAAGTCAGAACAGCTTCAAAAAGCAAATTAACAATTTTCTCCTTTTTTAAAAAGCATAGCTGCCAACAAGGATAGGAAAAAAATCCAGTAGATTTTAAGAAATATAAATTTCACAATGATTGTTACATAATGTATGTAAGAAATATTTTACACATAGGGAATTTAAGGGATTATTTTTTAGTCACCTAATTAGAAAAACCGCAATATTTTCCAGTTATGATCGACATTAAACATACTTGAAATGTTATGTAGTATGTTTACTCATAATTTTTGAATTTTAATAGGCATTTAGTTCATTACAGATATTTAAATGATTTATTTTAATTAATTTAAAAAGAGAGTTCTAAATAATAATAAACGGGACATTTTTGAACAAAAAGAAAAAAGTTTTGAACTACTTCTTATAAATGAGGTTCACATCATTATGTATTATTAATACTTATTTAAATATTCAAGCAAGCAATCAATAATCTTAACAAAAATTCCGTTTCAATAAGGACATTCTTAGGAAATTTACTCAATTGTAGGGAATTTTCTAAAATGTACAAAAACTAGGAAAATTTTAATTAAACCAGTAGACCAGCAGAAACTGGCCTTATCCAGTAGAGTTGGCAGCTATATAAAAAGGAAAAACTGGCAAAGTCTGTGCGAGATTTGTAGAGAAAAAATTACTATGGCTTGATAGAAAAACGTTTGTATAAAGCAAAATTTTGTAAAAAAGGATAACGATCTGGGATAATATAATATTATTGACACAGGCAATTCTCACGAACCATCAGAAAATGATGTATGAAGCAAAATAACATACGAAACAGACAATGTAAAACCAGGGTTCCTCCTTTAGACAAAATTTTTTGGATAAAATATAGGTTTACCAGATACCTGAAATAAACATAAATTTATTCCTTTCCCACAACTTTTTAGGCATTTCTGTTAAATTTTCTAACATTTCCTTTAAAGGGTTAAAATTCCCCAACTTCCTTGTTTTTAGATGACTCTATAAAGAGAAAATGTATGAGGAGAAAAAAAATAAAATAATTCATACATTTTTCAATGCAATTGGAATCTGCCTCTTGTTCCAATGCTCATTGAACAAAGACTGTAGTTTGCTTTCAGTCGTTGTCTTCTTCGGAGACATTAACGAAGCAAGATCACCCACTTTGTAATTAGACATCACCTAAAAAATAATTATGTGGTAAACAAATCATATAAATATGTAACAGTTGAGTCAGTGTAATCATTCTACTGCCATTCTTTTTTTAAAAAATTGCTGTCACTGGTTCATGCTTAAAAATACCTGCCATAATAAGCATATGAGATTTTTATTAATGTCTAATTTTTTAAGTATATTTTTATGAATAAACGTAGGACATAGAAACAGAGAATATATGTTTCTTACTCAGAGACGACATTTTTTTTAATACTCTTGATAATAATTTTTTTTTTTTCAATTATCAGGTGGTAAGTAAATTTTCTTTTGTTAAGTATTTTACAAAATATACACATAAATAAAAATTTATAAGAACAGATTTTTAGTTATATTTTAATATAAATAAAAATCTATGTTCTATAAACTTTTGTTAAGTCAAATACATCATTTTTTCCCTTCACTTAGCTAATTTTTTAATTATTACAATTTTAAAATTAAGATAAAAATTTAAGAAAATAGATTATTATCACTTTTTAGACTCCTACTATAATAAATTTTAAAGATAATATAATAGATAAAGTAAAATATAATAGATAAAGATAATGTAATACAATAAAGAATAATAAAATCATAAAGAATATGAAACTATTTATAGCTTAATACAATATCAGGGGTCTGTCCAGGTCTTTCTGAGAAGTACCTACTGTGTGAAAATTTAGATATAATTTGTGAAAAATTTAAAATTATATTAAAAAATCAACACAAAAATATGGATTTATCGTTTAAGGGATACAAAAATAAAATTTTAAGAAAAAGTATTTTGTGAAACTAGCATTTTTCCTAAAATTGAATTTGTGAAACTAGCATTTTTCCTAAAATTGAATTTGTGAAACTACCGTTTTTCCTAAAGTTGAATTTGTGAAGCTACCGCTAAATGGTAGTAAATTCGGCTTGGACAGAACCCTGAATATGGAGTAGTTTTCACCTGCTATGTCAAAATAAAAACTTTTCTAGAATCAGGAAAATAAACTATATTCCAAGCAGGAAGTTTTTACAGTAACTCATAACAAAAAGACTAATTAAATATTAATATGTGTACAGTAAGTCAAGAAATTATATTTGATTATATAACCAATAGTGCCATGAATAGGCATTTTTATTTCTTTAATTATGTATGTAAATATATCAAGGTTCATTCTAGGTCGAGTTCGGCCCTGCATGTCCTTTGAGCCTGATTACGTGCTTTTATATACGAAAGAGAAAAAAAAGTCTACTCATGTCAAATTTTTTGAAAATCCACGAGGTTTCCGGATTGTTTTTTCGGCAGTAATAAATCGCTTTACAACCATTTCCCTGTAGTTTCTCAAATTTTGACGCATTTAATACATAATAATGTATGATAATGGCATTTAGAACTTGAGCTATCTCTTTTTTAATCGAGGATTCTATAGTAATATCACTGCACTTGATGATAATTTTTTCAGAAACTATTTATCATTTTTAAGATTTTGATATTTTTAACATGTTATTACAACATTCAAAAACCGAATTTGCATATCACTTTTTAATATGTTTGAATCGTGACGATTTTATCACAATATCACTGCTTTTGATGGTTATTTGAAAGTTATTTATCATTTTCCGGCCTATCTACATGGTTCTTCGAATCGAGATATGTGTGATACATTGTTATTAACGGCGTTCGAAATTCCATAGTAATTTCACGTTATTTGACGATAACTTTTGTGGGGTGCTCTAATTTCTTTCGGGCTTTTTCGCATAGTTTTTCAACTTACAAATTTTTAATACAATGTTGTTACAACGTCCAAATTTCGAATTACCATTATCACTTTTTGAAAAGTCGTGAGGATTTTATCGCCATTTCGCGGCGTTTTATGATGGTTTTTAAGTAAGTTATTCATCATTGTTTTGGCTCACTCTAGCATGTTATAATAAAATGTTACTGATAAAAAGTGATCAGAATCACATTTTTTGTATTTATTACTTAACTTTATATACTGCTTGATATATTACCTAATTTCTAGATGTAAAAAACGCATTTTATTTTTTACTAAAAGTTTGAGCGCTACTTTCTAAAATTAAACAGATCATAACTATTTTTTAAGTCTTGCACTTTTTTCTCACGTCAATTTGTAATGATATATTGAGAATAAAACAGAATAAAAAACTTCATATTTACCAATATAGTTTTCTTAACATCCAATCAATTAGTGCTTTTTTGTTATAGATAATATTAAAAAATCTATATAATAACTAAACGAAAAGACACTTAAGTTCGTTACATGCACTGATGTCTAGTTGCACGGCATGGGCATTGAAAATCAAAACATTAGTGATCCGTTTTTGAGTTATGCATAATCAACTATTTGCTTATAGCTCGCATGAAAGCAAACTTGAGCATGCTTAGGATCACTAATGACTTAAATAAACTTATATTTCAAGTGAAAGTAAAGTAGGAGCGTCTCTTTATATATATCAACCAATCAATCAGCTGTAGATGATAGATGAATAAGTAACACTCAAGTAACTTAACGCACAGAGAATGTCTTCTTGTTTATTATCCCCTGTAAAAACTGAAAAGCAAATATTGGAAGATTCTATGCCAGAGGATGACCCCAATTGTAATTCTGATGTGATTAAAGAGGATTTTATACAAGAAGATTTCTCAAAGCCACGATGGGGTCCAAATCATGCTGGCGCTAAGGAACTTGCTGGTTTATATACCAGAGGTATAATATTATTAATAATAATATTACAGAATTATACAAGGTATAATATTAGATCTTAGTTACGCTTTAATTTTAAAAATTAACTATTCACATAATCATTGGACTTGTGTCTGGGTAATTCAAAGTTTTTTTCTGACAGAAATTTCCCCTTTTACCAACAGTTGTTTTAATCTTTTTTTCTTTCAATTAGCATAGAATAGGGGTCTTTATGAAACTGAAAACATGGCATGATATCTATCATAAAATTTTGAACCCATTTTTGAACTATTGTGATATGATGAACTCATATGGAGTTGAAATCGCTATCATATTTAATTTTTGAATAATGTACTGTATTTAGTTATTGCTTATAAGAAGGAATTCTTAAAATTATGGCAGTTCTGATACGTTAATAAATAGCTTTCATAGTTTCCTACACTGATAGGAGTTAAAATTCCTGGTTGTGTGTAGAATCCGGCGATGCAATTATTCATAAATTTGGCCATACATTTTTGATTAGTAGTGTTTTTTTCTGTTTAGATATTTGTTGGTTATCTTTACTGACCCATTAATGATATCCTATCCTCATGTCTAAATCTATCTGTGTTCTCATATGTAATACATTTAAAAATTATCTGTGACTTAATGCAACTAAGTTAAATAATCATTCATTAAAAACATTTTACTATTGAATGATAAAATATTCTTTCTCTCACCCAGGCATTAGCTTAATCCTTCAGATATTAACTTAGACTGTTATGTCAGCTGTTTATTTAGGTCAAAAGGAGAAATGAAAATTATATTAATGTAGCCATTAAGTTCATAGAAATTGTCAATGACTTACTATACAACTTTCTATTGGTGACTATACTTATACGCTATAGCTCATTAAATAGCTTAATAATCTTAGAAGGGGCATTAAAATGAAATATTGAAACTGGATGTGTAAAGTGCATCTGGTTGAAAATTACACATACTTCTGGGACACCAAATTTTCCACCGAAATTCTACACACCGTCTGCGAAATTAAACCAAATTTTATAAAGGAAAAAAATTATATTTTGTATTGATGCTGAATTTTATTCATCGATCTGGTTTTCGTGAAGCTAACAGAAGTGACTCTTCCACATCAAAAAAATGACACGGAGTAAAATTAAAATCATTTGCGGAAAATCATGTACTTTCAATAACATTTTGAAGTCGATGGAGGTAACCCCTAAGAACGACCAACCTTCATTAACGACCATATTACTGTTAAACAGAGAGTGGTCACTCCCAAGAGGTTTCACTGTATATCCATTAACCATATTATTCTTGTTATTAATATTTTCTTACTCTGTCCAGGTAAAAGAACACAAGAAATCATCAGCATTTTTCTGTGCCTTGCATTGATGGCAATCAATTTCGCCCATCTTCTTTACTTTTTCCAGCCTAGTCAGTGGAGCTCCATCCTCATTTCTGCCTGTAAGAAGAACACTTTTTTATTCTCTCTTGTTACTAAACAAATTGCTTCTTACATATTTTTTTCCATACATTTACGGTCCTTGGCCAAAGTATTTGACGCACTATGAGATTCTATGTATAATCTTAATTATCAGGTCATACTATACGTCTTTATTCTTTTTACGAGACTGTTTGCACTTGTTTACGTACGTCTATCAATGGGTTAAATTAGACAATATACAGTAGTGAACCATTTATCCGGCATCCAGATAACCGGGAAAATTTTGCTCGGTTTTCCCGCCATTTTAAACTAGAATGATTATGAAAAAAAGCGGAAATTGGACTCATCCTAGAAGTTGAGTAGAGGAAAATGTGAGGAAGGGGAGAATTCCCCCCCCCCCCCGTTTGCTCAGAGAAACGATGTTTCCTCCATGACCTTAAAGATCTTCAGATAGAGAGGAGGCAGGGAATGGATGAATGTTTTATTTTCTCCTTTAGGCCGTCAATCAAACTCAAAGGAGTGGCATACTGATTTCGTTTTCTCTGATTTATGAGGGGGTGGGGAAAATGCATTGCACAGGCATATTAATGAGCAGAAGATGAAAGAGAAAAATGTACTTATCTATTTGACAACGATTAATAAAAATAAAATATTTTTCTTTGGAATAAATTCAGATTCTTTGCAAGTGTGGTATCATTTGCAAGTTTTTCTTGATGCAGGATCACATCTGCTTTCGTTAAAAATCGTGTTTTTATAAAAAATAAATAAATAGAAGGAGAATTGTTTATTAATTTAAACATGATTATTTTATGAAGTAGATTGCAGTTTTGTTTTTCTGATTCCACTATGTTTTGATTTTTTTTTTCACGATAAATTGTGCACTCAATAAATTAATTCTTTTTATTCTTAAATTTTATCATTAGGTTTTTTTTTCTCCTTTTTTAAATTCCATTGATCTTATTGATCTTGCCTTGTTCCGGGTTTTGCCATTTATGTTAGTGCTTTTTTTAACTATTGTTTCGGTTCGATAATTTTCGTTGTTTTTATTTAGATTATTAAGTTTTCCTTTTATTTTATCGTTTTAACCCCTCTATAATTAGGTATGAAATATATTGCGTTATTTAGTCATTGGTTTTGTTTATATTAGTTAATGTAGAAATTGTAATTATTTTTAAAAAATAAATATGAGAATTTTGTATTTTTTAAACTTGTTTTTCTTGTCTAAACTTGCAATTTTTTTTTATTCTTCTAGATGTTATTTTTCTACAATTTTTATTTTATTTTTTAATTTAGGAGTACTTTTCTTTTTTTCTCTTACTATAAAATGTGTTACACTTTTTGCTTATAATTCGAGTTAGATAAAACATCGATTAACGACACTTTTTGGTCGATCCAGAAAACCGGGAAATTCAGACATCCGACCTAGCGATGGCCCCGAGCATCCCGGATAATTGGTTCTCTACTGTATAATATAAACTCGACGATTGAACAAATTAGATGATATATTATATAAATATAGAATATTTATTTTATCAGATGTTATATTACTGTTTATTGTTTTTTACACAGCTGAAAGCGGTTTGTACTTGTTTGCGTTCGTGTATCAATGGGTTAACATTGTAATGCAATGCGTTAAAAATAAATACAAATAGGAAGTATGTACAAAAATCTCCTGAATAAAAAACCCATTACATTTAAATATAAAAGTGTTGCATATAAACTCGTTCAAAACGTGTAATTATTAAAATACTACAGTGCGTCTAATAATTTGGTCTCATTATTATAACAGGGATGAGATTTTTCCGTTTTTTAGCGGATTTCCGCTTTTTTCACTTTTATCTCTTAAATTTCAGCTTTTTTATCAAAAATTCAGATTTTCTAAAAATTTCATTTTTTAAAATTAGTATTCTGCTTTTTCAGAAAATTCACCGATTTTCAAAAAGGAACAGAAAATTCAAACTACATAGCTACCAATCCTTTCTCATTTTTACTTATTTTACCTATTTTCTCCCCTTTACACGCAGCAGATAAGATTTTCCGAATTTTTTACCCGCTCTCCAGATGGATCCGATTTTCGTAGTTCAAACGACGCTGCTTCTGACAAGCCTTTCAGAGGTCCCAAGCCTGGAATCTGCTAATATCTCGATTCTTATTCACACGATTTTAATATCAAACATATCTTTTCATATTTGCGTGTTGCGATTTATTTACGAGATTTAAAAATCCGATATTGTGATTCGTATTTACGTCTTTTTAAAAACCTATGTAGCGATTCGTATTCACGCAAGTTTAAAATTCAATGT
>NC_092211.1:9165381-9192081 GCF_043381705.1 Parasteatoda tepidariorum
TTATGCTGATGACAACCCAAACTTTTAGTATTATGCTGATGACAACCCAAAAATAATTTTATGCTGATGACAACCCAAACTTATTAATTTTATGCTGATGACAGCCCAAACTTATTAATATTATGCTGATGACAACCCAAACTTAATTTTATGCTGATGACAACCCAAACTTTTAGTATTATGCTGATGACAACCCGAAAATAATTTTATGCTGATGACAACCCAAACTTATTAATTTTATGCTGATGACAACCCAGACTTATTAATATTATGCTGATGACAACCCAAACTTATTAATATTATGCTGACGACAACCCAAACTTTTATCATTATGCTGATGACTATTTTTTTGTTCATATACAGCTATAAGTTAGAAATTATCACTGATGTTATCTTTAAAATATGTTATTTTTGATTAAATAATTACAATTTACAATCATATAAAACTAAAATTATTAAATTTATTTAATGAATTAATATTTGAAAATTGAATTAATATTTGAATACGATATTGTGATTCGTATTTACACCTTTTTAAAAACCTATGTAGCGATTCTCGCAAGTTTAAAATTCAATGTCTTGATTTGCTCATGCGGTTTATAATATCAAACATTGATTTTCGTATTTATACGTGATTTTAAAATAAGGCATTGGGATTCTCATTCACGCATTCTAAAAATTATGCATCATAATTCTTATTTATGCAATCTAAAAATTATGCATCATGATTCGTATTTACGCGATCTAAAAATTATGAATCGTGATTTGTATTTGTGTACTGGTCTTGTATAATTTATAATAATTTATATTTGTATAATTGTCTCTTATGTGAACTGGGGAAAAATATAATTTCCAGATTTATTTTTTCAGGTGGTAATTTTTATTTTCAGTAAAAAATGTTAAGTATTAATCATTTCCTTGTGGTACATTCCATACAGTAATCATTTATATAATGATAGATTAGTACACAATTGTATGTCAACACATTATTTATTACCTTAAACTGTTATTATTAAAGGGTTGCGCTTGCGTAAAATTTACTATCGTGGAAATTCAGCTTTTTTGCTTTTTGGCTAATCTCATCCCTGTTATAATATACTAATATAATACTTGATATAATAAATATTCTATTTTTATATAGCATATCGTCTAATGTGTCCTATTGTCAAATTCATATTATATATTGTCTAAATTAATGGATTATTGCACGAACATAAACAAGTGCAAACCGGTTTCAGTTACGTAAAAATAATAAAGCTGTATAGTATCACTTTATAATTATAATTTTACATAGAATCTTATAGTGCGTCTAATAATATGGCCAGGGACTTGTGTTTAAAAGAAAAATAAATCCAGAATCATTTATAAATCTGAGTCATTTTAAAAATGATCACAGTTATCTCTTTGTTTTGAGTATCACTGATTAATGAACAGAATGATGATGATAAATACATTTCTTTTTACCCTTATAAGACATTATTTGTGGTTTTTAAAGTCAATTAACTTCTTAAATTTTTTATCCATTTTTTTTAATGAATTTTGAAGGATATTTTTCATTTTAAGAATACTTTACTTTTAGATTAAATTTATTCCCACTGAAACAGCCTAAATTTTGCATTAAAGCTTCTTATCTTAAATATTCTCCTACAAAAAGTGTTCACGTTGAATAGTTTTTTAAAGTGTAAGAATTTACTTTTGAACAAAAGGCAATCTTTTAATTATCAGAATGCAACCCTGATGTTCTTGAAATTATTTATTAAAAATTAATAAATTCTTCCAATTTATCGTTGTGTTTATTTGCATTAAATTCACGAATTTCACATTTATTTAATTAAGTTTTTTTTTTTCCTTCAAGGGCATTTGTTTATAAATTTTTAGGTCTTCAACATCCTAGCCCTGCTTAAAAGTTGGGTTGACCTGATATAAATCAATTTGAAATTATGCATTGCACATCTTGAAATTATGCATTCAGAATAATTTTTGACAGATTTTGCATAAGGCATATTAAAAATTCCGAAGCATTTGAAGCTTGAAATTCAACCTCATCTACAATATAGTTTTTCTTGCTGAAAACATTCAAAAAGAATAAAAACCAGTCTATCAATATATTTTTAAATATTTAAAAATTCTTGAATTTCAAAGTGTTTATCTTTAAAAAGGAATCAGAATGGTTACGGATTAGCAATTTTCAAGAAATTAGTTCATTAAAATTTCTATTCTATTTTATTAAATTTTCTATTATTCTTATTTCTATTATTCTATATATCTATTATTCTATTTTTCTATTCTGTATTTCTATTATTATTCTTAGCTAATTAATATTTCTTTTTATTATACAAATATTCTATTTAATTAAAAACTTCTTTTTACAGTATGGTGAGTAAATTATTATTTCATTTTTCTTAATTTTATTTGTTTATTTTCATTGATTGCATTTGTTGAAATTTTTCGAACTTTTATCATAAAAACAAATACAGTGAAACCTCCTGTTATGGACACTCCTGCAAAACGGACGCCTCTCAATACGGACATATTTTTAATTCCCCGGGAATCTTCTATGAATAAACCATTACGTACATTCTCCGCAAAGCGGACACTCCCGTATCATATGTCTATTTTTAATTCCCCGGTATCATATGTCTAACGTGAGTTTCTATGCTAATAGGAAAATTATATTTATTTATCTGTAGCTACATCCAGAATTTTGTATTTATATCAAACTTCTTTATATATTCTTTTTTTATATTTATTATATAAAAAAGAATATATAAAGAAACTTCTTTTTTATCTCTTTTATATATTTCTTATTGTTTAAATAAATATTCTTGTAGATATTTACGGTATCCTTGAAGATATTATTTAATTATTTCTACATCTTTGAGAATAATCTAAAAACAATTTACGGTGTTAAATTTCGTTATTAGGGTACCCTTCCCGTAAACGGACAACTCTCATAAACGGACAAATTTTTTGGTCCCATGAATGTCCGCTTAACGGAGGTTTCACTGTATATAACAGTAACGCAATTATTAAAAGTTACCTTAAGTAAAATATTTTTTTGTAATTATATTTCTAAAATTTATTTTCTCAAATTATTTGATTTCACGCATTATTTATATCTCCTATAATTATGATTGCTAATATTTTCAGCATACATCCTATCAAATATGTTGATTTTGTAATTTTAATTATTGTTAACAGTATTTTAAAGTAAATACTATTTAACTGTTCCCTTTCCTCAAAAGGGGTATTTTTCCTCTAAGTTTGGGGAGTGTTTAATCTGTGTTTTAATGTTGGCAATTAAAGAGCAAGCTCAAGTATTTTAAGAGCGAAAAATATTAACTGGAATACTTATCACGGTGTGTAGCGTTTTTAAAAAGTGCTTATTTTCGATTTTCGTTATTTGAAAGCCCTTAAAGGTGCATTTTTCATGGAGTGTTTTCAAAAAGTGCTTAATTTCCCCTTTTCAAAAATGACATTTTTTTCTGTTACCATGTCAATTTTCGCCCTGTAATATGCAAAAGCGTGATTTTCACATTGTTCTATTATTATTCTTAGCTAACGTTTCAACATTTTCACAATTCATTCTAGCACACTGACGGTCCATAGCATATGAAAGCACCAATCATTTTACATGTTTGATGAAATACTTGTGAGTCGGTATGTGCGTCTACTGAGCTGGGTTTGATCAGATTATTAACTTCTCATGTACAACTCTGCTGCATTTTGCACAATGTCCTCAATTTCAAGCTTCATTTTCCACCCTCCGAAATCGAACTGAAAAATCTCTCTATCATTTTATCTCGAAAAATCTCTCTATTATTTTATGAAGCTCTCTATGATTTAACGGCTAATATAATCAAGAAATGAGTTCTTTGTCAGAAACTAGTTATTTTATCATGATCATGTAAAGTTCTGAAAATTATTTTGGATTTTGTTAATGTATTTTCATAATTCTATTTTTAGTGATGAATATTTTGTCTAATGCCTAATTCTGATGCATTATTTATTTAAGGTGTTACATTTTTTATTTCTTTTTTTTAATAGTGTGTGGTGTGATACTTGCTGATTTTTTGAGTGGCTTAGTTCATTGGGGTGCTGATACTTGGGGCTCTGTTGATGTGCCTATCATTGGAAAGGTGAATATTTTTAAATTCAACACTACATTATAGAATTTTATAAATATTTTTAATGAACTACTGTCTCAAAACAGGGGTCTGCCCAGGGCAAATTTGTTAGCAGTACTTTCACAAGTTCAACTTCAGGGAAAAGGGTAGTTTCACAAAATAGTTTTAAAAGAGCAAGCTCTAAGGTTCTTCCCCCCTCCCCGTCTCGTAAAATTTAGTTGTCGTTTCCCCATAAATAAAAAAACCAGGCTGTCCGTCTGTAAAGTTTAAAGAAAGTGGAAATTCGAACTATTATTTTAAACATTTCTCCAGTCGAAAAATGTTCTCATAATGAAGATAACTCTTAGTGCTAGTGCTGTTAATTGTGTGTTTTTATTAAATTCTTGTTGAAATTTAATTTTGAACAGTCAATTTTATGGATTTTTTAATTTGGATACAATTTTAAGCCTAAAAATTTACAATAGCAAAATTGTTTTTGAACACATGGGAAAAATATGTATAGAAATTTACCTGTCATAAATAATTTTTATTTGTAGTGACAATTTTTGAAAATATTTTCTTATTTTACCGTATTTTTGCGTTGATTTTTTAATATAATTTTTAATTTCCACAAATTATGTCTAAATTTTCACAAAATGGGTATCTCTTAAAAAAACCTAGACAGATGCCTGCATAATATGGTCAGAGTGACTGTTAAGCAAAAGAATGGGTTGCAGAATTTTATACATTTGGTAAAATTAGGAAATTAGGTAGTCAAAAAGTCCGGGAAAATAATTAACTTCACAGCCACTCGAAAAAATACCCAAGCACCTTGACCCCTTACAAAAAACAAAAAAAAATTCGCAAACGTAAAATGACCCAGTTTGTATTTGAAACCTCCAGTGCCCATTGCATCTGTGGGAGTGTCCAAGTGATTTCTTTTTTCAATCCTGTGTTCAAATGTGAAAATTGAAAAAACATTTTTCTATGGCGGATCCAGTGAATGAAATGTTTTTCTCCGCCAGTGATCCATTACTGAAAAATAAACACAACTGAAAAATTGTAATTCACACAATCAACATGTAGCTCGTAAGTTTTCAACCGTGGTTTATCAAAAGACTCATTTTTTTAAAAATTTTCCACCATGATTGGAAAATTAATTAAACTGAAAACTGCCACACTATCAATAATGTCACTTTTCAAGTGTTTAGTAATTTTTCTATTGAAGGATTTGTTTTTGTCATTTTTCATGTATAAAAATAAAATTAATTAAAAAACTAAAAAATTTATATGAAACATGTTAAATGATGTATAAACATAGAGTATAAAATTCTTTATAGAAATTGTTGTGCTCCGGAAACAATTGGGATTTCCGGATTTTTCTCTAACCGCAATACGGAAGGTTTCAGAAATTTGAGATTCAGAAGTTTAAAGAAATCACCGATCACATTTATGTATAAAAATTCTTGTTTATTTTACTTCGAAATATTAGAACTAGTATTTAATCTTGGCATCTCTTTCATTTGTAAATATTTTTTTTGTTAAAATAATAAATGGGTTTAGACATAAAAGTAAACTTATACATAAGTATTCATTTAAATTATGATGCATATAATTTGTTTAGAATTTGTTTTGAAAATATCAATGATTTAAATTATAAAGACATTAATTTTATTGAAATGTGTCATTAATGATTTTACTCAAGAAATTTTCAGAATTTTTGAGCTGGGCTCACAATCACCTTTGTTTTAATGTGTTTCTTGTTGTAGAAACAGAAACAAAAAAAACAAAAAAAAAATTACAAATCTTGAATTAAAAAACCAAGTGGTTAGATAGCTTGAAATTCTTTAAATATTTTGATTTTAAATAAAAAAAATTTTAATTTTTTATCTAGCTTTTCTCTATGGAGTATGCTACAAAAATTCAACAATTTTGCTTTGCGATATTCATTTTTAAATACTGAATATCTCTTAAAATAATAAAGCTACATAATTCAAAACAAATGACATTTTTTAATCATTTAACTTAAGAATTGGTTAATAATGAGAAAATATGATGAATGAATTTTGTAAAGAAGACACTGTTTGTACAAAATACAATGAAATGGTTCTACATTTAAATGCAAATAAATTTTTAAATTTCAAAGCAGAAAAGAATTTAAAGAAGGATTGATGTATAATCCCCTACAATTATTTTCTTTAGCTTAATGAAAATGTATTAAACAGTAATTGTCCTAGATTTTTTGGGTTACTTTGTATTTACAATTTGGTACACTTTTTGCAAAAATCACTTATAGTAATGCATTAAAACATATTTATTCAATAAAAACAATATATTCTAGAAGATGAACATATTATTTTCTCCAAATCTATCCTAATTTTTTAAAATGTACCAAAACATTAAAAATTTAATAACTAAAAAAATCTTGCTTGTTAAAATAAATTTAATTCGATTATTTTTTCAGTATATTTTTAAAAAGTTAAATTTTAAATAAAATACTTTAGAATATTTTATTTAAGTAGTAATTTAAGTTAGAGTATTTTTAGAGCTTATTTAAGTTAGAGTATTTTATTTTACACTTTCTTGGCCGTTAAGTACCAATCCTATGTAAGAAAAAAAAAGAGAGAGAGATGATGACTTGGAAATTTTAAGAATTTTTACCTAGAAAAATCAAGGAAATTCGAACCCTGATTTGAGTAGCCCACTTTTTTGTTTTAGATTATTAGTTTGAAATTCTAGCTAAAGCAAGTCATTACAGAATTTTTTTTTTTTTTTTTAAATTTCAAATGAGAATAGAACAATTATAATAATTTCATTCCTGCTCAAGAAAGTCATCTTGGAAAAAAACTTCAGCAATAAAAAAAAATTAAATAAAAAAAAAATCATTTTTCGAGAAATAATACAGAAAGAAAAACCGAAATTTTTCCCTTCTCAAATGAAAAATCTTTCTGCAAAAACTTTGTAACATTCTGTGACAATGTCGCTGCAATTCTGCCACGGGGCTCTTATAACTTTTATTTGTGCCCAGTCATTTAAAAAATTGTCCTCTATTTTTTTTGAATAAATTCTATTTTTCCCCCTTTGCTGCTAGGACTGTGAATATGCTTTGTTCTTATATTTCTGTGATTTTGTAGAAGCTAATTCTTAATTAATTTTAACTTTTAGGCTTTCATCCGTCCATTTCGGGAGCATCACATAGATCCAACGGCCATCACCAGGCACGACTTCATAGAGACCAATGGAGATAATTTTATGGTGACCATACCATTTCTAGGATACATGGCTTATCAATTTTTTAGTTATTCAGCAGAGAAGATTCTTCGGCTTTATCATTGGAATTGCTTTGTCTTCCTCTTGGGCATTTTTGTTGCCATGACCAATCAAGTATGTTTTTTTTTTTTTTAGTTACCTACTTTCATTACATTACATTTTTATTTCATGACATAATTGATTTATGAAAAAGACACTTATTTTTTTTACTATATTTAATTTATTGATTGTGTAGCAAATAAAAACATACTTGTTTTCTGGTCAATTTTCTCTATGTTTTGAACTGCAATGATGCAATATATTTTAAATGTTGATGGAAAAAAAATAATTACAGTAGAACATTGATTATTGGAAATAACCTAACCAAATCTATCTTGGATTATAGAGACACAAGTTAGGATATTTCTTTTTATTTGTGATGTTATTTAAATTTATTTTAATTACTTATTTATTATGATCATTTAATAAATGCCCTCCTCACAATTACATATATTACTTCTATAGAAAAAAAGATTATTTTCTTTTTTTAAAATATCCATTTGAAAAATATTTTTTTCTTCCAAATAATTCTTTTTCAACTTTTATAGTTACAATATTGATGTTATGGTTCTCTTACTTTTTTAAGAACCAGATGAATCCTGTTACATTATTAAAATGCATATGTTTATTCTTACAACCATAAAATTCTTATCAAAATAATGATTAAGGCCCAAATTTAAAACAGTATAATTGATGATAAATACTTTATTCACTTCAAAAAATATGAAGATGGAAATAAAAATCGACCCTGTTTCAAGCGTTCAAGAATAGGCGCCATTCTCGAGACTCACCTGGCACGAATGACTTGTGATGTTAATTTTTAGATGTTCAAAACGAGTCTACTTTTATTATTATCTATTATTTTTTAAATCTATGAAGTTTATCTTTTTGCTTCAGTTTTTTGGGATTATTCATTTAGTAACACAGTATATTAAATTATTTCACACGATATTAAAATTAATTTTACGTAAGATAAAGGCGTGTATTCTTTGACTGAAAAAATAATAATTTTTTCGTCCAGTATTAAATCAAATAATAAATAATTATTAAAAATTAGTTCTTGCATGAAATTATTTTTGAGTAAATGAGTGGATGTAATTTTTTTTTAATTACACAATTAATTTTAGAGACATGACAAAAAACGTAATTAAATATTAGGGGGGACCAAACTTATAACCGCTCTCCTAACTAAATTATTACGACCACTATTTCCAAATTATGGCAGTTTTGAATTCAGAAATCCAAATATGTAGAAAAAAAATATTTTTATTTAGAGAAAGTGAGTTTTTGTGTCTGACTTCATTATAAATTAATAGTTAGCACACAAAATATTTGAATTCACCCCAGGAACCATTAAGAACTTAGTACGTGAAAATCCGATTATTAGAGCAAAAGTTATTCAGGATGATGTCTTTTTTATTTTGTTCATTGTACATGAGTAATTGAAGTAATCTGTTCTACCAAGTGATTCAGGCAGGATTGGCAAGGTTTAGGACAGAATGGATTAATCCACGGTTTAAACCGTGCTGTCCAAAACCCCTTTGTCCAAAACTGTCTTAAACTGTCCAAAACCCTTTTACTCAAATTATGTTACAATTTTATTTGAACAATATTTAAAAGGTAAAATGAACGTAGAACTAATAAGATATTGATAATTAAATCTACTAGAGAATATTTGTTTTTAAAAGTATAATGTTTTATTAATATTGTTTGACTCTTCAACTTAAACATTAAACAAAGGATTATTAATCAGTAATCAAGTTCAATTGGTCCTCTCATTCAATAGTACATAACTGAAGTTTGACCTTGCCATACAAGTTAAGCTATTAGGGACTAAGTGCTTGGTTAATCATAAACAGGTTTATTTATCTATAGTACTATTCAAGAATACTTTTATTTCATTCTTGTTCTATTCTTTGAGCATAGTGGTGATACATCACCAGTGTCAGTAACTAAAACTGTTGTTATGTCCTTCAAATCTGTTAATACATTTTCAGTTATTTTGTATTTCCAATTTAAGCTAATATATTTATCTTTAAAAACAATTTTTTTTAAATAGATGTCTTTTTTTTATCATCCTGTGAAGCAGAAATTATAAAATTTGAAAAAAATTATTGTGAAAAATAAAAGGTTAATTTTTAAACAAATTTAGTATTCTTTTAAAAAAATTATTATTTTTTTTAATATTGCATTATTTATCCTTATGCAAAAACATTATATATCAGTATTAGAAGCATATTTATATTTAAAGGATTAGGTATTCACTTTTGTTGTTCAATGAACAGTGGAGCTTCAAAAATTATGAACCTTTTCCAATTATATTATAATATTTTCCTTTAATAAGTTAAAGTAAATTGTATAAAAAATATCAAATGTTTATTGATACATGTAATTATTATGTGCACAATGGTTACACCTGTAGAATTTTTACCTTCTACCAAAGATCAAGGTTTTGGACAGTTTCACCCAGTTTAAGACAGTAAAACCCACTTGTCCTATCCAAAACCAGTTTAAGACGTCCAAAACCCCAATCCTGGATTCAGGAGCCCGAATTTTTCTAACTCTTGAATAATATTTATTAAAAAAAACTTGATTAATTAAATTTTCATGGAATGTTATAAGAGGGATTTGAAGGTCATATACTTATTTACTCTATTTTCATAGGATTAAACAAAATGTTGCATAAGGGAGGTAAATTGCTTAAGAAATTTGAATTTATATCTTTGTAAAGTTAATTCAAAATTATATTAATCTAATTTAAAATTAATAATTACTAAATTTTTCAAATGATAAGCTGAGGAGTCACTTACAAATTCATTTTTTAAATGTTTCAAAATTGTTAAAATTTATGAAGCATCTTAGTTAAAAATATGAAGTTCTATTTATTAAATAATAAACCAAATTAAAATTTTAAACAATATTGAATAATATAATCGGCTCATTGTAAGACATGATTTCAATAAACATAGGGATTGGGGCGGAGACTGTTTCATTTTCAATGTAAATATTTGCCTCACCTTAATTGTTCTCCGAAGCAAGGAAATAGATTCAATCGGTTCTGTTACGTTACAAACCCTGCTTGGAGAAAAGAAAAAGCAGGTTTTAAAATGAATATTTACTAATTTTTTTGTTCGAATATGGGGTTATGTTTTCGCCATAAGCTCGATTAAAAGTAAATGTCACGACATTGCAAAATGTAAGAATGACCAGTTGTCCATTAAGAGTTCAATAAGTAATGACATTTTTAAACACCTTATAGAAAAAACATGTAAGTTCATACCCTCCAACTTATGAGGATTTTGAAAATAATTCTTTCTAGTGGTAGCGAACCAAAGTAGAAATTTTTAAAGCAAATGGATCTCTCATAAAACTTTTATCAGAACTTAAGAATCTAGCCTTATGGCCTGCACTTTTATAAGTAATAGTGGACAAGTTACGCTAAATTTAATTTTTTTTAAATATTAAGACATTAATTTTGCTACCGTCTGAAAAGAAGATTTCTGAAACTACTGAAATTCCGTAGCAGTTGGAGGGTATGTAAGTTAAAAAGAAATAACTGAATGAGTTTATAAAAAAAAATATTAATTTAGTTTATATTTTATTTATTATAATTTTATTTTAATTCATAATTTTTATTATAATTTTTAATTATTGTTTTATTTATATTTTAGAAATCGTGTTTCTTAAGTTTTATGTTACTACATAAAATTCAGCTTTTTTTTTTCCAGATACACAAATGAAATGACGAAGTCAAACTTTTTAAATATGTTTATTGTTTTGTTTATATTTTAACAATTATGTTTCTGAAATGTTATGTTACTGCGCAAATTTTAGTTTTTTTCGGATACACAAATGGTCTCATATAATTTATACAAAGTCAAACTTTATCAACATAATTATAATTGAAATATTTTCTTAAATCTATCATATTAATTCATTCTATACTGCATTACAGTATTAAAAAGTACTTAATAGTAATACAATAAAATGATAAAAGGTATGATTCAATTTGTTAAAAGTAAAAGAAAAATGTTTCACATTACAAAAATGTATCATTACAGAAAAAATAATCAATTTTATAGCGTTTTTTTAAAAAAATTTGAAAGTTTATATTCATTAACTGAATTAAATTCTCACTTAATTCTTATTTGTATTCTGAAAAATCATTATATATATATATATATATATATATATACAGAGAGAGGGAGAGAGGGAGGAAGAGAGTTTTACCATAAAATGCAATACACTTAATTTCAGAGATTAAAAATGCTCAGATTTTGATAGCAATTAAATTGACTTTTAGTTACCATTAAATGTAGGCAAAAGTATAAGGAAAAAAAAATGTCGTGAAATTCTTAATATACTTGAAATAGAAGAAATAATGATTGTTCCTCAAAATTGATAAATTAAAACTTTTCTAATGAAAATATTGTGCCAAATCTATTTTGATGTATGTGATAAATTATAATTCTGTTGAAAAATGACTAATGTTTTGCGAAATTAATTTTTAAAATATACAGTAGCTATTAAGACGGAAGATGGGAATATCATATAAGTCAAAATATCATACCGTTGCTTAAAATTCCTCTCTATAAAATATGAACCCCGTATGTGCTTTCTATGTATATATTTCTCAGGTAAATGATCAAAGATCTGCTCAGCATCTGTATTATACATGGAAATGTATNCTGACATAGCATTTGATAGTGATTTTCAAATATATATATATATACATACATACATACATACATACATACATACATACATATAAGCATATATTTTATTTTGTAACCGTCATTGAACAGCCCACCCAATTTTTTGGGTTTCTACTAATGTTCAACTCCATAGTCTTGTAATTTTGAACCCAACCCAGAGGACAAGGGAACTCCTAGATCAAATATTCAGAGAAATTTGTCTTTGTGGAGGACTTTTTGATGGAAATAACCTGCATTTGCGTTATATGGAGAGGAAGACCACAAAAACTTCCCATAGTTAGCCTGGCGGCAAAGGGACTCTAACCCATGATCTGTCTACCATTGAGAATATTTCATCTCAGTATCATGCAAGACTGAATGCAGATTCATACTGACCAGCCATCGCTGGGATTCGAACCCGGTTCACCTCATTGGAAGGTGAACGCTCTATCCCCTGAGCCATCTCCACTAGCATAAGCATATATGTTTATATTTACAAGCTGATTTAAATATCAACATATCCTTAAAACAATGTGCTTCTTTTTCAGATCCATAAATGGTCTCATACATACTTTGGCATACCATACTGGGTTACATTGCTTCAAAACTTCCACATCATCCTGCCTCGACGCCATCATCGCATCCACCACGTCGCACCCCATGAGACATACTTCTGCATCACCACAGGCTGGCTGAACTATCCCCTTGAGAAACTCAACTTCTGGTCCTTCCTTGAGAACGTCATCCAAGGGATCTTCCACTGCAAGCCCCGGACTGACGATCTGAAATGGGCACAACGGAAGGACTAGTCCATTCCTCCACCACCCCAAAAAAATGCTTTTGCTAATGTGCCTCATATTTTATACAAAATGAATTAATACAGTCACTTTTCATAGGTGCCAATACTTCTCCCAATTTAATAATTCAGAAGCTTTACTCTTTTGCCATTACTTACTTCTTTGTTTTAAGTGATATTTTTTGATAAACAATTCTTAATTTTATTCATTGCTTATTTTATGTAATATTGTATTTGTTTCTTTTTCAAAAAGAATGCAGTTTAACGCAATGTGATATACATCATTTCACATATCATTAAATTTAGCTACTGAACATGGCAATATCTATATGAAACAGATCAATATTAATGCTTTAAAATAATTATTAAATAAAAATAAGTGCTTAAGTGTTTATTACCACTGAAAAAAATTGAAATTATCAAAATCATGAGAAGTAAAATCCTTGTATTTTTGAGATTGTTTAGTAGATGCAATTTATAGATAATTGCAGTTTATAGAATAATGATATATACACTTCTTACTGTAATAATATTAGTTGTACTGTTTAACCTATGTTTTTGCAAGTTCCATTATCTGTGGATCATTTGTTGCTTTCAAAGTCCTAAATGAATACAAGCCCATTCTAAGCTGGTCATGTGATAGCCTAAAGTAAATTTCATATTATATTAAATACCTTTTTTTAATGCTGAGATTTAAAAAAAAAGCTGTATTTATTTTTTTCTCCAAGTTTTTTATATTAATATATTATTTTAATTCCTGCCAAATGCAGCTATAATAAGGAAACGTTACAATTAATCATTATTATTAAGTATCAAAAACTTTTTTCAATGCTAAAATTTTTTTTATATGCTATATTTTTTACTAATAACTTTTTACCATTCATTTTTTTTCTTCTGAAAACTATTCATATTTTGATCTACCTTTTTGGGAAGCTTCTTGAAAGTGGACTCATGACTTCTAGACCAGCGGTATCCACAAAACCCTTTCATTGGAAGGGTTTTGAAAAAAAAAATTTATAACTAGAAATAATTATATTTATATCCAATTAATATCGCTGGGGAAATTTTTTTTTTGTATTTATAAAAATATTTGGTATTGACTAATTACAGGGTGTGGATTTCAAATCTGAAACTAGTTTAGTTCTAAGGCTACAGATATTTTTTTTAAATGATATTTTTGTTTATTTTCTGTTGAAATGTACAAGTTTGAAAATGCTTCATATAATAGGGGGGGGGGGTCATGTAAATGTCGCGACAATCTTCCAGAGGGGTTAAAGCACATAATCAAGATTAAAATTACACTTTTTCCCATTCTCTAAAATATTTTCGTACTGGGCTGGGGGCGCTTTCCTAGTATGACTTGCTCAAAAGCACAAGAAGAAACAATTCATAATAGGTAAGCTCCCCTAGCAGCAAATGACATTTCTGAGTATTGGTTGCTTGATCTGAAGATCTTGATGGTGTATTGTAACTTCCTTAGAAGTCGGTCGGAACATTTGCACGACCCCCATGTTATATGTAACGTTTTTAAACTTGTGCATTTTGGCAAAAAATAGATTAAAATATCATTTTAAAAGAACTGATGCTTGCAGACAGAAACCAACTGCAGATTTGAAATCAGCTGTACGAAAGCATCTAAGATCTGTTAAAAAAAATCTCGTGCAACAAAAAACAAACAAATATTTGTTTCCCAGTGTAATCCATAATTTATTTACTATTTTGGTGCTTCATATCAACTTATTTAGGTAAAATACCAAAAAAAAAAAAAAGCATTAAGTAATTTTTTTTAATGCAGTATATTAAACAAATTATGAAAAGGATATATGCATTTATAAATAATTCAATAAAAATTTCTCATCAAGCTTTTCAGTTCAAAATAAAATAAATAAATTCAAGAATAAAGAACTATATTTTACTATTCTCAATGCTTATAACAGTTCTTTTTTTTTGTAAACTTCAACTCAGTTTATTTTATACATTTTCAGCATATGCTTACATCAAGAATAAACTCATAATATTAAATATTTAATTCTCTACATTAAATGTTTTCACTGCTTTTTTTTCTCATTTAGTATATTCCCAGCTGATAATGAATTTTTTTTATAATGCATAATGAACTTTTTTTCTACCAAAAGAAGCTCGATCATTTAAGGTTTCATAACTACAACAACAAAAAATTTGGAGTCGCTGGTCTAGGCTACCATCGTACTTTATCTTCAGTAGTCTTCTGGGTTCATCAGCTTCCATAGTGATTCAGACAGAAATCCATGTTAGACTCGACAATCAATGGTGGCTGGAGACAATTTAATTAACTTAGATTAGCAAAAAAGAAGTTAAGCAAACAATAAATTACACAAGTTTCCTTTTTTAATTGTTTAATCTAAATATATATTAAAAAATTGTATATGTTGAAGAGTTATATGTATTGAA
The DNA here is from genome assembly GCF_043381705.1 of Parasteatoda tepidariorum. Classification (NCBI taxonomy): domain Eukaryota; kingdom Metazoa; phylum Arthropoda; class Arachnida; order Araneae; family Theridiidae; genus Parasteatoda; species Parasteatoda tepidariorum. The sequence continues at coordinate 9,180,717 of NC_092211.1, forward strand.
AAATCTTTGATAACATTGCTTGCAATGTGTAAGTCTTATTAAAAAAAAAGTCCTTTTACATTATCTAATGCCATTTTCAAAGTTTATTGAATGAATCAATAGATCTGTAGGCTAGATAGTTTTTTTTTCTTTCTCAAATTATCCAATTTTATACATGCTTTTTATACATATTCTAAACAGGCCTATACATTTATTTCGACGAATTTTCAAAATAAAGGCTTGTAATCATGTGCATAATAATAAATTATATTTAAGCGTTGATTATTCAAATTTTTGTTGTGACTATGAAAATGTGTTTAAACTATTCTTATAGTGAAAATTGACAAAAAAAAAAACTCTCTTTATTTAACCTCTTCATTTACCTATTATATTTTGAATTATTTTGAAGAAAAAAAATGCAAAAAATTATTAAATTTTTTTATTTTATTGATAAATACAAGAAACTAAAATAAAACATATTGCACAGGTTTTAAGTTGAAATTTGAATTTATTTTTATATGTAAGAAACCTTTAATTTAAAATCAGTTTACTATCCAAAGTTATTTCGGGCAAATGAAAAAAGTTAAATATTAGTCTTTGTATGATAGTTCTTAAAACAAGGGACAACACAAAGTGATACTTTTCATACATCAGTGAAGGAATATGGCATTTTTTTTAATTACTCTTATTGCTGTGTAAATTCAGCAAAACCATCGCACAAAACATATGTGTAGTCCCACAGTCCAACATCTAAACTCCCAAATAAAACTTGGCAGACTTCCAATTACGGCAGATAATGTTTTTTGCCTCCGACTGAGTAAAAATGTGATAAAAATAAAATTGTACTGACAAATTCTGCTAAGCTCGAGTTTTCTCGGGATGATAAATATTTGCAACATATAATATATATTTGAAATATTGAAGGGATGTAGAAGGGGAAGAAAAATTTAAAATTTGTTTTTAATCCTTTTTTATTAAATTTTCATAAATAAAATGATGTTGAATATTTTCTCTATTCAGCAGTATGTTTCCACCCATTTAAAATGCAAGGTCTTCATTTAATCAGAATTTTAGTTATAAAGTGTGCAGTATTTTAAATTCTCTAATAATTTTTTATGACGATTAATTACACCAGTACAATTCAGCTGCCTGCAGTTTTTAAAAGATAGTTCAATAGTATACATTTGTTTGTTTTTGGATTTTTTTAAAATATCTTTGTTTTTGTCTAATTAATGTTAAAGCTTTCTCCTCTCCTCCCTCCCCCCAATCAGTTTTCATCATTTTAAATTGTAAAAACATAAATTTACTAAAAATCTAAAAAAATGACAGATGTGTAATTTTAAATGACAGTTAAATGTAGTTTAAGATCGCATAACTTTGCTGCTTTAAAATTTTGAAGAAAAAAAAATCTAAACAAGTTCTGAAAACTATCAAGTGCTATTTCTCTTCATCTATTAAAGTGACTACTTAATTTATCTTTTTAAAAGGTATTATATTGTTGAATAATGCTATATCATCAAAAGTTATATCACAAAAAAATAAACAAATGACAAGAAATCATGTAGGCTTAGTTTTTGTACTTACTAACCCACATTTATTTTATTTTTGTAGTAATTGCTGAACCAAAATTTAAATTCATATCTTTTATCAACAAGTGTTAAGAAACAATAAAAACAGTATCTGTCTGATTAGACAAACACTTAAAGTAATTATCTGTTGTCCATCCAATGCGAGAGCTTCTTTTTATAAAAATTAGAAATCTTATTTTAAGCTAACTATTTTAGTAAAAAAAAAAAAATAACCAAACATGCTTATTTAATAAAAAATACAACAGTGCTACTTATACTAACTAATATACATTGCAATCTCAAGAACTTTCCTTGAAGTTCAGTGCACAAAATAACCTCACTATTGAATAATTCAAGGTATCTGGCATAGACTTTCTCTAATTACTTTGTTTTGAGAGATTCTTGGGTGGTGGCCATTGACTTTTTTGCATATTTTTCAATACGGCTGTTTGAATCAAAAAGGTTTTTACTCATATATTGAAAAATTATTTATATTATATTTCTTAGTTTTAATGACAAAAAAGAAAACTTGATGGAAATCGTTTAAAGAATTCGTCTAAATAATAAAATATTTTTATTCATTTTTAAAGAACTATTCAACCAATCTCTGAAATAAAAAAGAGAAACTTATTAGCTTTTAGATTGGTAGTGGTGAAAATTGCTTATTATTGCAAATAACCACTACATTCAAAGTATATCAACTTCTTCCACTGATGCTGAGTCAAGCAGTTGTGCGTGCATTGTCTTTTTAACTTGATTGTTTTTTTTGTAAAAATATAAATTTATTTCTAATTACTATAATTAATTGGAAAATTGTATAATTTGTAATTTCAGGATTTGTATAGGTTCTTGAAACCTTTTGATTTTTATGTTTTAAAAAAAAGTGCTTACATTATCTTTCCTGGCTTGTTATTTTTTTGCTACCTTCAAATTTTTTTTTTATTAGTTCATTTTGTTTCTTGGATTTGACAAACGAAATGAAGTTAAAATAAATATAATTTTTTTTCCCTTCATGTGGGCTTTTTTTTTTTTTTTTCAATTGGAAGGCAATGCTCTAAGCTATTAAATAACAAGCAATTACTTATCTAAGTGAGACACCATATGAATAAAAAAAAAAGGAATTTTCTTATTTCAAATAGATTTTATTTTTTTAGTGAAAATGAATAATAACAGTGAAACATAATAAATGGATTCAACACAGTGAGACATAATAGTTAATGATTGTTGTAATAATGAGACATAATAGTAAATAATATCAAATTAGTTATTTGATATTTTTCACTCTTTTTTCAGAATTGGAATATTTTCCACTTCTGAATATGAAACTTTGTGGTATGGATAAAATTTGGCTAAAAAAATGCTGAAAAACTATTGTTTTTACATAATTGTAGAAATCTTAGTGATAAATTATCTTTTCAACCTATTCCACTTTAATCTTTTTTCAAAACTTTATTACAATATTTTTGAACGCAAATTATTGTGCTGTTTCTATTGCATTAATACTTATATGTTTGGACATTTACTTAATATAATCAAATGTTTGTTATTAAAATGAAATTCATTTACAGTTTAACGTGAAAAATGCAGCATATATTTTTGCTCATTATGTTAATCTTTAATAATGTACTTGTGTAGAAACAAGAATATTAACATTGTGTAACAGTTAATAAACGAAACTTTTTCTAATTATGTGCATTTAAAGGAGATATTTCCTTATTGCTTCATGTTTGCGCTGACTAGAGTTTTTTACTTACAAACATTAAAATATATATGTTGCGGTTCACCTTGATTTAGTTGAGTTATATTTTTCAAGTTCGCAATATTTTTGGTAGAACGCAGGTAGAGAAATCTTCCCTACTTAAAGTTTATATTATTCTATATAAAGTATGTTGAAATTCTCTTAAAATATGTTTGACTAAATATTTGGTTAAAGGTCTGAATATATGTTCCTTTTTAATGGAAGACATGAGATTCTTTTAACTTTAAAATAATTCTATAATATACATTTAGAAGAATTCTGCATTTTTTCTGTTGCTTTACTTTATTGTTATTTAATTCTTTTTAATCATCAAAGAGTAGCTGCTATGGCTCAGGGGTTAGAGTGTTTGCCTTCCACTGAGGTGAACTGGGTTCAAATCCCACCGAAGGCTTTTCTGTACGAATTCGCATCCGGCTTGCACAGACCACAGTGCTGACTTGAAATATCCTCAGTGGTAGACAATCATGGGTTAGAGTCCCTTTGCCATCAGGCTAACTCTGAAAGGTTCCAGTGGTCTTCCTCTCCATGTTACGCTAATGTGGGTTACTTCCATCAAAAAGTTCTGCACAGAGGCAAATTTCTCCCAATACTTTATGCAGGAGTTCCCTTGTCTTCTGGACTGGGTTAAAAAATTACAATGCTACGGAGCTGAACATAAGTCGTAAACCCAGAAAATTGGGTCGGCTGTTCTTCAATGGTTATAAAATAAAATAAAAACAATCATTAAAGGTAATTTAATTATTTAAAAAAAAGTGTGTTAGATGTTTTCTTTTAGTGCAAAATATTTTTTATTTCTTTTCTCATGATTTCATTTTATTCTTTTCCCGTTCTCATGCATGTAATGAATAAGTTTGAGAAATTATTTTGCATACAAAGTTGAACCCACAAATTGGATGCTATAACTTTGAATCCATAAATTAGAAAGTTTTATATATAAATCAATTTATAGTTTTCAAAACTTTAGTCTGGAATCTAACCCCCCCCCCAAAAAAATTTCTTTTCTTAACAATTCTTTAGTTATGTTTTTCCTTTATTGTATTCCTGCTGAATGTTGAACATTAATGATGCATTGCTGCTAACTCTAATGGATTTTCCAGTAGACTACTGGATTTTGCCACTTTCTCCTTTTCTACTAAAATTCTCCTGTCTTTTGTACATTTTAAAAAATTATCTAAAATTGAGTAAGTTTCCTTAAAAAAATCCCTATTTAAGTAGAATTTTTGCACAGATTATTGCTTGCTTGAATATTTAAATAAGTATTACTTATACATAATGCAGTGAACCTAATTTATAGAAATCAGTTTGAAACTTATTTTGTTCTAAAATTTTCAGTTTATTTTTTATTCAGACCTCCCTTTTTAAATTAATTGCAAAACTCTTAACTATCTTTGATGAATTAAATCCTTATTATTATTCAAATTATGAGTAAGCATAATGCATAACATTTCACCTATATTTAATGCCAATCAACTGGAAAGGATTGCAGTTTTTCTATTTTGATGATTAAAAAATCCCTAAAATTCCCTATGTGTAAAATATTTAGTACAATTGATATTAATATTATTTTGTTCGAAATTAATATTATTTAGTAAAATCTACTGGAATTTTTCCTATCCATGTTGACAGCAATAAACTAATATTTATGAACCTTTTGAGCTTAAAATGCTTCTTTTTTTTTCTTCATTTAAGTATGATCTTATTGGACCAGAAATCAAGATTATTAAGCAGTTATTGGTTTAAACTGCGGTTTAAATATTTAACGAAGAAGATTCAATTACAGTGTGTGCAGATTTTTAAAATATACATTTATTCTATGCAGAAAGAATTAAAATATAACATTCTGCATAGTCTTCACATAGATATTTGTTTTAGAATAATTTTAACAGGAAAGTGCCTTCAAAGCAAAAGCAATATTTTATTTACTATTATATTAATTTGTGGTTAAAATTTTAAAGATTGCATCGCAAGTAAAATTCAATAATGTTTAAAGCAGTTTTTAAAATCTAAAATTTTGTAATACAAATATATTACTATGTTTATTTAAACTGCCTTGGATATAATTTGTACTAAGAGAGAAAATTAGTAATTCATGTTTCACATAATATTCAAAAATAAATAACTTGGATACAAATATTAACCAACAGCTTCATCATTTATCATCAAACTCAATGAAAAATACATTAAAAATTCCGAAACTAGGTTAGATGATTTCTGGGAACTGTTGGAAAAACTTGTGTGGATAATCAATCGCTAGAATCCTCTTTGCACATATTATTGGTTTAAGAACCATTCATTTCAAGATATTCAGAACAGTATAAGAAGACACGACTTAGAAAATCACCCAATCATTTTTGAAAAATTTTGATTAGTTGACAAAAATTATATTACATGCGCGCGTTTGAAGATAATATAAAGCAAAATAAACTATTACCTTGCATAAAATTGAAACACAATAGGAAAATCCAAAAACCTGGAAATAACATCCTAAATATCAAAAAAGAAAAAGCACTAAAATAGAAATTCAAGGCAGGGGGGCACTTACACATGCTCGTAACTTGGAATTTTATTCTTTTTCCCTTATTTTCATTTATATTGCATTTGTATCTTAAATTGTATGTATTTACATATATACTATATATATATGTATATATGATGTTCAGTTATATATAGAATGTCTCAATGGCAGCTGTATTGTTCTTCCCAATTTTTTATTTTCCCCTCTTTTTGAGATTTAAACTGTTAAGGTCATTTTATTATAATAATACAATTGTATTTATTGATTCTCTTCCTATCCTGTCATAATTATTTAATGTTTTAAGGGATAGTTTTTCCTGTTTTTAACAATTATTGTTTTGATAAAGGTGCTTAAGGAAACCTTTTTTTCACATGCCTTGCTACAATTTTAAAAGACATTAAAATTCATTTAGAAACTTTTCATCTCATGAGAAAATTTCCTTTTTTTGTTCTGATACGTCTCCACAAATCATAATACCTTTTACCATAACTAAGGTAAAAGGCTTTCCTATGTACCATATTATATCATCTTGGAATCTTTTGATTTTAAAAATGGAAACATTGTTATTAATATATTTATTATTGAAGCATTATTGTACTGCAATCAATTCAAATGATTAGCACTAAACATACCTCAAATGACAGTTTAAGAACTTTGGCATCGAAAATGCGCTTATCATCTTACCGTTTTTGCAGATATGACTTCATGACTTTTTCTAACAATTATATACAGTTATTTATCTATTACTATTATTTTTTTAATATTTTGTTTGTTTCGAATAATACTTGTCGTATACCTATTTTTACCACAATCGGTCATAATACAGGGAGAAGATTTTTTGCTTTATAAGCTTATCGGATCAGACATTACGATGTAATACGTGTTTTACGTATCGCATTCGATGAGTTGCACATTTCTGCAAAGATTGTTGCGTAGTTAGTTCAATCAGAATAACTGCGAATTCGAATTTCAAGAAAGTGCCTAAAATTTTAGATTGGCATTTTTGTGTTAGAAAAAATGACAAAAACTAAATGTTTTGGTAAGTAGCTTCTATTTTATTTTGATAGCTTTTGCTTCATTTCGAACTAAGAAAAATGTCGAAACAATCAAGACAGCACAAGTTCTTAGAAGAAATAATATTAATTATAAGAATTATATTTCTTATATGTTATTATAATTATAAGAATTATATTTCTTATATGTTATTATAATTATAAGAATTATATTTCTTATATGTTATTATAATTATAAGAATTATATTTCTTATATGTTATTATAATTATAAGAATTATATTTCTTATATGTTATTATAATTATAAGAATTATATTTCTTATATGTTATTATAATTATAAGAATTATATTTCTTATATGTTATTATAATTATAAGAATTATATTTCTTATATGTTATTATAATTATAAGAATTATATTTCTTATTTGTTATTATAATTATAAGAATTATATTTCTTATTTGTTATTATAATTATAAGAATTATGGAAATAATAATAATTAGAAGAAATATGTTTGCTGAAAATGTACAATAGAAACACCTGTATATTTAAAAAATGCGCTGAGCAATGAATTAAAAATTCTTGTTCTTTGTGTTTGTAATACATAAAAATTGGCAATATGCAATTTTGTTAAATTATAATAAAGTTTTTTTTAAGATTATTTCCTTCCTAACATCCATACTTCATAGATTCAATCAAGAAACACAAAATCCAATCATTTGACTAGCTATGGTGGAAATAGGTATACATTAAGTAATGGTATGCTTAGTGTTAAAATCTATTTTAACAAACTTTTAATCAAAATGGGTCGTAGTAGGTGGAATCCATCATAACGAAATAAATATTGATGCATATATTTTTTTCATTTTGACACCACTGCAATATTTATAACTGGAAGAAATTGTTTTACAAGTTATTTATCGTCATTATTATATCAATTGAAAAACAAATTATTTATCGTCACTTTTCCAGTGGTTCACTTGCATTGCTGAAAATATGTTTTATGTCTTGAAAATTTTGCTTGCAACTCAGTGCAGCTTTTCAATTTTAAATATTATTGTCATTTTATGCCATTTTTAATTTCACAAATATTTTGATTTTTTTTTAATTAGAAGAGCTACATTGGTCGGTGGATGTTGGCATCTATGACTTTTTGTTGCTTTGCTGCCCACTTCGGCTTCAGCTTGACTGTCTTTAAATAATTTCTGAAATTCCTTAATTTTTTAATAAACTTTTTTAGATGAAAGCTTCTTGTTTTTTTTATTTCAGTGCTTCAACCCACATCTTGATCACATGAGAAGACGTCACTGAATGTCCTAGTTTTTTTTAAAAGTTTTTTTTGGGGAGAAGGGGGTCCCCCCCAGAAACGAAAACAACCTTCAGAAACAATTAAAGCTAAGTAGGATGCAGATATTAAAAAAATTATTTATTATTCATGCTCTACCGTTATAGAAAAAAATAATAATGGTGTAGTGCAGTTAAAATCTTAATTCTTTTTCTGCCAATTTTTTGAAAAAATTTTGCGAAAATTATAAATTATTAAAATTTGACTTGTATGACATGGATAGCTTCAAGTTGATTCAGACTTGGAAAAAATACCTTTAATATTATAGAAAAATGAAATTCACTGTTGAGTGCAGTCAAATAAATAAGCATTCTTGATACATTTTCTGAAATTTTAAAAAATAAGCAAAATTAAACAGTTAAAATTTGACTTAACAGGAATAGCCTATAGTTGATTTGCACTTAGTCAAAAATACTTTACATATTATATGGGAAACAATATTTAATTGCGAGGTGGAGTCAAATATAAACATTTTTGAAACAATTCTCTATATTTAACGTTTTTATTATGTCCGCGCCTACGTTGTAATATAGCCTTTTAAGTAATTTATATCGTTTGTCGAGATCCCATTTAGAACAGCCTAATTTGTCTATCATTATTTCCTTCGGGATAGTTACTTACTATAATGTCTGACCCAGTTTCAAAATTATAGGTTAATAATAAGGGGGAGATATGAGGTCATATATATATACACAGTATATGAGCAACAATTTTTCAATTTTACGCACTTAAAAATATATACATACATACTTACAAATTTTGCCACATTGCAGCACCCATAATGTAAGCTTACATGTAGTAGTTTAGTATATTATAATACCTGATCGCGTTTGAATATTATGGACGCATATTAAGGGGATATATGGGGCCATATAACAAAGCTCGTTAACTTATTTTTATTTTCTCTACTTACTAATTTGAATTTAAAAATCTTCCAAATCTCTCTTTTATTTCAATACATAAAATAAAACACTGGCAAATTTTATTTATTAGAAATAAAGGAATTTTGAACTAATATTTTCATATTCATAGAAAGAAAAAGAATTACCTTTTAGGTTCAATAGCTTAAAATTATTATTTTTTTTTAAACAATCACCGTTTTGTTTTCTGTTTCTTATTAAAGTATGGTATTGTTTTGTCCAAATTAGTATAGTAGTTTTTTTAATTAAGACTAATAATTTATGGTATTTGTTAGGGTGTTGATTAACTGTGCAAAATTTAGATTTCGCACGTAATTATTAATACGATTGCCGTGCTTAGAGCAGTCATTTATCGAAACTATTCATTTTATAAAAATAACTTGAGATTTTTTTTAAAATGGCCTTTAAAAAATTCTCCAAATTTTAGAGAATGTAATAAGCTCTTTTGTTTTAAATTAATTATGAACTAGTTTATTAAATTTATAATTTATCTTCACAGTAAAAATATTACTCAAAATATCATTTAACTTTGTTTTTAAAAGTTAAGAGGTAATTTAAGGGCTTTTTCATTAGCAAAAAACTCAAATACATTGTGCACATTTTGACGTGCTTGTGATTTTAGAATTTCACCTTTTTTAAATTTAAAAGGCATTTCTCAAAATTCAAAAAAGTTAAAAGAAAAAAATAAAAGAAAAAATTTACTTCACCAATAAATTTGTTGAAATTTTTTTCTTAAACAAAAGCTTTTGAAAAAGAGAAAAGATTAAAAAAAAAAACACCAATCGAACACTCTAAACCAGGGATTTCCAACTTACATGAGGCCGGGGGCCACAATTAAAAACACAAACCAAATGGCGGGCCGCAACTTTATCAAAATTTTATGTAGGACTCTTTTATGTTTGAAGGAACATAAAATATTACTGACTTTTACCAAGTTGTACAAAACAAAAGTATTGAATTACAAATTAAAATAAGAAGTAGATTTTTAAAAATATTTCATTGTTGTTAATAATATTTTTAAAAATATTAAATAATAAAAATTCGGGCTACAATAACTTTAATGTACACCAATGTATTAAACAATTAATGTGCAACAGATATCTAAATGTTAAGATATAAAACTTCAAAAAGGTTGGTATTAAAATTTACATAGTAGCACACAAAATATTCAATAAGAAAATTGAGGCTTGTCTGCTGCAACTACCAGAGAAAAGATTTTAAAATTTACAAATGTGTGCGTAAATATTTTCGTCCAAAATGAGTGGTTTCAAAAAGTTAAATCGGAGAATTTCTTCGATAAAATTTCTGATACACACATGCTAAATTATATTCACAAAATACAAAAAAATGAAATAAAAAAGAGTAGCACGTACACGATTATTTTTGTATTTGAATAAATATTTTCTTGGATGCAAACCCTGAGAAATAAATTTCTTTGCACCGTTGGTATGCTAAATTTCACAGAAACGAAGAGATTAGAATTTTATTATCGAGAAAAGTATTTTAAACTGATAGATTTTTTACGAAAATTGTCAGCAAAAAAATTATAACTAATATATTTTAGTTCGCGGGCCACAAAAAAAAGGCTTCGCGGGCCGAATGCGGCCCCCGGGCCGCCAGTTGGACACCCCTGCTGTAAACGATATTTCAGGAGAGAATGCTCATTTCTCTTCACTCTGGGGCTAACACAATAGACCGAAGAAAGAGGTCTCCTTTTCTCTGGTCGAAACCAGTCACCAGTCATAGTCATTTCCACAGCTCCAGACGAATGTCTGGCAAAGTCAGGGTTCGCCAAGTGGGCCCACTTTGAAAAAAAAACCCACTTGGAACGATAAATGGGGTTTTTTCAAAAAAAATTTTTTTTTTTTACTAAAACTTATTGTTTCGCATTTACTTTTATATAATTTATTGTGCGGCATAAATTTGTCAAATAGAGTTGCATGAGTTATATGATTAAGTTTTTAATATTAGTAAAGTAAAAGAAACTCGAATCTTCATATAATTTTATAGTAGGTACTATTGAAAACTTCAAGTGGGTTTTTTCAAAAAGTAATATTTTAATGATATTAAATGAAATAAAAATTTAAATAATATACTTTGAAAAAAACAATTTTTCAAATATTGTTGCATGCTTTATATATTAATAAACAGGTTATTATTATTAATTCATATGTTTAAAAAAATTGAAAAGAAACAATTTTTTTCTTTTTTTACCAAGTGATACATTAACAAATTTAAACAGTTTTATTTTCTGGCTTTAAAAAAAAA
>NC_092211.1:9192674-9196855 GCF_043381705.1 Parasteatoda tepidariorum
TCTCTGCTCTGTTTCCTTTCAAAATATTAAATAATGTTGGGCTTTACCAATAAACTATCAATTGGGAAAAACAGATATCAATTGTTTCTTAAGCTTTAAAAAAGCTTCAATCAGAAAACATTTCAATTTCAGAAGCTGTTGAAATATGAATTAACTTACTATCGTGTGATGAATTAGAACCCCATAAACATTTTGTAAAAAGATTCAATCAGGCTGTTCAGCCACATCATTTATTAGCATATGCATCCTGGATCTCGAAACAAGGGGACGATTTTTAAATGATAAACAAGACCAATTAGCAGAAAACTGTCTTTCTAAGCATCATCCTGAATTTCTGTCACGTGTTATGGCATTCAAAATTTCCGATCCTGAATACTTTCCAAAATCAATGATGCATGACACTGTTATTCAACAGTTTTCATCAAAAAATAGTGGAAAATTATGGCAAAAAAAAATAAGTAAATAAAATTCATTGCTTCCACAAAGTTTCTGTCAATTCTTTTTTATTTGCACTCAGCACCCCTCTGTCTCTATCGAAAGACGCTTTTCAACTTTCGGTTTGGTGCAGAGTAAACTTCGAAATAGATTAGGAATTGATAAAACTACAAAACTCGTAAAAGTGTATCACCATCTAAGAGAGAAATGTAGACACTTTAAATCTGTTGTATGATAATAATAATAATAGGGGAAAAAATGGACCTTTTTTTCTTAAGTTAACTCTTAACATCTGCTGACAATTTTTAACTATTTGGAGAAAGTTTATCACAATTAAAAAACAGTTAAAAATTAAAATATTACTTTTAAGATTTTTTAAATATTATTAAGATTTCATTTGAATACAATTTATTTTGTTTCTTTTAACCATGTTTAAAAATATTGAAAGCAAACAAAAAAAAAATTTCCTATTAAGTGATACATTAAACAACAATAAACAAATTTAAAGTTTTATTTTCTGATTTTAAAAATAAGCTATAACTTTTTATATATGCTTTTTAGTGTATGTATTTTAAGATTCATTTGTCTTTGGAAACTATAAAGTTAAAATGTATCTAAAAATTCATATATTTATCTAAATATTTGAAAAAAGGGGCAAGTAACTGATACTCTTTATAATTGTACGTAATTTTAATTTTACTTTCTATTAATCGTATTATAAAAACATGGAAGACCATTAAATATTTATTCCAGTTTAATTTTAATACAGGTAAAAGTCAGATGAAATTTTAGTGTTTACTTATACAACTCTATTTAATGAATAAAAATATTTTCACAGTGAAATTTATGAGCACTAAATGAAAAAACCCAATTTCCCCCGGGTTTTTTCAAATAAAACCCAATTTTCCCTGGGTTTTTTCAATAAAACCCAGGCGGGTTGGGTTATTTCAAAAATCCCCGGGTTTTTTCAAACCCTGGGCAAAGTACCTATCTTAGACAAACAGTATATAAATAACAATATTAATAATATACAATAACTTTTAACGCTGTTTAATAACTGTTATACGTATTTGGAAATGTATATATATCGATACATACTCTAACCTCTTTATCTCGGAAACCTCTATATCTCAGAACTTCTTAAATTCCCTACATTTACTGTCTAAAATCCGTCTTCCATGTTTATTTTAAAACAATTCTCAAAACCTCCGTTTCTCGAATTTCTGATAAATAGAGCACAAATGCCAAAACTTTCTTTATCAATAGAACTTGCAGACAGGGATGAATTTCGTGAACCCACAAGATGTAGACATTAACAGGTTTGGGGCTGTTTCTTGGCATTTTGATCACTATTTATGCACTTCCTTCCCATTTAACTAGAAAGGAATACAATTATTCTAGTAGTAAGTGAGGGGTTAGCTTTTCAACATAGATAAGAAGACTGGGAATAGAAATACATTTCACCTCAAAATTGCAACCAATGGATCAAAGGATAATTAGTAGTTATAAAGTGAACTGAAGAAAACAGTTGGTACGCAAACTTGTACATGCAATCGATGAAAAAAGTTCTTTTCCAAAAATAAATGTGTTGGATGCTATTTACCAGAATGATTGTTCTGCTGGGGGAAATGTGTCCCTAAAAATTATCCAAAATAGATTTAAAAAGGCTGGTTTTAGGAATAGCTGTGAAGATGAGGAACAAGAGGTTGAAGGCATCAGTAAAGAAGAAGAAACTATTGACGCTGGAATACAGCCAGGGCCGGATTAAGCGTACCGGGCCCCTAGGCCATTCAAATTTTTGGGGCCCTTAGATTGAATTTTTTTCTCGTATATTTTTTATTTATTCCAATATAAAAGTATTTACAATATCTTTTCATTAAAGAAAGCATAATTAGAATTAATTATATTAAATTAAATTTTACTTTATTTTATTAAATTAGAACTAAAAAATAATCATAACATTTTTAAAAAACTTGAAAAATCATTGTTTTTTTTTTTAATTTTTCAAAATTTATTTTCGAACAATTCCTTTCAAGGGGGCCCCTAATCATTGGGGGACCCAGGCCATGGCCTAGTCTGGCCTAATGGGCAGTCCAGCCCTGAATGCGGCGCCAGATTTGCTAGAGTTTTTAATGCAATAAAATCGAGATTTAATGTTGACACAAATTTTGATGATTTGTACAAGTGGACAACTGCGTGGCAACATGCAGAAATCACAGATAATGTCAAAGGAACATCAGATGAACAGGAAGAAGCTGAAGATGTCAAGCTGGAGGGGTCAATGGTCCAAGCATGTCCGCTGGAGCAAGTTTTTATAGGTTAATAAGGGGGTGCAGGGGGCCCCTCAAAGGTCTATTGCATAGCTGACCGTGAGAGGACTTTTGAAGCGAAATCGTGACTGTATACTAGTGTTCGAGTGGTCAAGACACCGGACTAGTAACTGACGGCTGGGGCGAGGGGGCGAATGTTTGAATCCCAGCTTTATCAATTTTTCAAAAAAATTTCTTTTATTTTCTTCCACCTATTTTGCATTATATTATTTTTACAATGTGTTTTTCTATATTTTAGAGGGTCCTACATATAGGAAATAATTTTTTTAAATTGGTAAAATGGCGAATAATGGATAAAAACAGGAAAAATCGAGGAAAATTGGCTTATAACCATTGTTTTAAATTATTTTTACAATATATTCGACAGTTTCTCATGCGTAAGGTGTTCTATGAGTTAAATTGTGCATCTTTCTTTCTTAAACAACGCATAATGGAATAATAATAAAAGTATAATAAATAAATAAAAATGTCGGGGTGGGGTTCGAATTTCGAAGCCGTCTAACTCCCTTTAATATTAAGTTATAATTTTCAAACTCGGACCGTAAGTAGGGGTCTATGGTCCAAACATATCGGCTGCAGGAAATTTTTATAGGTGAATTAGAGGGTGCAGGGGGCCCTCAAACTTCTATTGTATAGCTGACAGTGAGAGGACTTTTGAAGAGAAATTTTGTCATGATTCTCGTGTTCTAGTGGTATGGTGGTTAGGACACCGGATTAGTAACTGACGGCAGGGCCGAGGGGGCGCCGGTTCGATTCCCAGCTTTGTCAACTTTTCTAAAAAATTTCTTTTTTTTCTTCCCATTATTTTATATTATATTATTTTTTCAATATGTTTTTCCATATTTTAGATGGTCCTACATAAAGGAAATAATTTTTTTTAGTTTCTAAAATGGCGAATAATGGGTAAAAACTGGAAAAATCCCGGAAAATTGGCTTATTTCCATTGTTTTAATTTATTTTTTCAATATATTCGACAGTTTCTCATGCGTAAGGTGTTCTATGAGTTAAATTGTGCATCTTTCTTTCTTAAAGAACGCATAATGGAATAATAATAAAAGTATAATAAGTAAATAAGAATGTCGGGGTGGGGTTCGAATTTCGAAGCCGTCTAACTCCCTTTAATATTAAGTTATAATTTTCAAACACGGACCGTAAGTAGGGGTCTATGGTCCAAACATATCGGCTGCAGGAAATTTTTATAGGTGAATTAGGGGGTGCAGGGGGGGGCCTCAAACTTCTATTGTATAGCTGACAGTGAGAGGACTTTTGAAGAGAAATTTTGTCAGGATTCTCGTGTTCTAGTGGTATGGTGGTAAGGACACCGGATTAGTAACTGACGGCAGGGCTGAGGGGGCGCCGGTTCGATTCCCAGCTTTGTCAACTTTTGTAAAAAATTTCTTTTTTTTTCTTCCTATT
>NC_092211.1:9197355-9253609 GCF_043381705.1 Parasteatoda tepidariorum
CCACTACAAAAATACAATTTCAATTCACTAGTATATAAGGCATGTTAACTCCATTCTTTGTTGGAGTGCATTTTCATAGATGAAGGTTGACATGGTCCATAACTGCACTCCTCAAATTGTGAAGAGACCCAAATCTCTCGGATTTTGCAAATCTGTACACTAAATTTCCCTCCATATTTTGTGATTAATCAATTGTGCACTGAAATCAGCAATGGGACGTTGTTTTATGATATAAAACTTAAGCTAAATCTGAATTTTTGCGATTATGCTATTTCACAACACAACTAACATATTCTTTTCTCAACTAAAATGAATATTTAACTACCAATTAACTAAAAAATTTGCATTTTATGCTGTTTGTGATGGAATTGTCATGACTAGAAATCATGATAAAGTGAGAATTCAAGTGTGCGATTCAGGATTTATGTATGGTAATATTGTTATATTGAAAAAGAAAAATTTTAAAATTTATGTGAGAACCTGTAGCAATAACTGCTGGCCATTAATAGATTTACGATGAATCATTGCAAATTGGACACATGGGCGATTCCATGAAAAAGGGGAAAAGCATCGGAAAATTCAAATAAGAATAATGTTATTATTTTGGATTTTTTCTGAATTAGAAAGGTTTGAAGTTTGATAATTTATAAAAAAAAATTTTGAGAATTCAGTTTTTTAGTGTTGGTACCCCATTGAACATTGGCATTTGCTTGTTCTGATTTGGGTGAAGAACATGGTCAGATTCTGAAAATCAGTAAGTTAACATTATCTTCCTTTCAAAATGTTCCAAAGAATAAATATTGTTTATTACACTTAGTAGAAGTATTGTGCAGTGTTAAAATAACTTTTTGTTGTTAAATTCACTTAATTATATAAATTTCAACTAAACATTAATGCCTGTAACGTAAGTTACCAAAAACTAGGAAAAGTTTTTATGTGTAAAAAAAAACATGTGATACAAAAGTAAGAATATTATTTTTTCTATTTAGAGGCTAGCACTAAATAAGTAGCAATAGTTTTGCTTTCAAATATTATTTATTTATTGTTTTGTGCACTATTCAATATATGTAACGTAAGTTACTGACTTGCATGTAATGTAAGTTACCAATGTGAAATGAGTTCATTTCTTTTGAAAATTGGCATATAAACTAAATAAGATGTATCCAGTTACAATAACAAAGTTTAAATAAATAAACACTGCCTTAGGATATTAATTTTATTGAAAATCTTTGCATTAAATCATTTTATTGGGTGTTGGCATTCATATGTTTTCAAAGTTGGACGAAATCTCTCTACAAGCTAATGGTGGCAAGAAGAAAGTACAAGCACGTTATCTTCTTCATTCAGTTCGAGAAATGTACCAAATGTTTATGGAAAAAAAATCGAGAATGCAAAATTGGAAAACTAAGTCCTTTGAGCTCCGTCCAAAGCATGTCTTGCTTAGTAACAAACCTCCTAGAAATGTTTGTCTTTGTAAGTATCACGAAAACTTCGGATAAGCTGCTGAAACCTTCAGAAAATTCCATAATGTTCCATCTTACGCAATTCTTCAGAAAATTATTTTTATGTTCAGAAAAAACAGATGAGTGCTGGTCTGGAGAATGTGTGCCGGTGGATATCAAAAATGTTCACATCTGGTCAGATGGGCCAAGGAGTCAGTTCAAGAATCGATATATAACTCCGGTCTTACCTGTTTTTGAGATTCATCATGGAAAAATATTGATGTGGAATTATTTTGCCACGTCACACGGCAAGAGTCCTGTTGATGGGACAGGTGGATCTATTAAAGGAAGTGTAAGAAATGTCGTATAGAAAAGAAAACATATTGTCATCAATGCCTCTGAGTTTGGGGTAGCAACACAAGAGCATTGAACAAAAATAAATATGGTAGAAATCACACCAGAAGATATTAAGAAGCGTCAGAAAAAGTTAATCTGTCTAGTCTATTCTCAAAAGCTCCACAGATTAAAAACATTAAGCAGATCCACCATTTAAAAGTTCAAGAAGGTATACCAGAAGGGTTTTTTAAGTGAAAGATGTTGAAAAACAAAATGATGAATCCAAAATAAAAGCTGGAGATTGGTATATGGTTAGATACGAGGAAATGTTATATCCTGGTGTGGTAATGTCTGTTGAAGAGCAAGAATTTAAAGTCAATGTAATGGCTGCTGTGGGAATCTATTGGAAATGACCAGGAAAAAGAGATGAAATATTCTACCAGAAAAAAAGCATGGTGAAAAGAATTGAGCCCCTATACTAGTTAATAACAGAGGACATTATAAGTGTGCATAGTAATGTCTGAATCAAGTGTGTAAATCAAAAGTTTTTTGAGTTTACTTCATGTACACTTTTTCTCCCTTGCACTATACTGTTTAAATATGTTAATTTGCATTTGTACATTACTGGAGTAAAAGTTTGATGCAAAGGGAATTTCGTAACGTAAGTTACTGTAACGTAAGTTACCCATTTAAAAAATTATATTTAATTTAACTTTTGAAATAAAATCCTAAATCTAGGCATAATAAATATTTAAACATGTCAGTAAAATGATACATATAATCTTAATCAATTAACATTTGTATAAGAACAGAATTTTGCCTTCAAGCATATTGCAAATTTATGCCATTCCTTTTTCAGTAACGTAAGTTACCACACTAGTTTTAGGTTTTTACACTGCTTAAATTGAAAAATATTAATTATTCTAATTAGGTTCCTTTTGGTTTTGATTGTAATTTTAAGAAATCACTTTATTTTAGATTGTATATTAGTATTATTTGTTTGCTTCTAAGCTCTCAGTGCAATAAAGTTTCTGTGAATGTAACGTAAGTTAACATGGAATAGCCCACATCTAAAAGTGAATCCTTAAATGCGCTATTTAATAATTCACTGTACAAAATGTTATAGCATTAAAAGATCAAGATTTTAAAGTCATGTGAAAACCCTAGCTATAACAGTCAATGCGATGGATGACTAAGTGGTTAAATCGTCTCTAATCAAGAGCCTGAAAAATTACATGCATGATTGATCACTTGTAATTTTATATGTGTCTTTATTTATTAATACTTATTCAGAGCTCATTCTAGGCAAGGTAAACAGGGCGCAGCACCCTGCTGCCCCGTTTTAGTCAAAAGAATCCATCCTGTTGCCCCTGAAGTAAATTAGTACCCTGATGTAATAGTACCCTTTTTGCCCTATCTTTCCTCAACCCTTTTTTATTTTCAACTCTTTTTATTTAGTTTGTCATTGCTGTCAATACATAGATTTATATGGGAAAAGAAAAATAGCCATCACACCCTCTTGTTGCACTTGTCTTTGAAAGTTTGCAGTATACTTCCCTATCATTAAATCATAATTATTATTAATCATTTTGATTACTAAATCATAACTAGAGATGCTTAAAAACATACATTTATTATTTTATTAATATATGCATGCATTTTAAATAAATTACTAAGCTAATTAGCTCATTAACTCGTTATATATATATATATATATATATATTTTTTAATTTATTAATAAAAATTATTAATATGATTGCTTTGGTACTTTTTGTAAAGTTTAAGAAAAATGACAATGTTTTTTAATAGAATGTGTAAATTATTGCCTTTTTAGAACAATAACGCCCTTTTTTTTAAAATTTTGCACCTTGCCCTTTTTTCTGCCTAGAATGAGCTCTGACTTATTATTTATAATAGCTAATAATTTCCCTTACTCTGAAAATTTAGGTTTTTTAAACATGTCAAAAAAAGGTTTTTGATGTGACAAATAAAACCATGGTTAAAGCCGGATAAAACTGTCAATTATCAAAAACTTGACAACAAAAGTTAAAAAATTTTGCTAAAGCAAAAATGTCTGTAATTTTATTACTTTTTTTATGAGGTAGGAAAATTTTATTAATACGAATCTTGTTTTTAATAGGAATCTTGCAAAATTTTTTACATAAGTGGCGGTAGGTGCTCTAAGGTAGATTTCCTACAATTTATAAGATTTTTTTTGATTCTTTTAAAACAGGATGGCAAGTTTCTTTCAAAGTGAGAAAAAAAAAAAACCTGATTCGGAAGATATAGGTTTTTTTTCAACCTAAGTGAAAAAAACTCTTTTTCAGAAAAAATATTTGTATTATTTTTTAATCAGTTTTCAGAAAGAAATATTTGTATTAATTTTTAAGCTATTTAATATATCATTTTAAAATAAGCAAAAACTAAAAAGCAACACTTAAGAAAAAGTAAATTTAATGAGTTTCTTAAGAATTTAAAATTAACTGCAATTTTGCAATAGTATTTTATGTAATGAGTATAGTAAAACCAAACTTTATATGAAGAACTGTTTAAATATCAAAATCTAGATTTTATTTGCATAGTTTTTTATATAGGATGATATGCTTTTTTTTTTCGTGTTTCATATTTCACTCCATTTTATTGTTATAAAATAACATGCTTCATCATCACCGTGAATATTATATAGCTTGTCTACAATATTATATAGCTTGTCTCCCCCTGTCCCAAAGTCTGAGGCTGTCTGCTGCTATGGAAACAAGATTAGCGCATTTCAGGAAGTGTAGCTTCTCTTCATGCTAGGGCTAGAACAATAGACCGAAAAGAAAAAAAAAAAGATTCCCTTTCTCTTGCCAACTCGAAACCTGCCCTTAACAGTGACCCCTCACCCCTGCTCAAAATAGCAATACCTCTTTCCATAGTCACTACCGCGGATGCAGACAAATGGTTTGAGGAATTCTTACTTTAGATAAACTATAAATTTGCTGTATTGTAATTTATCATTTAAATTCAATTTTACATTAAAATTAAATCTAAGATTCTGACATAATTGGAAAACAAATTCCTTATTATACAAACTTTTAGCTAAAAGGTACATAGAATTTTTGTTTTCCTTTTTAGGATTTTCTCAACGAAGTCCAACCATTTCTTTCATATCCCAGGAAAAGGTTGTTGATGTGGGAGATACAGTAGAGCTAGAATGTCAAGTTCAGTATGCTGAAGATTATTCGGTATGGAAATTTTCTTCTCTATGATATTCAATTTGTAATAGTCTTAAATAGGTGGTGACAATTTACATGCTGCGTAGCACTTTTAAAAAGTGCTTATTTTTGATTTTCATTCTTTAAAAGCTATTAAAGGTGCTATTTTCATTGGATGGTTTAAAAGTGCTTAAATTTCCCTTTTAAAAATAAGATGTTTTTCTTTACCATGTCAATTTTCGCCACATATTATGCAACATGCGTGGTTTTCACATTATTCAGTGTTTTCAGAATGCATTCAACCACAGTCTATTTCGGCATACCATCGGTCCACAGCGTACGAAAACGCCAATCATTTTACATGTTTAATGAAACACTTACGAGTCTGCATGTGCCTCTACTGAGCTGGGTTCGCTACTATTATTGCACTCTCGTGTGCAACGCTACCGTATTTTGCAAGATATTCTCAACTTCAGATTTCATTTTTCAAATCGAAAAATCCCTTAATCTTTTTATATTGGCTAATATACTCAAGAAAAGAGTTCTTTGTCTGAAACTATTTATTTTATCATGACCATGTAAAGTCTTTGAAAATTATTTTGCATTTTGTTAATGTATATAGTGCTTAAAAATATTGTTTGAGTTGCATAAAAAAAACTTAAAAGGTGCTTATTTTTTGTTGAAAGATTTGGCTATGCACCCTGTTCTAGAAAGAAGAATTTCTTTGTTAATTGATTTTTAAATATATTTTTTATTTCAAGCAGTACATTTAAATTATTGAAATAATTTACTGGTTAGTTCTAATAAACTTGTTCAAATTTTCTCTCTATATATATATATTTATTTTTTAATTTCTTTAATTAAAAATAGAATTAAAGCTTTTTTTTTTTTTTAAAGAGAGAGACTTTGGCTTTTAGTCAACCTTACTTTGTTTTAAGTAAGGGAAAAAGTTTCGTAAAATTTCAAAAGCAGTATTTTTGTTAAAGATAATTTAAAAATTCCTTTTAATTATTGTAATATTTATTATTTGCTTTTATACCCATCTTTTTTTATTTTTTGAAAAAACTTTAATTTTTGTGTTAATTTTGTTCATAATTAAAACAGTGAGAGTTTTATATTTTTAGCATGCTTAGATGTGTTGATCATATGCCCTTTTAGGATACATTCTCATACCTGTTAAGTCTCTTTTTTTTTAAAACAAGGACTCCTAAATTTTACAACTATCTCCTGTGTACCCATGTATTCTCAAATTTCTCCGTATTTGTTGAAGAAATTTGAAAAAATAAATTGTCTATAAAATATCCGCTGATGACTAAAATACTTTGTTTATTTCTCAACCGATGGTGCTATTGCTAGTACTGATGTTGGGTGTTAATAGTTTAATAATTGTTTAAAAAAATCTGCTTTAGATTAAGATTTATGTAGATATTTTTAAATGTAATGTTTATTATTTCAAATTATAATTTTCACTTTTTGACTTACATGATTATGCATGATGTATTAAAACACTTTACTCGGTGCCTAAAAAATTCGCTAGTAAAATATCCGTTATTTTTATTTCTCTAATGTTGGCAAGTAAGACTGGGCAGTGTTAAGATTTTGGTATCACGATGTATCCTCACGCTAACATTGCGATATTTTGATGCATCACGAGGTTTCGGTACATTAATGTTTTTTATTTAGTACTGTGTAAATTCGCAATTAGTAAGTTGCATTTCTTTTAAAATAAATGTTGCATTTTTTTGATAATTATTTTTCAATATTTAAAGACATAAATGACTGTGAAATAGTGGTTAAAAAACATTAAACGGATGAATTGATTGTAAAAAAATCAACAGGTTTGCACAACACTTTGATTCTCAATCACATTCGGATTCATCATGACAGCAAAACAATAAGTCACGATATAACAAATTTAGGAGAAAGATAATTATCATGCGCCTCAGCTATCACTGCACACTTACGGAGGAAAATGCTCTTTTGAGAGCTTGCAAACATTGATGTACTATTGGGAACAATCCTCAATCTTGCATGCATAGACATCAATGTCGACGATACACCGGAAAGTATCGTACACATCTCAGGAAATCACAATTTTCCATGTTTTGTAAGATTGCCAATCCAAACATCGGATAGGCGATGATTGCATAGAATCGATATTTTCCGATGCATCGATTTATTGCCCAGTTCTATTGGCAGGTATGCATAACTGTCAATTCATTCCAAATCTGCTCTAACAAATACAAGTATAATTTTTGAGTAAATCTTACTTAAATCTTTTGCATATAATATTATTTTTTTGCAGGTTGTTTGGGTGAAGACAAATCCAGATCAGCCATCAGATCAATTATTCATTTCATCCAATACAAACCAAATTGTTCCTGGAGAGCGCTATGCTATTAGATTCAAGGATGACACCAAGACTTATGTTTTGAAGGTATTCTTTTTCTTGCATCTAAGATGTATGTTCTTAATAGTTGAATAGTTCAATAATCTAAAATTAATTATTAGGGTTTTATGTTAAAAATTCTATTTTATGATGGAATTATATATGTATAAAAAATAAATAATAGAATTCTCAATTTAATATTTGTTACAATTTTACCTTTTTTTCTTTAAGTATTAATATTTTTTTTCTTTTCGTATTTATATTACTTAGTAAAAAAAAAATTTGAAAAAAAAAAAATAGTTATTATTAATAATGAAATAGCATGAACTAATTTTTTATTGTGAAGTTATAATGTTGGCAAATCGTAAGAATTCTTTAAAACTATAAAAAAAAGTTAAAAAAGAAAATGATAAAAAAATCTTCGCCTTAAGTTGACTTTCAGCTTTAGTTGACCATGCCAGCAATACATCCTTAGATTTAGAAGCAGATTTCACTGTACTAAATATTTTACTGACAAAATATGACATGAAAAAAGTAAAAAGGAAGGGACTATTTATAATTTGAAGTTTTAAACATTTTAGTTAGTTCTGTTAAACTGCTTTAAATACTTCAGTGTATAACTTGCACAATTGTCTTTTAAATTGCAACAAAGTTTTTTTTTTTTTTTTTTTTTCAAATTAAAAATTTTAATTAATTAAAAAAAAAAATCAGTTTTTATGATAATTTCTCCTGGGAAGGGAAAAACAAATCTATTCTTTTGATTTAACCCACTGACGGTTATGCACGTAATAAGTCGCATTTTAGCCTGCAGTCTTTTCTGCATAGCAAAACCTGTTTTCCCATGTTAATGGATAGGGGAACTGTGTGTAGGTGAGTAACATTCTCCCAATTTCGCCCATTTCCTTAACCGCCAGTGGGTTAAAATTAGTTATTTTTTATTTTCTTATATGTGAATTTTTACCACTATTAATGGTTTTATTCTATTCATAACTTGCATTTTTTTCTTTTTAATAATCTCATTCATTTGAATATATATTTTTATTTTATTCATACTGTTGTTTTACATTTATGAATTGAAAATGTTATACAGTCAAACCCTGCTATAGAAAACACGGTTTATAGTGAATTCCCAGATATGAGGAACAAAATAATCGCTCCCATACCTTGCTATGCACGTATGTTATTTTTTGTGGATATAGTATACTAAAAAATGAGAAGAAGTTGGATATTATAAACTTTTTTCTCTCATTGACTGATTTATTTTCTTCATTTTTTTATAATAATTTTGAAATTTCTACTTCTAAATAAATATGTATACCGGTATTTAAAACCATTTATAGCATGGAATGTAGCGATAAGTATTTTTCTTGTTTGCTTCATTATTGAATTGGTTCAGCATTCAAAGAAGTCACAATCTTCCTGTATCTGAACAAATGCTTCAAATCAGAGCCGATGAATTTGCTAAGCGATTTAGTAAGGCAACTTTTATGTGCTTGAATGTCTAGTTAGACAGGTTTAAAAAGCGGAATAAGATAAACTCAGGAAAAATTATCTGTGAGCCGGGAAGTGTTTCCATATCTGATGTTGAGGATTGCTTATCAGCTAAAGATTACTAATTTTTTTGTATGCAAGATAAAAAAAAATCAAAGTTTGCACATTTTTGTTATATATTATTTTTTAGTCATTTTTGTATTTCATTTTAATGATCATTTATTTAAATAATATGTAATAAAAGGGGGGAGTTTAGAACCATTAATTAAAATTGTTTGCGGAACGGTTATATTGAATTCCTGGTTATGGGGAACCAAAGATTCACTTTTGGGAAGTTGGACTGTATAATAGAAAAATGTTAATCATTAATAAATACTGTATTTTTTGTTTTTAAAATCAAAACATATCCAGTGTAAGATATTTGCTAACATATTCTCTTATTTGTAACTTATACCTCTTTAAATGGTATCCTGTTTTTATAATGATAACTTTAAAGCATGTTTACTGTTTGGAGCTTTTGATAGACCAACAATATTAAACTTTTGTTAACACTTTGTTGTACTTTTAGATTAATAAGCTGCAAGAAATTGATGCTGGGCTGTATGAATGCCAGATTATTATAGGGGCCGCCAGTAAGCTGCGAGCCAATGTGTGGGTTCATGTAAGATGTAAGTTGCATTAGTGTTCTTTGAGGACAATTCTTACTTTTTATTTTGTTTGACTTTTATATGTAGTTTTAACAGGAATGTTAATTTTATGTGTTGTGGGTACTTGATGAACTTGCTTCTAATGAACTCAAACAGACTTATCTAATGCTTGTAAAAACCACGAAAAATCATTCAAGTTCATTTGTCATGGTGCGTCAGGATGTCAGTGTTTTTAAAAAGTCCTTAAAGATGCTTATTTTTGATTTTTGTTTTGTAAAAGCCCTTAAATGTGCTTATTTAATTGGGTTTTATTAAAAAGTGCTTAATTTCCCCTTTTTGAAAATGAGATTTAAGGAAAATAAGGAGAAGGAAATAAGGTAAAGCGATATATAATTAATATCATATTTCAAAATAAACAAATATAATAATAAAAAAGACTTGTGGATGAAAGTTTAAAAGCAATAATTTTCCATTAACTGTTTATACAATAATTTGCTGTTTAATAATAATATTTTAATTGTACCAATTTAATTTTATGTTTATTTGAGTTTAAATGCTTTGAAAACTTATTAAATTAGTTAAAGTATATCAATAATGATGAAATACTTGTTCTGTTCAGAGTAATTTAAGACAATTTTTCAATAATATTTTCAGATTTAAACTAATTTACTCTTCATTTGATATCTAATTACATCATGAGGATAAGATGCTGGAGTTCATCAAAAAATAATTATAAATTATTTATTCATTACTTATCTGTAATTTAAATTTCAAAAAAAAAATAATAAGATTTATATTAAGAAATTTTTTTATATATATGTAACATAAAAAGCTTCAATTGATCTTTTTATGCTATCCTAATTAATTATTCTAATCGAAATACTTTCTCACACTTTTAAAAGCCACATCCTGTTCTTAAATCTATTTTTGGCTCAAGTATGCATTTAATTAAAAGCAGGACATATTTCCCCCTGCTCTGTGTGGGAAACATTCGATCTATTTCATAAACCAATAGCAACTACTAAGATTTCCCTCTTTCCCTAAATTAAGACATTTTACGGATTTTACTTTGCAAGATTTTCCGTAACATATAACCAAGGAGCACAACTTTTCGTTTTCACTTTTACTCACTCTCATGACTGCTGTTGTCTAATAATTAATAAATAAATTTTGTACCCCTCAGGGAAGACACTAGGCTTTCAAAACCCCGGGTCCCTGGGACCCATGACTTTTAAAAAACTGGGTCCTTTTGAAAAAAAAATGGGTCCTTTACATAAATTTTTAAACAAATACAGTAGAGAACCATTTATCCGGTATCCAGATAACCGGGAAACCAGAAAACCGGGAAAAATTTTGCTCGATTTTCCCACCATTTTAAACTAGAATGAAAAAAGCGGAATTTGGACTCATCCTTGAAGTTGAGTAGAGGAAAATGTAAGGAAGGGGAAAATTTTTTTCCCCGTTTACCCAGAGAAACGTCATTTCCTCTGTGACCTTGAAGGCAGGGAAGGGAGGAATGTTTTATTTTTTCCTTTAGGCCGTCAATCAAACTCAAGGGTGTGGCATGCTGATTTCGTTTTCTGCTTGATTTACGAGGGGGGTGGGGAAAATGCATTGCATGCATATCAGTGAACAGAAAAAGAAAAGAGAAAAANGCTTCTGCTATTTCTTCTTTAGCCATCCAATAGACCGTTCGCATTTGTGAATAATCTTGAACACAATTAGCAATTTGTTTTTCAGATGACACTTTAAAAGACCGTTGCTGTTCTAATATATTAAGAGCACGTAAATGATGAGCAGAAGAGTCTTTTCCCGATGTGTCAATATGCCGGACTAGTGCGCTACGTTGAAAATTCTCACAGCCAGTGGTGAATGCATTTTTTATTCGTGCCTTGCGGCATATATCACAAAACATTTTACCATTTTCGTAGACTAACCAATTAAATTCAGTTTTCCACCTAATATTAAAGTTACGTACTTTAGGCATCGTTTAATTATTGCACATGTATTAATTATAAAACAAAATTAAAAGTTTGGATGCGTAGGTCAGGTCATTAAAAATGTTTGACTCTAACTGAACTAAAAGTAACATATAGCTTAATATAACGGTGCGTAAGTACCTCCTTCGAAAATAAAGGGTAAGGGGCCACTAAAAATGTGATTGCATGACGTAGGTATTAAATAACCAATCAACCCTAATCTTCTACGTGTGTACTATGATATTTTGAAAATAAACCCCTTCAATTTTTCCCACCCCTTCAACCTCTTTCTTTCTACTTGCTCATTCGAGGTCACTTAAATCCGGTACGGTCATTTCCCCCCCATTCAATAACACCTGCGTCCCTCAGTTCCGATGACGTCACTGTTTTCAGCAGAGAAAAGAAGTTTGGGGGGAAAGTCTTGTAGGATGTTTCCTGCTATAATGGTCAACATTTTGAGTCATAGAACTGGTTTCCCACCTGTGTGTCTAACATGTGTTGGTCTAACTCTGGAGACAGGGTTTTTTTTTTTTTTTATACCGAGGATGCATACAGATTTATTTTTTACGTCCCAATTTTTCGATTTTATTAAAATGTTTCGATATCAAAGATTAAAAAGTCGGGAAATTTATAAACTTTCTTCAAAAATTTACGCGTCCTGCGGGACGCGTAGCGATCATTTTTTTGCGTCCGATTTCAATTTTTTGCGCATTTTACGCGCTATAGCGCGTAAATGTCTTCCCTGACCCCTCCTTCCCGACCTAAGACCTGTTTTAATCCTCCTACTCGGCAACGACGTTATATATATATATACCCTAGAGCCCTGATTATCTATGCTTCCACTTTAACCGAGCTATCAAATATTGCAAGGATTTTTTTGTTCGAGTTTATTTTTAAAACTACTGCCACCAACAATTCTGAGTTTTATCTTCCAAACACTCGGGAAAACAAGCTGAAAGATAACACAAGATTACTGAGGAAATTATCATTAATATCATCACTAATGAAAATTAATCTAGCGAAGATGATAAAGACAGTGACGATAAAAATCATCGTATTAAAATCTCTCATACAAAGGAACTAAAAGCTATCAAAAGTGTTATTGAATATATGGAACAGTGATTCTCAACCTTTTTTGTGGGGCGGCACACTTTTAGCGATTCCGGAAGTTGACGGCACACAATGAAAAAAATTAGTTTAAGATTTGTTTACTTAACTATAATACACTGTGTTAAATAGTTTGTGATAATAATTTTGAATGTGAAGTAAAATAATATGTATTACAAAAGCACGTTTATAAGGGATTAAGTATTTCTTTCGACTGATTTTTAGTTAGTTCGTAACAGTTATTTTTTTTGCTAGTTATTAATTGCTAGCTTGTTTTCTATAGCTATTAACTGTTATTTTTTGCGATTTCTTGTTAACTAGTTTTTTTGCTGATTATTAATTGTTAGCTTATTTTTTTGTTAGTTATCCTTTGTTAATTTGTTTTAAGAACAATTAATTGCATAGCTTATTTTAATGATTAGCTTTTATTTCCGTTTGAAAGTTAATATTTAGCTTGCTTTCCTTTGTTAATTAATCATTTTAATAATCATTAAATTTCCTACTTATTTCAACATTTTTTAAAATTGTCAAAGACAATTTAAACACTTCCTTCTTATTTTAACTTATTTTGAGATTGTCAGAGACAAGACAATCGCCGACAAAGATGTTCACGCAGTTAAGCGTGGAAAAATTATAATATATATATACACTTTTCTTTAATTTAAACTTTACTTGTAATAAAAAAAAAGCATTATAATTTTTATTGTATAATTTCTAATATTTGGCGGCTCATTTTAAGAATTTGGTGGCACAGTGGTTGAGAATCACTGATATAGAACAACAAGAAGGTCAATACCATAACCACCTAGAGTAGAAGGCCTAGGAGCTTGTTTGTGATGATCAGAAGGTAGAAAAGATCATTGCTGTTTTCTACCTTCAGAGTGATCAGAGGAGGTTGTGAAGACATGAGGATAGTCGATTCCTTATTAGTTTTATTGTGTTTCTTTCATTTTTAAAAGCTAAAAATAAGAATCCAAATTTTTTTATGATCTGAATAATTGTGTATATATAATCTTTGCCTTAATATAATAAATTTAAAATGAATCAAAAGATTCATTTTAAATTTATTATATTAAGGCAAAGATTCATTTTAAATTTATTATATTAAAACCATGATAAAAAATAAGTAAATTAATGCAGTAAGTAATTTTAGATTAGTTTTTAAAGATTTTTTTTGTTTGATTATTTTCATAAGATTTATCCAAACCTTTTTTCAAAGGATAAATTTCAATTTTAAACTATTTTAAGAGTAATCAATCATGTTAAATAAATATTGATTGATTAAAAATAAAAATATTTTCCTAAGAATTGAAAATTAGTACTTAACATTACATTCATGTAAACAAAATGTTATTGGAAAAAACACTTAACGTAAAATTCTATAAAAAAAAAGCACAAAAATGTTTATCCTTTATAAACTTTTGAAATATTTATAGCAAATGTATATAATTATTCTGAAATTTTTTTATTTACTGCAGTAAACTGACAAATTAACATCTGTCCCTTTAATTTCTTTCTATGTTCTTTTGTTTTGTATACATGTGATAAAAGTGATTTAATATGACTTATTAAATAAGCTGAATCATTACTTTGATGATATAGACTAAAACTTTGTGAATGAGGTATTTAAGTATATGAAGATTAATTTTATCATAAAGTATAAGTATGCTTTAATAATGACACAAACATATATATAGAACAAAAGCTTTATTTAAATCAGTAAGGAGAAAATATATTTACAAAAGCAAATAAAATTTTTAAAAATTTTATTTTAAAACATATATCATTAATTGAGCCGCTCAGAAGCCAATACGGTTACGTCCATTTTTTGATATTTTCTGATTTTTGGAAATTTTGATGAAATAAATAATAATCTTCTTAGTTATTAAAGGATTTACTCGTTTGTTACTTTTTCTAGGTTAGACAGCCCTTTTTTTAATAGCTTCTGAATATATTGTATAATAACTTCAGAAGCCATTATGAATAAGTCCACCTTTTATCAATATTTTTTTACATAAATTTTTTATCTTTTTCAGCTGCCAAAAGGTATAAGTCCTAAAATTTTTAGGATGCTGTCATTATTTCAATAAATACTTACGTTTTTATTTACTCATCCTGTACATATCTTGTTTTTTTGCAGAGTTTACACCTCGAAAAAAGTCTTTATACACTTTTCTAATTAAATTAATAAACCAAGAATTTTAAAAACTAGTGTATCAAAAAACATTAATTTTCTCAATTTTTGTGTTTTGGACTTAACCGCATTGGCTTCTGAGCGACTCAATTATATCATTACTTGCAATTTCAAGATTACTATACTTCTGAAGAAAACATTGTAATTGTCATATATTTTTAAATGACCAAATTTCCAAACATTTTATTTTAAAATATAACCCCATAAAGCGAACAAAAAATTGGAACCAGGGAAAATTTTTACTTTATCAATTTAATTTCATTATAATCATGGGTGCAGAGGCAAAATTTTTTTCTGACTAAGATTCCCAACATAACTCCCCAACATACAAGACATATGCAAAATATCTACAAAGCTCTACCATAATATATCAAATTTATATACTGACCAAAAATTATTTGTTTATGTCTTCCCTTAATAAAATAACAGGAGCATAAAAAGTACACCAAAATAAATAATGAATGCAATTTTTACTTATTAAACTATTTCATCACTTGCAATTTCAAGATTACTATACTTCTGAAGAAAACATATTGTAAATGTCGTATATTTTTAAATGACCAAATTTACAAACATTTTATTTTAAAACATACCCTAGAGAGCAAACAAAAATTTGGTAAAAAAAATTTCATTGATAATTCAAAGTATTTGCTTACATACTGTATTTTTCCGTGCATATTAATGACACAATCTTTTTCGAAAATGTTGCCCATTGATAAAACTGTTAATATACATGTAAAAATAACACAGTGAATTACTAATGACTAGGAGGCTTCGTCCCCTGCTCGCTAGCGCTCGCCAACCCCTGGAACTGCTTTCGCAGTTCATTTCGGATTGCTTCGCAATCCGATGCTCGCTTTGCTCGCTCATTGGATACGTTCTTAACGTCTGGCTTTTGTATACTTTTTTGAACATTGAAGTTCGAAAACTTTTCACTGTAGAAAATTCTAAATCAGTGCATTTCAATATTAATTTAAAATTGAAAACAGTTCACATATTTTTCTTAATCACACTATTCAGTTGTTGAGAAAAGTAAATGTTGTAAGTTTTGTTTTAAAGTCTTTTCCACCTGAGGGCTAAAACCATGTGTTGTAAAACAATATGAAATAGTACTGAAAGCCGGATGTAAAGCATCAGATTCGATGAAGATAATTTTGTGAGAATTTTTTTGATAATTTGGTGAGAATTCTCCCGATTAGACATATGATGCTCACTACGTGCTCTTGCGCGCCGAAGCCTATCAGTTAAAAATGAAAACTGTTGCCATCGTTCTAAAAGAAATGTCATCGGTTTTATTGATACATACATATTAGCGTTTTATATAATATAGATTGTATAGTAGTTATTAAATACTTTACCGTATATGAACCATTCAAATTACCCGACACTTTTGTTCCTGTAACAACATATTTTAAATACTTGTTGATTTTGAGAAATTTAATTATCCGAAAGAAGGAAATGAAAAAGGATAGTAAATTAAATAAAATATTGAGCGAAATGTCCTTACATAATCTAAATTTTCCTCTTATTTTTTAAATACTATTCTATATTATAAATTAAATCTGGAGTTATAAGTAAATTACCAATTAAATTTTCCTTTTAGAAAAACACACAAATATCTCATACTTATGGAGCTTTTAACTATTTTTATAGGATAATAAGAAATATATACTAGTAAAAACAAAATTGTAGTTTCTTAAAATTGCAGTTTCTGATGAAATATACCACAAAATATAATGTAAATAATGCAAAGTTGTTGCATTACATCACCCAATAATTAAGACTAAGAAAAGTTTTGAAAGTAAACAAGAAGTTCATGAAAAAAAGACTATTGTTTACAATACATTTTTAAAACTTTAAAAACATTAGATTAAATTGAAGGTTTAAATTCCTATGACCTTCCTATTAATCATTTTACAATTTATGTTAGTAATTAAATATTTATTTTTAAAAGTCTTGATATAAGACATCCTATTAATCATCTTACAATTCACAATGATAATTATATATTTATTTTTAAAAGGGGTGATGAAAAACAATCTACTTAAGGAAAGCATTTTAAAAGTGATAATCCTTGTTAATTTAAACATATAATAAATCTTTATTAATTTAAACAAATATTCTTAGTTAAAAGTTAAATACAAATTTTAAATATTTTTTACATAAATGAATCACACCACAATTGCTGCAGTTGTGTGTCTTGGGGGAAACGAAATACCTTGTGATTATCATCATAGTTCCCTCCACACAAGAGAACACAACAAGCATAAATCATGCTTGAAGCCTGAAAAATAAACAGACATTAAGACTCGTGGCTGAAACTAAAATATTAATTTATCAACACTTACCTTAATTTGTCATTGGAATAATGAAAATTTAAAAAAATTGTTTTACTTCCCAAAAAATATGTTAAAAAATATTTTTCATAGTTATCTGAATCTTAAATAAATTTCTAAAGTTTTGGTTAATATAAACAAAGCTCTGCTAAATGTAGTCAACAATCTCTAAAATAAGTGTTCAATTAAGTAATTTATTCACTAAAATTTTCTTTATTCAAAATACTTAAAAGTACTTCAGCAGCACACTAGAAGAACTATAAGTTAACATAATACACCAAACCTTGATATAGAATTCGGAACTAATATTTTTATCCCCGAACATTGGTACATTTAGAAATTCTTCAATATTAAAATTCTACTGAGGCATATTTAAATTTAAAATTCTAATAACTAAATATTAACAAATGTAACTTCTATCAGCATTCTACAGATAAACACTTAAGGTATTTTTTTACTAAAATTGGTTCAAATTTAATTTCATTACAGTTAAAAATAACTACTTTTCATCACCAAAACAGTTAAAATTTCTTTGTAATGCTTGTTTATAATAATTAGTGAAAAGTAGTTTTCAAATATTGCTAAAATTAAACCAACTGGTAATTCTACATTTCAAATAATATCTTAAAAAATATTTTTCTTAGTTTACAGATTCTTAAATAAATTTTCTAAAGTTTTGGTTCAAAAAAAACAAAGTTCTGCTAAATGTAGTCAACAATCTCTAAAAAAAGTTTTAAATTAAGTAATTTATTCACTAAAATTTTCTTTATTTAAAATATTTAAAAGTATTTTAACAGCACATTAGAAGAACTATAAGTTAACAATGACACCAAATCTTGAAATAGAATTAAAAACTAATAATTTTATCCCCGAACATTGGTACATTTAGAAATTCTTCAATATTAAAATTCTTCTCAGGCATATTTAAATTTAAAATTCTAATAGCTAAATATAAACAAATGTAACTTCTATCAGCATTCTTCAGATAAATACATATGGTATTTTTTTACTAAAATTTGTTTAAATATAATTTCATTAGAGTTAAAAATAACTACTTTTCATCACCAATACAGTTTAAATTTCTTTGTAATTCTTGTTTATTAGTGAAAAGTAGTTTTAAAATATTGGTAAACTTATACCAACTGCTAATTCTACATTTCAAATTATTTAGTATTTTTACTGAGAAAGATATATACAAATCTCTAATCTAACATACATAATGTACAAAACATTACAAACATCTTATTAGTATTTCAAGAAATTGCATATTTTATTCTTACAAACACTAAAAAGTTTAGCAGTAAAACATGTTGGATTGTAACTAATATATTTTAATTTGCTTAGATAAATGTATAATTCAAACATATTTTAACCGATTTATTGAAATGTATATTTTATAAACAATTCTAGGGCTACTTAAAATCTTGAGCAGTCTATTTAAATCGCTTAGATTCATTTAAGATGCTTTAGCTCATGAAGTATGAATATAAAATACAATCGAATGCTTTTGAAATTTTATATTTGAATACTAAATTATGTTATTTTATAATTCAAATGGAAATAGATCAGATAACACATATAAATACATTAGAGACTCAAATAACGTCTCACAACATAACACCAATGCAAGTTAAATTATATACGTGCTTTCAATCCGATTTCAAACTTAAATTACAACATATTGGAGAAAAATCTATTGAAATCAAACATAACACGTTCATAAAAAAAATAGTAACTTTTACTTACTTCGATATCTCTTTAAATCTTCGATATAAAATCAAATTTTGCTGCAACATTCACGTGTAAACTGCTCTCGTCAATGGCGTTCCTATGTTAGAGCTACAGACGCTATTGCCTTCTCTTCATGACGTCACGGAGTTGAAATCGTTGAGCCAGCAGGTCTTGACCTTCTAGTAGGTGTTGGCAATACCAGCCTTCCTGTTATCCCTGAAAAGAAAGGCGAAACATTGCTCCGGAAAGGGCTAAAGTAATGAAAAACAAATAACGATTAAGGACTTTTTTAAGTAAAAACACTTTAATTCTCGTAAAGTATGCTCTTTAAGTGTTTTTAAGTAAGCTACATATTACGATATGAATTGTGTATGGTGTACTCGTATAAATTTTGTATTTGTTAAATATATTACATTCATACCTACTCTTTTTCTTTCCTTTTTTATACTCTTCGCTTTAACCAAGTTTTTCCGTTATCCGAGTTAAGTCATGATCAACATTAACTCGGATAATTGGGACTCTACTATATATATTTTTAAAAATTATGATTTTTCCAACTTTGTCATTCAATTGACATCCTTTTAAATTTCTTTTTAGTACCACCTGTCATATCGGACAACAGCACCAGATCTGTGATCACGAGTACGGGATCAACAGTGGATATGCATTGCTTTGCTTCTGGCTATCCGAAGCCCCGAATCTCTTGGAGGAGAGAAAACAATGAGCTTCTTCCGACGGGTGGTGCAATGTTCATCGGCAGCAAGTTTACCATCTTTAACATCACAAAGGATGATAGGGGCACATATTACTGCATAGCAGATAACGGTGTTGGTAAAGGTGCTCGCAGAAATATTGGATTAGAGATAGAATGTGAGTCTTTGATGGTTTGCATTGTATTTTATGAATTTTGATTTTTATGTGACAGATATTTGATTTTTGTATGTACAGATATAAATAATAATATAAAATGTTGTGTATCTAGCACTACAAAAATACAATTCCGATTCACTGGTATATAAGGCACATTAACTCGATTCTATGTCTGGGTACCTTTTCATAGATGAGGGTTGACATAGTCGATAACTCTTCTCCCTGCATTGGAGACCCGGACGTGATTTGAACACGCCTATCTTGACAGAAACACCCACTTCGATCTGAACACGCCTACTTCTATGGATGGTCCACATTGAACAGTTGACTTGCTACTTGTGAACGGCAACATTAACCACCTTCTTGTGCTGTTGCTACTCAGTCTTAATCACTCATAACGTACAATGTATTCACTCGACTGCTAAAGGAAACATAAGAGCGACCACGAACATGAACTTAAAACATCTCTCACGATTAGCACTCAAAAGTACAGTGATTTTAATACAGCTCTCTCAGCTTCTCACAAAACAGCAAGGAATCAACTAGTGGTATCCATTCATCCAATTCTATCACAGCTATAATTCTGGCGGGGGACTACTGTAGTGTATCTACCACTACAAAAATACAATTCCAATTCACTTGTACGTAGGGCATGTTAACTTGATTCTCTGTTGGAGTACCTTTTTATAGATGAAAGTCGACATTATCGATAACTACTGCCCCCACATAATTTTTTACTTAGTAATTAATTTTATAACTAATAATTATAGTCTGTCTATCTGGCCAGTCGCCAAAGCACGGTCTGTGACAGTGGTTATATGGTTGAACTTATTAAAATCAGGAGTTAAACAAGCATCAAAAGTTTTCTAAAAAATAGTTTTTGTAGTAGGACTTCTCTTAAATAGACAAACTATAAACTCCATTTAAATAAATGTTTATGCAATTAATTCTTTTTCATCAAATTGAAAAATTGATTGTTAGCTACTCTGTTTTGGTAGTTTTTTTACCTTATGCATATACAGTAAAACCTGTTTTTGTGTGGTGGATAGGGACCGCATAAAAGAAATCGTACAAAAAAAATATTCAAAAATTTTATAAATTCTTACATATAATAACAACTTTGTATGATATACAACCTAAAACTTTTTTTATGCGGTGGATAGGGACCGCATAAAAAACGTCGCACTCAGAAAATACATCGATGATTCATGAAATATATGTGAGAATGCTTTCAATTAAATTCAATAATTAAATTAGACCTAAAGAAATAGTAAAAATATTTAATTCTTCATTGTACATATATATAGAGAAGTTTTAAAATTATACGTTAAATAGTTTGCTGCTACTCATCGTAATCCAAAACGTGCATCTTCTTGGAATGAATTGGTTGAAAACCGCTTTCGTCGCTTGAAGATAGGATTTCAATTGATTTGTTTTTTGGTACCATAAAGTCAGTGATCAGTTTTTGTGACGACAGTCGACTGGTCAATTGCTTGTAAACATCACGATAGTGAGACATGCATGATCTCAGCTCTTTTTGGAATTTTAAGCTTCTTTCCGCATTGGTATCTATTTTAAGAAAATGCTTTTCCAATTTTTTCGAAATCTGGATCTCTGCATATATTTTATCTGCTGTAATAGAATTATAAAAACTACATATAAATAGAAACAAAAGTAATTAATTTATTTACCTTTAATCTCACTATAAAATGAATCCTTAATCAAATGAATCGTGTATAAAACTCTGAATACGAAGTGTATAGTATTTGAGATACACGCAGACGAGAATTTACAAAATAAAAATAACGGTTTAATTTTAAAATACTAAGTATTTTAACACAGCAGACAATTTTTTACTGATTTACTTCAACTTGTTTAGTGCAGAATAAGTTTTAAACAGAAGGGAAAATCGAGTTGACGGTAATAAATGAACTAATGAAAGTAAATAAACAGAGCATCGCGCAGTCCAGATACATCGTTGTCAAGGAGACCACGTAATCAGTGTTCGTCCACAACATGTATATGCACATTGATAGGAAACATTAAACTGGTGCTAACGCCGCTAAGATTCATATACCGCATAAAAATAAATTGCATAGAAATAAAATTCCACAAAACCAATCGCGCAAAAATAAAATTGCATAAAAAAGGATCGCACAAAAACAGGTTTCACTGTACATTGAATAACCAGAGTTAGAACAGTTTTTCTTTGAAAACAACTTTCGACAAAAAAAAAGGCACACATTACTAATGCAACACATTAACAAAATGTCAACTCGCTAAAAGTTTTATGAAAGCAAAGTTTTTTTCTTCTATTTTCAGTTCGCCCCTTCGTGACTATCGAGCGTCCTCGTTACGGCCAGGCGTTGCAATTTGACCAGATCCTGGAGTGTCACGTGGAAGCATTTCCTTCTCCCTCCATTGTGTGGATAAAAGACAATATGCAATTGAATGATAACCAGCACTACCAGATATCAATCTATCCCACTGCGGACGAGTTCACCGACACGACACTCCGCATCATCACTGCCGAGAAGAGGCAGTACGGCTTCTACACCTGCAAAGCTACCAACAAGCTGGGATCCCACGAGAAAGTCATCGAGTTTTTCGGTATGCTTAATACATTTTTTAGACATGATTTGAATCAAACTTCCTTGCAGCCAAATAACTTTGAACCAATATTCACGAATCTTGGCTCAATGAGGCATAGCTGCCAACTCCACTGGATGTTGCCAGTTTTTCCTGGTCTACTGGTTTAATTTAAAATTCTCTTGGTCTTTTTTACATTTTAGAAAATTGAGTAAGTTTCCTAAAAAAATTACTATTGAAATGGAATTTTTGTACAGATTATTGCTTGCTTGCTTGAATACTTAAATCAGTATTATTAATGCATATTGAAGAGAACCCCATTTATAGAAATCAATTCAAAACTTTTTTTGTTCTAAAATATTCAGTTTATTTTTATTCAGAACTCTCTTTTTAAATTAATCAAAAAAATTCTCTTTGACTATCTTTGATGAATGAAATGCCTATTACTATTAGAAATTATGAGTAAACATAATACATGACATTTCAAGTATGATTAAACGTAACTGGAAAATATTGCCTTTTTTTTTTCTATTTTAATGACTTTAAAAATCCCTAAAATACCCTTTGTGTAAAATATTTAGTATATCATGCAACAATTATGAAATATCGTAAAATCTACTGGATATTTTTTATATCCATGTTGGCAGCTATGAATAAGGGTACAAATTTCCATTATATTACGATTCCCTATATGAAATTGTCCGATTCACACAATATTTTACAATCAATATCGGCCCTATATAGAGTTCTCAGATTCACCAGATATTTTATAATATTCATTATTCCTATTCTCTATTTTTAGTGTATATAGGTTGATATTGGCCCTATATAGGAGAAATATTAAAATATTGGGACATCCCACTATTGATCCATCGGTGTATGTTCATATAGGATTCATATTGAGTATTATTATACATATGCATGTAAAATTATTATTCATCATCTTTAATTTTATCAAGAAATGATTTGATTTTTTTTTCTAAAATTATTTAGGATGACTTGTATAGGAAATTTATTTTACTATAATTTATGCAGGTTGTAATTTGTTTTCTTCTAAAAGTCTGATTTCATTTGCTACTGAAGGTTTTATTCAGAAAGATAATGAGATAGATGTAAATTGTTATTCAATTGTTATATAATTTTCCATTAGTTGTATTTAAAATAATTTGCTATTTAGCGAGCATATTTTTATTATGCCAATTTAGTTTAAATTCAAATGTATTAAAACTTATTAAACACATAGCTTATACTATAATAAAATGCACAAAAAGACGTAACTTGTTTTGTAAAGAATAACTTATAACAATTCATACATTTGTTTTTGTTTATATTTCTTGATCTAAATTAATTTATTCTTTGTTTCATGATTGTGTGTTTGTCTTCACCAATTCATGAAAGTATTGAGCTTGAATTAAAACCACTAAGATTTTGTATTTTCAGTAATTAGATTTTATTTATATAATTATATTAACCATTTTAGTTAGAAATATTCTGTACTTAAGGTATAACATTGTTTTTAATATCGGATTCATATATATTTTATCGAAACTTTGATTAGTATATGTTTAAAAAAAATTTTTAATGAAATAAAATTAAAAATTTATTTTATATTTTCAAAAAAAAAACATTATTTTTGCCACACCTGCTTTTTAGGATAGTAATGTGATTCTCTTAGAAACTTTCTTGAAGAACTCTCAGAAATCTATATTTCGTTACCTATTTATCTCTATTGTGTTACTTTTTTAATAGTATTAAAAATATGATGCCATAATTGGTATTTCATATTTCCTAGCCTTTAAAATATCTTTAATTACTTTAAAATACTTTTTTTAAGCATTCTTAATTGAATTATATTTAAATTAAATCAATGAGTTAATCTTTATAAAAGCGAACTTAAAATGTTTTATTCTTTTCTTATCGATCAATGTAACGCCTGACTTTTTATTTCATTACTAATGTAGACTCATTCATTCACTGCCGCACCTAATCAAAAACAAAAATCTATTTATAACTCTTTATTAATAATTTCTTACCACAAATATGTTACAGGGTTATAATAATTCTTAGTCTTGTTGGCGATTCGCAATCACCAAAGTATTTTCAAATCCAATATTGATTATGGGCTTTATTTTGGCTATGCTATCTTTCGATAATTTGCCAATCTTGGATCTCTTCTCCATGCTGCTGTGTCCGTTGGGAACAAATTCATTCACTTTCAATTTTAAATTTGTGGCGACTGGGGGTGCCCTTTTGGGCCTCCCAGTCTTAACCGTTGAAGATATCATTCATGCTAACGAAACTTCTCGATGAAGAGAATGTTGTCTTGATTCCATTAAGGGACTTTCTTTATGATTTGTATATTTTAAATATGGCCATTTTGAATATGCTGATTCTTACTTAATAAATCAAATTTTTACTTAAACCCCCTCCCCCAATGGTGTTCCGAATATCTGAATTTGTAACAAAATCCCCACTCACAGTCATATTTGATTAAAATAAAACATGTTTTTATAGTGTTCTTTAAAAATTATGGTGTTTTTTCTGAAAATTAAAAAAAAAAGAAAGAAAGAAAGAAATTTCTAGAGCGAATTATCTTTTAAACTTATGTGATTTCAGAATTTTTGTTCTTATTTATTTTTTAGTTTTATCAATTTAAAATTTTAGCTGAAGCAAGCCAGTCCTTGGTGAATTTTTTTATTTCGAAATGAGAACAGAAAAATCACGAGTATTTCTTACCTTTTAGATGAACAAGAAAGATATCTTTAAAATGTAATTCTGTAGAAAAAAAGAGGAAAAAAAATTTATTTGCTTTTGTATTTTGTTTAAGCTATTTTATTGCTTCAACTCTTTCTTTACTCCATTTTTTAAATTTAAAATCTATAAATATGAAGATGCCGAGTATAACAGTTTTGGTTATACGTATCATTTCAGTGAAAAAAATTTTATAATGCTTTTTTAAAATTATTGTTGTGTTTTTGTCGGAGAAAATAGTAACTGCGTTAAGTCGTGAAAAATTCTTGGACATGGAAAGTCATGAATTTGAAAATCTAAAATGTAGCAGATACCCTGTATATATAATGACGATCACTGCCTCCACATATACATATAGTGAATTAAGTACCTTAACACTAGATACACTTTAAACACTAATTTCATAAGCACTTTCCTGTGTTTTCCTTTTGATTGCTGATTTTAAGACAATAAAGTTACTCACATTTTGAATTTATTTTATTTTCTATTTTCTTAGTTACTTGAAATTCTTTAAAATCTTTAAAATCTTTCTTTTCAGAGACACCCAACGTTATTTGTCCTCCAGCCTGTGGTGTAGATCTGTACAGATCGGATTCCAGCAGGAATACTCTCAAATTCCACACTCTGTTTGCTGCATTATTTGTTGTGGTATTCTTCCTCTAGACAATTCAGTTTATTTGATTTTAATGGGCATCTTTTCACTACAATATTCACCTTCATTATAATGGATTGCATGTTTATGTCACAGGCACTGCTTGAAGTAATTTAAAAATGTCTAAAACATGACATATATATTTTTTTTTTAAAAAGTTTTATTTTAAAAACAGAATTCTGCATACACATGGAATGAATGTTATTATTTTTAATAACATGAGTTGGTTTTTCAATCAAAAATGATTTTATCTGCTAAAATTATAGATCTGATATTTTCTATAGATTATGTTTTATGTGCGTGTTGCTATTTAAAAGAGAAAAAATGTACTTATTTTTTTTTTAATAACTTTATTGTAGCATAGCTATAGTAATGAGTGAGCTGCTGAGCTAATTTTTACAAAAACAAATTTTACCTGTTTATTTGTTTTTCTTGCAATTTATGTGATTTTTGTTTGTGTGTGTTTAGGTTGATGAAAAATTGTCTTAAAATCACTTTTTCAATCATAAGATAAATTATTTTTCTTTCAATCAGGTACTGGAATTAGCTCATTGAATGGGCAATATTTAAGGTAGGCTATATTGATTTTGTCAGGCTTGGTGCATGAACAAAATAAGTCTCAAATTGTTAGTGAGAGCCTAAAGGACTAAAGGTTTGTATAGTTTTTCCCATCTTTATTTCCACAAACGAGGCGTTACAATTGTGCACTAACTAAGGTAGTTTCTCAACCATTAAAGGCCAAGTGAAATATTTCAGTGGACCGTTATTAATATGAACCATAATCCTTACACATAGGAAATTGTGTCACTAGTGAACAGCGTCACCAGTTTGTTTTGGATCATTTACATACAATGAAAAATATTTGGATCCTAAACTTATAATTAAAATATATTTTAATTCAAATATTAGTTTTGTTGTTCAAATAGCAAAGTAGCGAAACCAAATTATGTGTAGGTAATACATAAAAAATACAAGCAATTAGAAAATTAATTTTAAAAAAAGTCAATTTAATCTGATTGTTACTAACAGGGTTGCCATAGGTGACTAAAATGCAACTAATTTCAACCATTTTCTACCTGAGGCAACTATGGCTACTTTTTTTTGCCTGAAAAGGCTATAAAAGCAACTATTTTCAGGAAAGGGAGACTTTTCTGTGCTCCTAGCAATGTTTTTTTAAGCATAAATTGGGTTGACAACCTGTGGCCCGCGGTAGCTTCTGAACGTAATGAATTTTTTTTTCCTGAAAAATAAAAAAAATATTGAATTGCATATTTGAGTCACTTTTTATTCACTTTTGCTTGATCACTTTTTAATGCGCTCAACTTGCAAAGGTTCCATTGTGAATCTATTTTGTTTCTCAATCGCCTTTTCAACAATTATTGCTACGAAACTCTGCATGATTTTAAAGAACCCAATTTTTAATATGATACTATGAGGCATAAATTTCGAATTTTAGTAATTACTTTTTCAATATATATTTTTGCTAAATCAATTATTGATGAAAGGAAAAATTATGTCAAAGGGAAAAT
Source organism: Parasteatoda tepidariorum (assembly GCF_043381705.1). Taxonomy (NCBI): domain Eukaryota; kingdom Metazoa; phylum Arthropoda; class Arachnida; order Araneae; family Theridiidae; genus Parasteatoda; species Parasteatoda tepidariorum. The sequence goes on from NC_092211.1 coordinate 9,224,596, forward strand.
TAATAGAAAGAGTGTTTTTTTTTAACAAAAACTTATTTTTCTGCATTAATACTAGCATTTAAAAGTATTTAATGTTCTGCAAATATACTGATTTTTTTAATATAAAAATTTAGTGCTAGAACATTAACATTTATTTAAATATTATCATATTGGCTGTCAACTTGGCGAAATGGATCATGGTATATTACAATGAAGTCGTTTAATAAAATTTTAGTCATATTACTGAAAAAATTTTGTTCTTATTTAAGCAACTATTTTCATAATTTTAGGCTACTATTTTCATGGTTTAGGCTACTGGAAGCAACTATTTTGTTAATTTTTTTTTCTGTGGCAACCCTGTGCTAACTAACATGTCAGTTCTAGTTGTGTCAAATCAATTACTTAAAACTTTACTACTAATACTCACAATGTAGTTTCACATAACAGTAAAATTGCTTTTGTGCAAAGATTTTTCAGTTTTAGCTTGGATTGATTGAATCCAATTTTAATCCTAGGTATGAAGGTAAGCTCTGTTGAAGTGAGATCCTTATTGAATAAATAAAAAATTTAAGGTGTTGGCACTTGAGAAACAATGAGCTAGACTTATTTAGTTCTTGCATCAAGTCCCTTTTTTTGTTTGTGTACTTATTTTATATGTTGTGTTGTAAATTAAAGGTGAAATTTGTATAATTGATTGGAGGCAATATATCTCTGTATCATCTTGTTTAAATGATCTGTTCAGAAAAATGTTTCGTTTTAAGGGTTATATGTTACAATTTATTTGAAAAACACTACTGTGGCCTCTTTTTATGGCTTTTTTTTGTGTTAGTTAATGCAATACATGTTAGGTAATCTGTGTAATTTTATTCAAATACAATTGCTCAATGAGAAAAATGTTATATTTTAGATATAAATTTTTATAACTGGGTGAGAGTTTTGTTTATGTATTGTGTTTTTAAATATTCGGTTGTGTGTATGTGTTTTTTAATCATTTTGTTAATATAAATCATATATATATATGTATGTATGTATGTAATTTTAAACCAGTTGAACAAAATTTGTGCAAATAAATAAAAACTTACTAATAACTTGAAGATAAAGTCCTGAAATAATTTTTCAAACATGAAAATGTATGTCTTTAAATTGAATTTAGATTTTTTTATGGATATTAATCTCTCTTTTTTTAAAAATTATGTCTTCATCTTGTTATTACAACTATTGAATAGTTTTTAGTGAAAATCCCAGGTAAATTATCATTTGTTTAAATTACATACTTTGCATTTGTATTATTGTAGAAAGTCTTTCGAGACCTTCATATTTTTTTAAAAAGTTTTTATTGAAAGGTTATATTAATAATTAGCTATCTTACATTGACTCTTATTTTTCGATAAGTTTAATTCTATTCTTAAACATCTATATCAATAAAACATAATAAGTTTCATTTCAAAATTTTAGTCATGATAAATGAAAAGTTTTGTGGCATTAAGAAAGTACTATTTTGTTTTACTTCTTACTCTGTACTACCGATTGCTAAAGCCTGTGATGAAATAATTAGATCATTAAAGCTAAAAACATGTGACTACATGTTTATTTCATTACAGATATTTATTTTTAGCATAAATTTTTAATTTGTTTCAAATTTACGCATTTGAATTCCACCCCATTCTGCTTCTATTAGTACCTGTTATATATTTTTATTAAACTTTCGAACCTGATTAAGAAATTATCTTTTGAAGCTATAGTTTTTAGTTTTTTCTATTATTCTTTTTTTTTTTTAACCCAAAGGTTAAATCAAAGCAAAACTAGAAAAGTATTATAATTTTGAAGTGTTATAAGCTATGTTACTGTTAAAATATTTTAGTTTAATTTTCGTGTGCAATGTTTAAAATCAAAATTTTACTTATTAAGTTAATAAATGATTTTAAAATATGATATAATTTACTCTATAAGTATTATGTTAAATGGTTAAACTATTATTATGGGATATTTTTGGTTTTTCTTACTAGTATAAATAATGAGATGTAAAATTTATATTTTTTCTGTTTCTCATTTTTATGTGATTTCTTGTAAATAGTTTTTCTTTACTGTATCAGTGATTAATTTTTATTTAGGGATGACACTTTTCAGAGATTTATTGTTTTTGCTTTTCTTTCTTTAGTTTCAATTACTAAGTTAATTATTACTTTTTCCATCATTGTTAGTGTAAAAAAAAACACAATTTGCATAAAGTAATCGCAACTTACAAGCAAATTAATGTTGTTTTAAGAAAATTTACATTTATGTTAATTTTTCATTTATACAACTGTTCTTAAACTAATTTAAATTTGAAAGGTAAGTACTTCCAAAGTTGATTGATTAAATTGATCAATGAATCTAAATATATATTTGTAATTTTATAAACACAAAACTCATGAATTATTTTTGCAGTTTTTTAATATTATATACATTGAGAAGTTTTTCAACAATAATGTGCATTCTGATTGTTGCAGAACGTTTCAAAATGGAAAATTTTGATTTATTGAAAGCCAGTTTTGTAAGAGGCTACAATTAATTGATCAGAAAAATTGTTCCTCTTCTCAATTACAGTTAAGTTCTAAGCAGCTTTGTTAATGATGTGCAATAATTGATTTTTATCTTATGTATAACATTATCTTTAACTATTTTTATTGTCTTTAACTGCATTCGTAAAAATATTTATTAATTTTGAGTGAATTTGTAATTATTTTTGCTGTAACGGTATATTTAAAATTTGCTTACTCAATTATTTCAATATTCATTACATTTTTTAAAGCTAATGCTAAATGAAGTCTTAAATTTGTTTTTAAAATTAAGCCTTCAAGTTTACAAATAGTTCTGGAAAAAAAATTTTTTAGTTATAAAAAACTGTGTTTTTTTTTTAAGAGATTTTATTTAGATAAAAAACAGTTTATTTTAAAATATTTATGCATAATGCATAAAAAAATATTGTCATTAAAGGAATGCTTTTTTAAATGTTTGCAATATTTAAATATATTTATGATTTTCTAAGTTTATACATCTATTTTACATTTCATGAATTCATTTACACACATACTGTTGAGTGCTGACCACATTCCATCACGCCACTCTTAAAAACTACTTTCTTTTTTTATTTATTGTTTGTTTAACAGAATACCTGAACTGAAGTTGGAGTTGTGAAAACTTTTTCTCATGATATATTTTCAACCTTTTTTCTTTACTAATAACTTAATCACTTAAATTTGATAACTTTTAAATAACAATATTTTAATTTAATTTATTTTTATTATTTTGTCATTATTTCTATAATTTTAGTTACAGAATATATATCTATATGAATCTAAGACATTTGTGAACTGTGTGCTTTTTATAATTTACTTTAAAAGAAGTTAATGCCAAAATCTTGAGGGTGTGCATGCATTTGACAACCGTCCATTTTTTAACAGATATTTTCTAGAGAACGTTTTTTTTAATATATATTTCTCTTGTATGTTTCTATATTTGATATGAGTATGTTTATACTGTTCAATTGATATTTTTATGCACCTATGTAAATTTAAAGAATCCCTAATGTGTAGTATTGTATTAGGAATTTCTATTTTAAGACTTTTCTCGGAGTTTTTTATGCTTAGTTTGGTTATTGAAACCCAGCATTTTACATTAACAGGGTGCGTAGCGTTTTTAAAAAGTGCTTTCAGGTGCTTATTTTTGATTTACGTTTTTTGAAAGCCCTTAAAGGTGCATTTTTTATTTGGGGTTTGTAAAAAGTGCTTAATTTTCTTTCTTTTTTTTTCTTTGGCTTGTCGATTGTCATTTTAAATTACATAAAATGCATTATTTTCACACTTTTCTCTGCAATATTTATCAGAAACTAGTTATTTTATCATGATTATGTAAAGTTTTTGAATTTTATTGATTTTATGTTTATAACTTAAGAACTTTAAACGATAGGAAAAAAAATTTCTTAACTCACAGATCCTAATAATGATTTTTTTTTGGAAAGTGATTAAAAATATTTTTTGAGTGCTTAAAAAGTACTTAAAAGGTGCTTATTTTTTGTTGAAAAATCTGGCTACGCACCCTGATTAAGTATACGTATTAGTATTATTTCCGAATGGCCACTAAACAAGGAAAAGTTTGGAAACTTTTTTCAATTTTGGAAATGAAATGTCAGTGAATTTTAATTAAACTAACAAAATATCGGCAAAAAGGAATTAATTCAATTTTAAAATACCTAAAAGTCAAATTTAAAAATAAAAAAAATTAGAAAATAAATAAATCTGGCATCCATTATATCTTACTGCTGCTTTTTACCTCATATAATGTGCTTATTTAATTAGTTATTTTAGTAATGCGTTTTATGATATTTATTTTCAACTTAAATTATAACAGGGTTGCTACTCCACAGTAGAGAACAGGGAATTTAAAAATCACCTAAAATATCAGAAAAAATGCAAGGAATTCAGAATTTTTCTTTAGAAATACAGGGAATTTGTTTCTTATTTTTGTCTTTTAAAAAATGGTGAACACTAAATGTGTAATCGATTGGATATTGAAGGATGATATTTCAACTGTACTAAACTATTTAATTTACTATAGCATTATTTATATATGTACAGCTGTTTTTCCAACAATTAAAACTAATAAATATAGTTAGGCCAATGTAGCTCACACAAGAGCACAGTAATAGTAATTTCCTTTCAACATATTGTGTGTAATATGTACAGGGAAAACACGGGTAATTTTTTTTCCAGATAAGTAAAAGTGTCCTGTAATATATTTTACGTATAAGAAAATAATGTAATTTATTTTATGTACAAGCACTGAAAAATTAACATTTAAATTTAAGTTAACAATTACAGAAATCAGGTAAATTTGAGAAAATCAAACTGGAATTTTTTTTTCTCATTGTTTGTGGCCACTTCATTTATTATTTTGTATCAGTAGTTTCAATGGAGAAGAAAAAGTTGAATTTGAATAAATCTTAAATTGTGGCAGTTTTCTACGACAATATATATATTTCATTATTCCAATGATTTTATGATGTTTTTAGTTAAACAAATGCATTTAAATGTTCAATTAGAATGAATCAACAATTGAAAGTTGTTGTTAATGCTTGAGAAAAGCAAAAAATAAAATAAAAACGGGTAATTTACACATGAAAATAGATTTTAGGGATTCTGCAATTTTATTTATGAAAAGTGTATGTATAACTACTACTAATCCATCCAGAAGATGTTCCTTATTGCACTTGTGTGTATGTGTTTGTGCCTTGTCAATGAAGTTTATATTTATCGTGAGACTTTTTGTAGAAAAATAAAATTTTCTTTTAAAATAAAATATTTTGTTTCATTTATTACAATCATGCTGTATTTATAGGATTTATTTATTATTTTTCTTACCTATTGCTGCATACTGTTTATTCTATCCACTCCCATACCTGTCAAGTCCCCTGTTGTTCAACAAAGACTCCTGTATTTTACAACTATCTCCTGTTTACCTGTACATTCTCAAATTTCTTCGTATTTGTTGAAGAAATTAAAAAAAAATTGGTGTTGAAATATCCACTGATGGCAAAAATACTTCTTTTATTCTTCAACAGATGGTGCTAATGCCAGTACTGCAGTATGTTGAGTGTTAATTGTTTAAGTCGAACCGCGATGGCTCAGGGGATAACGCATTCTGCATCCAGCTTGCACAGTGCTGACTTGAAATATCCTCAGTGGTAGACGGATCACGGGATAAAGTTCCTTTGTTGTCAGGCTAAATGTAAGAGGTTTTCGTAGGTTTCCTCTCCATGCAACTCAAATGCAGGTTAGTTCCATCAAAAAGTCTTCCACAAGGGCAAATTTCTCCCCATAATTGATCCAGGAATTCCCTTGTCTTCTGAATTGGGTTCAAAATTACAAGGCTACAGAGTTGAACATCAGTAGTCGTAAACTCAAAATTGGGTCGGTTAGAAAAATATCCGTTATTTTATTTCTCCTATGTTGTCAGGTATGCACTACTGTTTCCGGTTTTTTACTTACTTTTTGTTTTTTAATAAATTTTCACCAATCCTGCTTCACTGTAAGATAAAATTAGAAAATTTTGGTATTGTCCAGTGACCTGCTGTAACATTTTTAACAGTGTCCACTTTTTAAAAAAAAGGCAACATTTTTAAGAATTGAATATTTTAAACAATTATGAAAACTGTTGATATTATCATTTCTTTTGAAGCCAAAGATGGTAAACATTACAAGATTCATCTTTAAAATGAGTAAATATTTTCAGAAACAAGCAGGTCTTAAAAATGTATTGCTTTGTTTTTTTGTTTTTTTTCCTTCTAAATTACACTTCGTCTGTATGAAATGTTAATAAAAAGAATAAATATTGAGCTCCATAACCTCAAAACTTGACTTAAGAATTGGAGTTGTTTTTGGTAATAATAAAAAAAAACAATGAAATATCAAAATACTTTTTATTATACAGTAATTGCAAATGTTATTTTTTTAAAGTGCTATTAAAGTAAATGTGTATCAAGAAAAATATAAATACAGGGTAACAAAAAAGGTATAGGGATCACTTTTGTAGTTATCTACCATTAAAGTTTTAAAACCTTTTTACATATATAGCATACTGATCTAAAGCTCTGCTATTAAACTTTCAATTGCAATACTATTTCATAAAATCACAAAAACGCCTTTGAAGAAATTTGACAAAAAGCTAATTGGTCAAGTACAAGCATTTTTAGAACTTCAATGGAGCCACAGGATTATACAAACCCATTTTAAAAAGAAAGGTATTGCGAATTCACTCACCCATATCAGTCGCATCAAGAATTCAAAACTCGGATCGATGCAAAACCAAGAAGAGGTGGACGGCCAAGCAAATTGAAGAAATCAGATTTGCAGAAGTTTCATAAAATGACATCAAAACCGAATCCACCATCACAGGCAAGCATGGCTAAAGCTCTTAACGTGAATCAGCAAGTTGTAAGCTACCAACTAAAGCAAAAGTTGAAGAAAAAAATGCCATAAAAAACCTGAATATCATCATTTAAGTGAGAGATCGGTGCAAATTAGGAGGCAACGCTCATAGCCTCTCTACAAGCTTCTCCGTAAGGACAGATGGCAAAAGTTCGTTACAACTGATGAAGCTTGGATCCATCTATCTGATACCAATGCTAAATCTGAAGTTCAATATCTTAGCCGAGGGCAGAACAGGCGAGACTTGACACCATCAACCACGGTGCCTCATCCCAAAGGCGCAATGGTTTGGATGGGCATATCCACCCATGGTGTGACCAAACCTCGGTTTGTGAAACCTGGGGCCAAAATAAATTCTGAGTATTACATACAGAAGATACTAAAGCCCTTTCTTAAGGATGATTACAGCAGATTGTACCCTAATGGTAATTCTGTGTTCCATCAGGACTCTGCCCCATCGCATGCATCTAAGGTCACCCAGAAATTCCTAACAGATCAGCAAGTGCAATTCCTGAGACCAGAACAATGGATTCTAAACAGTCCTGATGCATCACCATACGACTATTTCCTATGGGGACATCTGAAAAACAAACTGAATAAGCGAAGAATTTCTACATTTGAGAGACCTTCAAAGAGCTATTAGAGAAGAGGTGAAGAAAATCCCTCAGGAAAAAATTTTGCTGGCTTTAAAATCATGTCCGAAGCGTTGTAGACAAATCTATTATGCCGAAGGACGACAAAATGAGAATAATCGCCGAATTTATGAAATAAATTTTGGAAATAAAAGCATTCAAAAATGATCCCTATATTTTTTTGTTACCCTGTACACTGGTGTTAGAAATTAGGAGAATTTGCAGACTTAGTCGATTATCTCTAGAACTACTGAACTGATTTTTAATGAAATTTGATATCTACATTTATTGATACAATACAAAACAGATAACCATTCAACAATTGTAATACGCATGCATGATTGTGAATAACACTCGTTGCAGAGTAATAAAAAAGGGTATTGCCCCCTCTTACAGATATATAGGCCTTGCAGCGTCATGCTAATTATTGGATATTCATGTTCTAGGATCAATCTTAATAACTCGAAGGTTTGACCTCAAATATGCTAATTAATAAGTGCAGACGATATTTTAAGTTACGAAATCGGACACAAAAACGTACTTCCTCTGAATAAACATACCTTTTTTTTTCAACTGATTTGGGTTTTTGACCCCCAAAATATAGAGGTCAGTCGCAATCTGGGAATAATGATTCCCATAGTTTGGTCAGGAGAAAGATTCAAAGCTTGTAAAAATGATTTGTGAACATTTAACAATAGCTGCTCCAAAGAAGGTAACACTAACTTTGCAAGCAAGAAACATTTGTAAACAACAGCGCTCTCTATCGGCTTAAAATAGTATTTCCACACGCACATTCTTTTATGAAATAGGCTTAATAAATTTTTTTCTACCTAACTTTACTTTTTTGACATAAATTTTTAAACCACCCTTTATAGTAGTTTTTTTTTAAATAAATTTAAAAAATTTTTTTATGATTAGTTAATTTTTTAAAATTAATATAATGAAAATTTAAATAGTAATAAAAATAAATGATGTAAATACTTTTCAAACTATATTGCTACTCAAAAAATATTTTACATTGTTAACATTAAATTCACGCAAATGAAGAATTCAAATTTTCTAAAAATTGAATTGGTAATAGCAATATATTATCATTTATCCTACTAACAATTTGGTTAAATTAAGATTTTTCTTGCATTGTTTTTCTTTTTTTAAAACTTTAGAAATAACGGAATGTTTTAAATAAGCTCTAGAAAATTGCTGCAGTTGCACAAATATTTTTCAAGGCATTATCTCAACAATTTGTTTTAAATTTTTTTTATAAACAAACTAGCTGACACCCCAAAATAATAAATATATATATATATAAAAAAAAAAGTTAAATAACCACAAACTAAATTTTGCAATCATTTGACTATTTTCGCTTGCTTTTTAAAAGGTATTGCATGACATAACTACTATAAAGTGGTGAATTATATAAGCCTACGAATTATTTAGAAATAGTGGTGGGTAAAAATATACTAAATTGAATTTAATAAACCAAGAATCACAACTGATAAACTACTTTGAAATATTTATTTGCTGTCCGGAGCAAGTTGGCATCTCTGTGTTGAAGACGTCTGAGACACGCCAATTATTGTTTTGACATAAGAAACAAATGACGTCTCTCAGACGTCTGCGTATGCCAAGTGGTTAATTCAAAAGAACAGTTTTTGGTTTCACTTTTATTTTAACATAACTAATCAATCCATATGCATTTTTAACATGCTCGCTTGATTTCATTTAAAATTAGGCAGTGGTAAATTTAATAAAGCAAAGAATTATTACCCCTACCTTCTAATAAAATTGGTAATAAAATAATTCGGACACAACTTCTTTTTTCCTCCTGAAAATGTCACTTACTTGGTTCTTCCATTAAGTTTTTTGTTATCAATATAGCTAAATTAATTTCAATTTTAATAATAAAAATTACATTTAATTTTTTTAAAAATTATAATTATCAGCTTTTCATGTATTTAAAACTGCATGAAAAATAGAAGATCTTCTTTTCGAGTTAATTCAGCTGTCATTAGATCTAAGCGTGGTATTTTAAACCGATACCCAACTCCTCAAGAAATCATTTGAAATGAATTTTTATTAAATGAGAGTGACAGCGTAAATAAAATACACACAATTGAAAAAGAGTCAGTTGTCATAAATATTGATTTCGAAATTTTTCATTAGGAATTTCCGCACCATTATCTTTCATTCCTCCGCTGGTGAAGGAATTTTAATTTCGCTTCAAGTCATTTGTTTTTTGAAGTTTTCAATTTAATTAAAGTCGAAAATGTCTCTATTCGAAGGACTGAATCACTTTCAATTTCGAGCTTTTATTTTATTTTATTTTATTGATTTGAAATAATATTGCAAAAACTGTCAAACAATTCTAGGAACTGCTCGAATTGATATTCTGAAGGTATTATAATTCCAATGGATCGTTATTGAAACCACAAATGTATATTACGGAAAATTGCTCAAAAACTTTTGAAAAAAATATTCTGAGGTATTCTGTAACATTCTAGATATTTTGAGGCATTATAGTTTCACTGAATCTTTATTGAAACCACAAATGTATATTACGGAAAATTGCTCAAAAACTTTTGGAAAAAAATACTCTGAGGTATTCTGTAACATTTTAGATATTCTGAGGCATTATTGATACCACAAATGCATATTACGGAAAATCACTCAAAAATTATCGAGAAAACATTCTGAGATACTTAGTTAAATTCTATAGTAGTAACATATTTGAATTCAGTTTTGTTTGTTTGAGGATTTGAGTCATTTCCTTGTACGATGACTCAAAAGACACAAATAATGAAATAAATAAAACCGAAAATTTTGACTTAATTCTTTTTTCTTTTTCAGCTTTTCTTACATCTAATTCTTTCCTTTGTTGATAAATTTGCCTTGTGATTTAATTCAAGAGTTCCCTTGTCTTCCGAGTAGGGTTTTCAAATGACAGTACCCACCGCTTACTAAAATAGCATCATTCGTTTTGGGAACACTTGATTTTACATAACGGCTAATTTTATAAACCGACATATCAATAATTTGAAGAAAAAAAAGTTGGTTTCTAAATTGGCTTAGCAAATACACTGGAAGTTAAATCTATAATTAGTGAATTCATATCTTGTTTTAACTGTTTTGATTTATTGTTTAAACATTCACTGAAAGGTTTTAAAGTACTGACGCATTAGCAGAGTTTGAAATTAAGGATTCAACATAGTTTTATGGTTTTTGTAACTTTCAATAGGATCCTGAATGTCGGAAAAAAATTGAAAATATTAATTCTTGTTTTTTTTTCTTTTTTTAATAAATTTTTTAAATTTCTGTCAAAAATAAAACTTTTATGACGCAACAAGGGGGGAGTAATTTAACCCCCTTGTTATCCCGAGTTGACTCGGGTATGTACATATTGCAAATATTTATTATCCCAAGTGCCAGTACGTTTCTTTTTATCATGTTATTATTGGACCGGAAACAAAAAAGAAATAAATAAAAGGGAATAATATGTGATAGGAAGTTTGCCAAGTTTTGTTGTTGGATTGTGGGACTGTTCACGTGTTTTGTATGATTGTATATATCTTGCATAGTATTTAAATTATTGCTGAATTTACACGGGGAAAAAAGAGTAAAAAAAAATTATATCCGCGTACAAAACTGAAAGTATTGCAGATGATTTTTCTGATAATAAAGATGTGAACATGTACAAAACTTAACTTGTACTTAACTTTTTTCATTTGTCCGAAATAGCTCGGGATAGTAAACTGATGGTAAAATGCTTTTTACACATGAAAAAAATTAAAATTTTCAATTTAAAAGTTGTGTATTATGTTTTGTTTTACTTGTTTTAGTTCGCAAAGAAAAATTTTTTTGTTTGTGATTTTTTTACATTTTGTTTTAAAAGAATAGGAAAGGGAAGCAATTAAAGAAACCCTTCGCAATGGAAATAAGCTGTTTCTTTTTTCTGTAGAATATTGCTCTAAAGTAGATAATTTGAAATGTAATAGTGAAATTGTAACGAATGAAAATTTCAAAAGTATTTTGGTGACTTTACTTCGAAAAGAAGTCTCAACGAAATTTATGTTTCAAACTTAGAACTTCTTGAGACCGCCATTTATTTATTAAAGCAACAACAGATTCATTGTTATTATGTAGTGATTCATTTTTTCCCCTATTGTTTAAGAGAAAATGGATTTTCAAAAGAAACCCTTTCTTTATCTATTGGGTTCGTCTTCGGGTGGGGAAATATTCTCTTAAATCCACAAAATGACGTTCTTCTTAAAACGAGGAAAGAAAAAGAAGGAAAATTTTTGAAATCGAGTAATCGGATATTGTTGTCGTTCGTGGCTCCTGGAAATAGTAAAATAAAACGTTACTAAATCTTAAGTAGGAATATGCATTTCCTTCCTCGCAAGAAGATGGAATTTCTCTTGGATTTATTTATGTAAATGCATTTCTTGACTTTTTCAGTAATTGTTATTCAGTTTCTGGATTCTATATTATAAATCCTGCATCAGATTTTCGAACAAATCTGTATGGGTTCGGTAGATTCACTTGCGGTTGATGTCCTTAAAAAAAATATGGAAAAATCTCTAAAAGAGTCTTTTTATATTTCCTTTTATTCAGAACGAACTTGTTAAAAAATATTTACAATTCTCAGGAATTGAATAGAACAATTCTTGACTAATAATCAATTTTGAAACAAATGGAGTAAATTTCAAATATGAGTATTACAGTTGCAGTTAATTACGAAAATAATTCCGTTATAATCAATTACATATTTGTAATCATGATTGATTAATTAACTAGTTAACTATTAGATACTTGCAATCAAGTAACTGTAACTTCCCATCATGATAATTACAGCATGTAGCGATTCATGAAAATCAATGATTACAAGCAATACTGAATGTGGGCACGAATTCATAATTTTTATGATGCATATATACACATCATAGAAATGTATGAACAAAATACCCCAAGGTTTTATTGTTTATGAAATATATAATTATAATTTTATGTAAGGATATTTTGTTAATACTAGTGGGCTGCGCCCCCTGCTTGCTCACCCTCGCCAACCCCCGAAAATTGCTACGCAATCTTATATAGTTTGTTTCGCAAACCAAGCTCGCTCCGCTCGCTACTGACCTGGGTACATTGCAAATGCACAAAATTCTAAGAATTCAAAACAATCATTCAAATCTATATAACAACTTTTTTTTTAAAAGAAAGTAAATACTTTTAGTAAATACTAAGTCATTAAAATAAATTTGAATTCAAATAAATGACTGCTATAGTATAAATTCTTAAAGCGTAACAGCACGACTGAGACTCATTTTTCAATGAATAACTAATAACAATAATAAAACAAATAAATTCGTGATATAAATCAAAAATCTTCAAATAAATTCGTAATATATAAATTCGTGAAAAAAAGCGCTCTCGACAAAATACTAAAATAGAGATCTATCGACAAAGACTACTCACTTCTGCTTAGCTTAATAGCATGAGATTGCCGCAGGTGATAATGCTCTCTCTGGTTATTTCCGTTTCCGTTTTTAGAAGCGCTATATGTTGAACCACCTCAGCTACATTTGGCATGTGGCATTTTTAGCGGCAATCATTGGTCGATTTCCAGCGTTGCCATTCGGGGAGTTGTAATGAGGCTTTTTTTTGTCGCCGTGTAAGAGACATATATATAGATGTTAATCCTAGGAAAATGAACAATTTCTTGAATTTGAAAAAATAACCAATGTGCATTAAAAAAATACATTTAGGAATATTATTAGTACTTAATGTATTATTATTATTACTACTTTATTACACTTAGGAACAGCGTTGTTTACTGCAAAATTTCTTGAATCGTTTTAATAAAATAAATATTACTGTAAAAAGTACGGTATAAAATTTTACGGGAAAAATGGATTTTGTTATTTTTAAAATAGTAATGGTGCATGTACTTTATACCAGGATTTCATTCGAAATTTTTTACTGTGTACAGGCGGTCATTACAAAACGACAGATACTTCGGTTTCTGAAGTATTTGACTTAACTATCCCTAAGTTTGACATTTTCAATCCACTATCAAGAAATGAAATATTATTTTTTCCTCTCAAAACAAAGAGTGTCCAAGAAAAGAGGGATTCCTTCCAAGGAGTAGATAGATAGAGGGGACGGGGGGTTTAGAGTAATGAGGTGGAAAGGAACCACAAATCAAACAAAATTCGATTCGTGGCGACGACATTCGTATGCGCTTTCTACTCTCTTCTTCTTCTTCCTCATTTTTTTTTTTTTTTTTTTTTTNTTTTTTTTTTTTTTTTTTTTTTTTTTTTTTTTTTTTTTTTTTAATGTTTCTTCCTACATACTTCGATATTTAGTGAAAAGAACGTTCGACTTGCTGTTCAAAAATATTTCAAAAAAAAAAAAAAAAAAAAAAAAAAAAAAAAAAGATTCGATTCTCCCCGCTGTGAAAGTAATGTGGTGAAAACGAGCGACAAGCCAGCCTCGGGAAGAGTTTCCAAAATATGATAGATGAGAAAATTCTAAAAGTGAATCTGCCCTGGTCAGAGCTTCATAAAAACATTTGGAAAAATATTTCCTCAGATCGAAGTTACGGAAGTGAGTTTAATACCAAAACAGTCAGCCATGCTAGTTCCTAGATTTTTTTATTTTCATTACAACATAAAATTTGTAATCAATTTTAACCCCTTAACCGTATTTCAGAAAAATTGACCAAAAACGGAAAATTTTTTTGACTGTTTAATTTTGTTCTTTATATTATAATAAATGGTTTTTTATTGCAAAAATAAAATTTTAAATGCAGTAACTACAGTATTTATAATTTTTACATAATCATAAAAAAAGTACTGGATTACACACACATCTTATTCAATTAGAGTAAATTAAACAAAATTTTGAAGTTAAGTATAATATGACTAGTATAATATAACATAAAAACACAACAATATGATTTTTAATACATAAATTTTGCATATCTTTTACAGTATGGTATATCCCCAAGCCCCCATCCACATTTTCCCTCTCTTGACTGAAGTCATAATCGGTGAAAAACTAATACCACTAATGCCATCTACTGGGAAAATAGTGAATTAAGTATCCTAAATTAGAAACGAACTCAGCTCGGGCTTCATAAAATAGAAACGTTAATTTTACTCCTGCCCGAAGTCAATTCGGGCATCACAAATAATGGATGTAGTAGTTGCCCAACTGGATTCGGGCAACACTGGCAAGGGGTTAAGCATTTCTAACCTTTCTATAATTATATAAACACTCGATTTTAAAAGTGACATTTTAAAAACGATTAAAGGCGGATGAAACAAATGTTTTTTTTTTTTTAAAAAAATACACGAATAGATAAAGATAATTTTAGAACAATAACTAAAATCTTTTAAACAGTTAAATAAGTGTTTATATGAATTAATTTAAAAATTAATTTTCAGAATAAAGGGTTATTATGAAAGTAAGGCCAGTTACACTGTAAATAAAATATTGAACTAATATGTAAAGTGGGATTAAAAGGGTCTAGGACGCAAAACTTTTCAATAACTGGAAGAAATATAATTAAAAAAAAAAGAAAAAAAAACTAAATACTATTGATTTTTTTTAATGTAAATTCGAATGAAAGATTAAGATGCAATTACATAATTTACAACGAAGCAAAAAAAAATTTTTAATCTCACATCTGTTGGAGAATTTAACTTATATTATGAAGCAACAGAACCTGTGTATCGGGCACTTTCAATGGAACAGCAGAAAAAAATGTATTGGACATTTATTAAGGAATATCATTTGCATATCATTAACGAATATCATTGCAGAGAAAAGTGCATTGGACATTTATGGAACAACAGAGAAAAGTGTATCGGGCATTAATTTTGGAACACCACAGAAAACTGTATAGGACATTTATAAAGGAATATCAGAGAAAATTGCATTGGACATTTATGGAACAACAGAGAAAAGTGTATCGGACATCAATTTTGGAACACCACAGAAAACTGTATAGGACATTTATAAAGGAATATCAGAGAAAATTGCATTGGACATTTATGGAACAACAGAGAAAAGTGTATCGGACATTAATTTTGGAACACCACAGAAAACTGTACAGGACATTTATAAAGGAATATCAGAGAAAAGTGCATTGGACATTTATGGAACAACAGAGAAAAGTGTATCGGACATTTATTATGAAACAACAGACAGGACATTTATCAAGGAAAAATCAGAGTTAGATGAACCAGGTATTTATTACGAAACAACAGAGAAAAGTATATTAGACACAAGGAAACAGTGTTGTGATGCCACAATAGGCATTGGATATTTCCTAAATTTTAAAATTTATGTAATTTATTAAAGTTATATTTTTTAATCATTCTTTACCGAATTTTAATTAAATTAAATCAATTAGTTAATTTTCATTAAAATTTACAAAAAGCGAGAATTAAATATTTTATTCTTTTCTTATCGATCAATCTAATGGCTATGTTATCTTTGGCTATGTTATCTTTCTTTTTATTTCAATACTAATGTAGACTCATTAATTCACCGTCTCGCCTAATCGAAAACAAAAATCTATTTATAACTCTTTATTATTAATTTCTTACCACAGATATGTTTCACTTACATGGTTATACGAATTCTCACAGCCTTGTTGGCGATTCGAGATTGCCAAAGTATTTTGACACCTAACATTAAATATGGGGGGGGGGGCTTTATTTTTGACTATGTTATCCTTCTATCAATCACTAATCTTGAGCCGCGATGGCTCAGGGGATAGAGCGTTCGCCTTCCAATAAAGCGAATCGGGTTCGAATCCCAGTCGATAGGAATTCCGCATCCGGCTTGCACCGACCTTAGTGCTGATGTGAAATATCCTCAGTGGTAAACGGATCATTTTCCCTTGCCGTCAGGTTAACCATGGGTGGTTCTCGTGGTCTTCATCTCCATGTAACGCAAATGCGGGTTGGATCCATCAAAAAGTCCTCCGCGAAGACAAATTTCTCCCAATACTCGATCCAAAAGTTCCTTTGTTTTCTGGATTGGATTCAAAATTACAAGGCCACGGAGTTGAACATTAGTAGTCGTAAACCCATAAAATTGGGTCGGCTGCTCAACGACGGTTATAAAATCACCAATCTTGGATCTCTTCCATGCTCATAACTGACCGTTGGGAGCATTTCAATCACTTTTTAATTTTAATCTTTTAATTAGGCTGGTTATGGGGGATTTATCTTCCATGGCCTGTCCTTATTAATTATATTATGCAAAATTTATTTAACTTAGTCTTATGGACAAAATTATAATTTGTATTTCGAGCTCTTCAAATACTAATAAATAAAAGTTTTATTTCAATTATCATCCAATTTTTTTTCTCCAACTGTTACTTTCATTATCCTGTTTTCATCACAATCTTCAATTAGTCAATTATACCAACTCCAAATATAACAACACCCTAATTCGCCAATATGTGTATTGGTCATTTATGTATTCTTTAAAAATCGGAGAAAAGTATATCGGGCATTTATTTATTATTTGACAACATTAGATAATTATAATTGAGCGAAGAAAGCATTTTTTCATACGTAAGCGGAAAGGAAAAGGTGTACTTGAAAAAAAGGAGAAAAAAAACTGTTCTAGTTTAGATTCTGGTACCATTATTCTCTTTTTTTAGTAGAGAAAATTTTTTTTTATCGCTCTGCACCGAATATAAATTCGGCAACTATTCCGACGTTTTTGTTATTCTGTCAACAAGACGAATAGCTCGGATATAAATAAACTAAGAAAAAAAAAGATAGAATAATTTGCGTGACATTATTTTTCTTTCCTAAAGTTGAAGGTAGCAAATCTCCGTAGTGAAACGAATGAGTTTTCAGGCGTCCATTCATTCCATTCACAAAACTTTCTTTCCTTTTAAAGAATCCTATATATAAAATTTATATCTGAAGACAAACACCTGAACAACGAGAAAGCAATACAAGTTTAACTAGTAATCATTCTTAAATGTCTTTTTTTTTAATGACATCTATAAATTTGCAAAGTTTTTTGTTGCGTAATTAATAAGTGTTATACTACCATTTATTTGCTTTTTAATACTTATGATCGTGCGATTGGACGATTTTTAATGTTTTTGAAGAGTTTTAGAGCATCCATCTTGCACTTTTATTGCATTCAACAGTAGTAATTTTAATTAGTTTTGGATATTAAATATGAGAAATGTTTTGAAACCATTTCAAGAATTTATTTTACATTTTCAGAGCAATCTAAATTAGTAATTTTACCTGGTTTTTGATCAATGATTTTTCGAATGTTTTGAAGACCCAAAACCATAATTAAAAAATATTATATGTTTATTCACTTTTTATTTTTAATGCATTAAAAATTATTCAACTTTAACTAAAATGTTTTTATTTTATTGTTTCTTTTAAATAAAATCTATTTAGAAAATGCCTTCAAGGAAATACCTGCTCCAAAACAAGCTAAATGTTTAGTGTGTAAAAATAAAAAATAAGAAGAGAGGGAAAAGAAACGAATTAACCTGATTAATTTTTGATCTTATGATCAGATCCTCACGAGACTCTATCTTAATGGCACGAGGGGTAACCTCAAATAAGCTAATTAATCAGTGCAGGTATATATATATATATATATATAGCAGGTACACTCATTTTGCCAATAGGTAAAAAAAAAAACTATCGAAAGATTGCGACAAATTTATTCCAATGTTATTATTTAATTATTCCAATATTTTNTTTATTTTTTTACCCATTGGCAAAATGAGTGTTGTTTTGTGTTTGATGGTGTGAGCACTTTATTTGGATCTCATCTCACTTTTCAACTGCGTTCAAGAGTTATAGTGAACAGTACGCATGCGTCGTCGTTGCATGCGTTGCTATGGCGACCGCTGCTGTGTGATAATTCGTTTCGAATTCTTTTTTTTTCACTTTTAATTTAGTTATGCATTAAGTTGGGAAGTTTATTTTTGAGATATGGGACCAGAGAGATTCCATAAATACTTCTTGAGTTGCGAATAAATGAGAATTTCATCTTTTGAACGATATTTTTGTTTTTATTGTTTTAGTTAAGAATCAGAAATTCAAACTTACACTTCAAACAGGATCGTTTTCAATACTTATTCAGGTGAATATCACAAATAAAGAGGGTAAAAAAAAATAGACAACAACCATTTTGATAATGGGTAACCTGGATCACAATTTTTATTTATTTATTTATTTTTTTGTTGCTTTACAGTGCTTTTTTTTTTAATCCAAAGCTTTTTGGGAACTTCAAAATAATTTGATGATAAAAAAAGTCAGAAATGTTTTTAAAATTATTGAAGTCTCTTTTGAATGAAAATTAATTGCAGTTAAATTTTTTTTTGGAAGAAAAATAACGGCTCTCTCTTTCTGTATCGTAATATGATCTAAAATTACATCGTATTGCATGACCATAGGATAAAATCAGGAATCAGTTGATGCAGATTATTTGCTTTATTAAACGCTGATGCGTATCGGTTCAAATCACACTAGCTAAACTGATTCATCAGTCTCAAATCTTTCGTATGAAATCCCCGATTCATCACTTGGTTGCAGGCAGAATTGGTCACAGCATGCAGGACAAAATTATGGAAACATTTTTTATACTATCTCATTTTTTCATATTTTTTTCCAAAAAGTACAAAGGGAATAATTTTAAAACTTAACAGGTGTTTGCTACATGTGATTACTTATACATCTCAATAAGGTTTAAACCTTTCAGAGGTGGCTTGAGGGACCGACAACAAATTACGAACAAAAAAGAGTGTTTTTGAACACCCTATGTCAAAAAATATTGCGATAAGCTTGTAACTTGTACAAATTACTTTGGTTATTATGTATAGTAATTGTATGCTATAGTTATAAAATTGAACGAAATTACGAACAACATTATCGGTTCCTCAAATATTTGACCTTATTGCTATGTGTTGCTCATTGCTATGTATGCTTTAAACCTTATTGCTACGTAAGAGAAATCACATGACCTAAACACTAACTTAAACACTCCTTAAGTTACAAAATAATTCTTTTAGAAATTCTTAAGAAATGCGAAGAAATGAGTTAGTATAGAAGTGTTTCCATAATTTTTTCCTACCCTTTATGGTGCGTAATATTGGGAGTACAAGTTAGTTCGGTCAGTTTTTTTTTGTTGCCAAAAATGCATTTATTTTTGAACAAAATGAATAAACAGATTAATCAAAGTATTGTCTATCGCTGGCTACTACTTTTTCCCTCCTCTCAGGCAATTTTCAAATTCCATCTCGAAAAAATGTCTCGTCTTTTGAGGCCATCCAAGTTAAGGGGTCAATTTCCGATTTCTGCGAAATAAGTGAACCGGTGACCTGCCAAATCATGCTGCATCCGTCGGAACAACCAGTAATCAGAAGGAGCAATGTTCGGTGAATACGGCGGGTGTGGTAAAATATCCCACTTGAGTGCTTCCAAATAATTTTTTACGTTTTTTGCGACATGAGGCCGACCGTTATGATGCAGAAGAATAACTTTTTCATGTCTTTGCTCGTATTCCGGCCGTTTTTCTCGTAATGCATGGCTCAAATGAATCAATTGTAGCCTATACCGATCGCCCGTAATGGAATCGCAGGTGTAGGAGCTCATAGTACACAATACCATTTACCATTCTTCTTTCACCATTCTTGAAACGTCGAAATCATTCCCTACATGATTTATCAGTTGGAGCATTGTCACCATAAACTTCTACAAGCATTTGATGCACTTCAGCTGCACTTTTCTTGCAAATTAATTAAAACAAAAACATAAAAACTTCCCGCAAATGGTGCTTAGTTACCACAAAGTTTGACATATTCAAAGTAAAAAGACATGGTATGAAACTCAAAGTGCGAAACCAGCTGTCACTATGAAACATTCATAACAGCCAGAGCCATCTTTTGAAAACAAACTGAACTAATTTGTACACCCAATACATTATTTGGAATGCTTAGGAATATAAACTGATTCGTTTAACAGTTGATTTGAATCCTCGGAATGTCAATTGAATCACTCATTTTACTTGATATTCGTATAAATGGTTCGAACTAGCTATGTATTCCTTTGATTTCCATCTCTTTGACAGAAGTTAAAATTAACGGTTGACAGTGACCACTAAAATCTGACTCGAATCATCCTAAAATAACAATAAGTGATCGACCAGACCAGCATTTGTTGTTCATATGTTTCTTGATTCTCAGTTTCCTGCTTTGATCTGTGTGTTGTTGTCAGAAAGTAACGCGTTTATCAGAACATTTAACATAGCTTGTTTTCGTAATTTTACATTTAAATACACTTTAATAACCTAAAAAGACAGAGACATATCAAAATAAGGTTTATTTACACTCAGCCAAAATCTTTTAATGTAAGCCTAAAAAGGTTTGTAATGTGGTTTACATGTCAACCTTCTAACCTTAAAACGAGATCTGTGTCACTCTGCTCTTTTCTACACCCATTACCTTCACCCAAAACCTTGGACAACTACCTTCTATATAAAACCCTTAAATTGAAGTTGACTTGATTTTAATTTCTACCACTGGTTAGACCCGTTTTACTCAAATCTACAAGATAGAAATTATTTCCTAGCTGTTGTCTTACGGGAGTAGCAAAATTTAATCTAACCAACATGAAACAATGTGAACTTATTTTTTGGGCCGCTATTACTTCTTTAATCGAATAAAAACACCATTGATGTTGCTGCGATTAATATTCTTCCTCACTTATGATTTTTGAATCATTTGCTACAACACCCTTCTTTTACAAGGAATAAAATAAAAGTAAAAAATATGAAGGAGGAAAAAGAAGGGAAAAAAAAATTCCATGATCAGGGATTACTTTCTTCTAAGTCTAATGAGAAAGCGTCGTGATCTTGCGGTTGCTGACTCGGCCAAAATCATTTCAGTTTTTGTCGATGATTGCTCTGCGGCCTCCTTTGATCGTCCTCTTCATCAAAAAAGACAGGATTTTTCACAGAGGGAGCGTGGGTGTGGTCGCTCCTTCAATCTGCATATATAGCCATTTAACGGAAATAAAAAATGCGGAGACAAGTAGTGCCGCCGCCTTTGATGTATTCATCCGCTTCAGATCCTCTTTAGGGAAAACCGCACGGGAAAGGTACTTTTTTGATTCAAAAAAAAAAAAAAAAAAATCGTCGAGGGGACTCGTGGGGTAATTAGTCGGCTTTTAAAGAGTGGACATTTTTTTGAGAGCTTTCTTTTGAGCTTTTTTCTTGGAATGGAAGGGGAAAAATGAAATTGCTGTTTAAGCTGTTAAAAAAGAGTCAATTTTCAACTTAAGAAGAACACTTGTTAAATAAATGAAAGAAATTCATTCTTTTTATTAGTTAAGAAGACTGATGTTTTCAAATGTTAAAGTGAGCAAACTCTTCATTTATATTTTCCATAAGAAATTTATCAAAATTAGTTTTCACATTTTGCAGAAATTAAAGCTATTGCAGTAGAATAATTTGTTATTTGGAAGTGTCATATTCCATTCAACAGCTAAGCTTCGAACTGACGATTAGAAAAAGTTAAAGGAAATCTGCTATTTTTGAATCGTTTGCACACGAATTTGTATTTTTCGCACTTAAAAGCGTATTTTTGAATTGTTTGCAGACGAAGTTTTTTTTGTCACATTAAAACATGTTTTTTTTAATCGTTTGCAGAAAAAGTTGGGTTCTTTCTTTTCTTTTTACTTTAAGCACATTTTAATCGTTAGCAGACGAAGTTTTTTTCTCCTTACTTTAAAGCGTGCTTTTTTTAATCACTTGCAGACAAAGTTTTTTTTTTCTCTTTCTCACTCCGTGTTTTTCGATAAATTTGCAGTCAACTTGTTTTTTTTCCTCAACTTAAAGTGTGACGTTATTCTTAATAAAATAAAACATTTCAAAGCTTATGAAAGTGTTAAATTAGTTTTAACTTATTGGTGGTGGTATAAAACTGAATCATACAAGGGGATTCGAATTCGATGACTGAATTATACGAGGTGAGATCATCCTTAAATGTTAGTTTCTTATTTTTTATACAACAAAACGTCTTTAGAAATTAATAACTTTTCTCAAAGTTTAATAATTATTAAAAATTGAAAAAAAAAATATTTAAACAGGTGACTTTTCAATGAGAGCATAAAATAAAACAGTGTCGCAGAAACAACGAGAGAAAATGCTAGTAATCTGAGATTCGATGACAAAGTCGTTCGTGGCATTCCAATTAGTTTAAAATTTAAGCCTGTATTAATGATGGAAATACAGAAATTCTCCATCTTTCCCCGCCTACTTTAAAATTGTCATAAAAATTGAATCACCCTTTCAATAAATTTTAATCAAATGGTTTGCTTTTCACTTTGAAAACAATATTTTAGTAAGTTTGACTTAGATTCACAACTAGATAAAATTTTCTCAAACGAGGATTGCGCTGGTAAATGCTACAAAACTGCAATTTCTGTAGTTAAAGTTTGATTTATGATATTCCTGACAGAAAGATATTTGATAGTATAGCACTCTTGGTTAAATGTGGAAACAGACTATGTTGGATATTGGAGTAGAGCTCTACAATCCCTGGCCATATTATTACACGCACAATAAGATTCTATGGAAAATTATAATTATCAGTTGATACTCTACAGATGTATTGTTTTTACTCAGATGAAACCGGTTTGCATTCGTTTACGCTCCTCTATCAATGGGTCAACATTGTAATGCAATACGTTAAAAATAAATACAAATAGGAAGTATATACAAAAATCTCCTGAATAACAACCCATTACATGTATGTTTAAATAAAGTATTGCATAGATCAGGGGTTGCCAAACTTTTTTGATCATCGACCCCTACATAATTTTTCGAAATCCCCATCGACCCTCATAAAAGTAATTTTCTGCTAATTAAAATAAAACTCTATTAGATACTGTGTTTGTACATTTATTTTATGATTTTGAACATTTATTAAAGTAATAGTACATAGTGTAACAATAGTTTTATGAAAAATATATTAATGTTGAAATATAAATACCTTAATATTTATGAAATAATAAGTAATTATAAGTAAGTAGAAATAATAAGTAAAGTAACTACGGATTTATTGCTTCTTAATCAATGACATAGGTGTGCCTGGTGTTTTTTTTTTTGCAAGGTTCGTTATATTGGGTTCAAAATTGGTCAATTTTAATCTTAAATCCCCTCGAAACTCCACATTTAATTTATTTCTGTTCTTAGTTAAGATTGAATTTACGTGACTGAAACCGGCTTCAACCATATAGGAACTTGGAAATGCTATCATAAATGGCTGAGCTATTTCGTAAAGTCTTACATATTTTTGCATTATATTTATATTTGTCCAAAATTTGCTTATTGTTAAATTTTTAAAAAGCGTCTTTGCTTCAAATCCCCATAATAATTCAGCAAGCTCATCTTGCAGGTTGATGTCCACGTTTTCAATTTGAGCAGAAAATGGCACAATAATCCAATCAGGGATGTCAATGTTTTCCAAATCAACAAAACGCAGTTTAAAATCGTCGCTCAATTTTTGAAGATTACCTGTATATATTTCCAAGTCTTCTTCTTTTATTTCTAATTGTCACATATCTGAAAAATACTGATAATCCTTCGACCAATTGACCCTTCCGGTTCGGATCGACCCCCATTCGACCCCCTGTCTTAGATCGACCCCCGCTTATGTTAAATAGACCCCTGGGGGTCTATATAGACCACTTTGGCGACCTCTGGCATAGATACTCGTGCAAAACATGTCATTATTAAAAAACTATAGTGCTTCAAATCATTTGATCTAATTATTATAATATACTAATATAATGCCTGATATAACATATATTCCATATTTAAATAATATATCGTCTAACTTTATCGTCAACGTATATTATCTATCGTCTAATGTAACCAGTTGTTGCAAGAACGTAAACAAGTGCAAACAGTCTCATAAAAACATTAAAGCAAACAAGTGCAAACAGTCTCATAAAAACATTAAAGCAAACAAGTGCAAACAGTCTCATAAAAACATTAAAGCTGTATAGTATCACCTGAATAATTAAGATCTTATAGTGCGTTTAATTATTTGGTATGTTTTTTTTTTTAAATTTATTGACACCTACTACTCTTAGTAAGGTAACTATTAAAACTTGAATATTTAGTTTGCCAAGCAAAACGAACACCCCAGAACTGCTTCCCTTAATAGTATTCCGTCCCGAGCACTCGTTTTCTACACTGATGGAAGTAGATCTGACTCTGGAAGAACGGTGTCCTTATAAAAACAAGTACAAAGGTATTTTAGAAACTCTTAATTACAGTTCAGTCTGAGCTTGTTGCTATTAGAGTTTATTTAAAGCTTTACAAAAAGTAGAGTCAGCTGACGTCACACTAGTCAAATTTCATCGTTCATGAAAATTTCATGACAAGGTGGATGTTAGCTGAGGAGAGGACACAAGTTTTTGCGAAAAGAAACCTTATAATGACCTAGATTTAAGATTATTTTCACCTTGAGACTAGCTTCTTTATAGGAATTTTTTAACGCTTGGAAACCCTAAGACAACCTCAATTTAAGATTTTTATATAGCAAGTTGTTTTCCATGGTTTTTGTATTATTGTAATGTGCGTAGAATAGAGCAGATTGTCACAGAGCTTTTTTTAAGGTTAGAAGGTTTACACGTAAACCATATTACAAACCTTCTTAGGTTTACATTGAAAAGTTTTTGCTGAGTGGAAAATAAACCTCATTTTGCTATCTGGGATAAGGTCCATAGTGCCGTTTTAGCTGACGTCCCGTTAACGATAGAATCAAATAGCCTGACAACCCATGGAGGGCCAAGGACCATCCCAGTTGTTTTGACTTTGGGGTGAAGGAGCAGATGGTTAGGTGGTCAGCCAAACCCGAAAATCCCAAAGTTCAGTTTCCAAGCGTATGTTCAGTATTCGTTTAATCAAATCATTGAAGGGATGAAAGGTAGAGTCAACCTTGCCGAGGTAACTTCAGAGGTAACTGTGACATGGAAATGCTACGAACCTTATTAACTATTATATAAATTTAATATTCGATTCGGTTCGAATAATTGGATCTGAATTTAATGCAATTAAATTATTACTCTAGGACAGGGGTGGCGAACCTTTATACACCAACGTGCCATTTTTTTCTAAAAAATTGTTTAATGATGTCATACACGTGCCGTCAAATAATTTTGACTTCGTGATTAATGGGAAAATAATAATACTAAATACTATCAACTCAAAACTCTTTTTTTACATTAAAAAAAATTAAAACATTTTGCAATGTCTCAGTTATACAAGTAATTCAACTTTAAGTAACATTAGTGTGACTTCTGTTGTTGCAGATTAGATGACAAATAACTTAGATTAGGTTGCAAGATGTTAGTTTAAGCAGGACTGTTAATTTTTTTGCTAGTTATTTTTTGTTAGCTTGTTTTTTATGGTTATTAATTGTTTTTTTAGCATTAATTATAAATTTTTTTATTAATAATTGCTTATTATTTTGCGTGTTTTTGTGAATTTTAATTTGTTACATATATGCTTTATAGCGTAATAACATTTGTGTAATAACAATTCATAGTGTAATAACAAATGTGATCGATGGCGTGCCCAAAATATTGTGTCGGGTAACGCGTGCCATAAATGGCACGCGTGCCATTGGTTCGCCATCCCTGCTCTAGAGTATTAAGATCATTTAAAAAAATTAGGTAATTTTTTTAAATGAATTATAATTAAATTGCAGTTGAATGAAAGGAGCTTTTAATAGTTTATGTATTTTCAATTGTAAATAATAATATTGAATATAGTGTGCCATGATATTTTTAAAAATTATTTATCAGTTAACAGTAGCCTCGCGTGGAGTTACTTTTTTGATATGTTAAAAATATTAGCAAAGATGATAAACTATTTCAATTTAATATAATTTTTTTTTAAATGTATCGAGTTTAAAAGTATTATTTGTGTATTATTATATTGCAATAAAATAAGAAAGAAAATCAGAACAGTTTTAGAGCCGCATCGAAAATACCAATCAATTCGTTAAACAATATGAAACGGGGAAAGTTCTTTTACGTAAACTTTAAATTAAAAATCAGATATTAATTAATTTTTTGAAGCTATCTAATCTCATTCGATGAAATATTGAATTAAATTAAATACCGGTCTAAGTTGATTAGGTTATTAAATTCGTATAATTACTTACGATGTGCTTCGTTAAACTTTTTTTCTAGCTTTTACTTTCCAGAGGTCTTCTTTTTTTTTTTAATCCACCTATAATCAGTGATGTTTAAGAAAACTCCTGCAATCTTCTGATTTGTCAGCTATAGAAATGACACTTGGTTTTTTCCAGTCCCCGGTCAAATAATTAGGCGTACTATAAGATTCTATGCAAAATCTTAATCGTCAAGTCATACTATACAGCTTTATTGTTTTTAAGTGACTGTTTGCACTAGTTTAGATTCGTGTATCAATTGGTTAACATTGTAACGCAATGCGTTAAAAATAAATACAAATGGGAAGTATATAAAAAATCTCCTGAATAAAAACCCATTACATGTATGTTTAAATATAAAAGTACTCGTGCAAATCATGTCATTATTAAAACTCTACAGTGCGTTTAATAATTTGATCTAATTATTATAATATACCAATATAATACTTGATATAATAAATGTTCTACATTTATGTAATATATCGTCTAATGTATCCAATCGTCGAATTTATATTATGTATCGTCTAATTTAACCCATTGATACACTAACGTAAACAAGTGCAAATAGTCACATTAAAAGCAATAAAGCTGTATAGTATCACCTAATAATTAAGATTTTACTCGGAATCTTAGAGTGAGACTAATAATTTGCTCATGGACTGTAGGTTTCATACACTGTCTGGTCAAAAGTATGCGGACACCCGGTTGTTATGGGTGGTGGAAGCATAATGGTGTGGGGGTGTTTCTGGTGGTTTGACCACAGTCCGTTAGTTCCTGTGGTTGGAAACATGAACTCTTGAGATGTATGTGGACAATGCTGCACTCTCGATTCCAAGGCAATATTTCTGCCCTTTTCTCTTCCAGCAGGCCCCATTCACATATCGAGGCTTGCACAGACGTGGTCTGACGAAATGGGTGTTCGGGAAATGGACTGGTCTTCTTAGAGCCACGATCCCATAGGAAATGTTATAGACGAAATAGAGAGCAGCCAGTCAAATCCTCACTTCAGATGTGATGGAAGTCAATTCCTATCAAAATCTGGTGGAAAAATCCTCCCAGATTCATCGATGCTAAAAAGAAAACCAACATCATCTTAATGTGTGTCTCACGACGCTCTAAATTCATGTCCGGATACCTTTGGCCGGATAGTGTACTATACAGATTGCTTTAAATATACGGAACACCCTATTAAGAGAAATAGTGTAAAGAGAGGGCATTCTAGTGAGATCGATAATTTTTTTTATTTATTTATAGTTTTAATGTGAAATTAAATTTTTTAACAGTATATATATATATATATATATATATATAATAGTATAAGAGTAAATTTTACTTGCATTTTTACTTTAATGTTAAAGGTCATTTCATTCCGACAAATATTTAGGTTACATGTTTTTTTCCTAAGCTCTTCGATTGCGATCAGTTACTTATTTATCACCAAATATGGTTACTAAAGTTTCTTTGTTTTATTCCTTTATTTAAAAACTTACTTTTCTATTCTCACCATACACTACCGAAATCTGATACGATCGATCGCGTCATTTCAAGTAG
Source organism: Parasteatoda tepidariorum (assembly GCF_043381705.1). Classification (NCBI taxonomy): domain Eukaryota; kingdom Metazoa; phylum Arthropoda; class Arachnida; order Araneae; family Theridiidae; genus Parasteatoda; species Parasteatoda tepidariorum. The sequence goes on from NC_092211.1 coordinate 9,252,972, forward strand.
AGTTCGTAAGGTCCTCAAGAAGTTAAAAATGTGGGGGCGAAACTAAAAAGATGTATTTTATTATGTTTATATTCACAACAGCATTCAATAATTAATTTCAAAAATTTAATTTTAAATTTAATGATAACTTTATAATTACGATCGATACTGATACCACACTGTTCTTAATTTATTAAGGACTAGATTCTAGAGTCTAGAATCTAGACTTTTTAAATGAAAGGTCAAATCAGAAGGAAAAAAAAAAAAGTTTCAAATCTTTGAAAAAACTAAAATTCATCAGAAGTTGGAGTTAATTTTACTTAGAGTTTGTCGTTGTATTTTGCAGTTGTAGATTATTTAGAGATTTTCTCATTTTATATAGAATTTTACTAGTTTTAATTGTTGAATTAGAGAAAATAATGAGACCTCACTACCCTTAACTATTCCCAGCATTTATGCAAACAAATCCTTTCATTGGTATTTTTTTATTTTCTGAAATTAATAGAAGATGGTCGCTGAAATTATAGATGAAAAAATAGCTTTGCAACAATATTTAAAAATTAATGCTGTTGGTGGGAACTATTCAACCCACCCCTTTATATAAGGTAAAAATGTTTAATAAAAGAAATTATCTGAAACTTAATGCATATGTGGTAGAT
>NC_092211.1:9253839-9264584 GCF_043381705.1 Parasteatoda tepidariorum
CTTGATATCAAAACACTTCCACGCGCCGTTTTGCTGTAACAGGTAATCAAAATGCACCTTGGTGTCTCTTCCTTCTTCGTATATATATATATATATATATAAATTTAATAACAAAGTGTTACGTCGTTACAGTTTTAATATTATTGAATTTTTTTTAATTGCTTGCTTTACGTTACATGAAAAAGAAATTTAAAATATGGAGTTAGATTTACCATTCAGATGTTTTTTTATGAATTAAATGTTAGATTTGCTTTTCTCCTTCATCAAATATTTTCAAAAAACGACGTGAAAGAATCTAACATAAATATAAACATAAAATTCGTTTATAAAAAAGAATCAAAAAGGAGACAAAAAAAAAAAAAAGATTTTTTTCTGATTGATTAAAAAAAATATTTAAAAATATGTCGGATCGTACTCACAACAGTGCTAATAAAAAAAATATCTTCTGTGATAGACGGGTCGTGGTTCAGAATCAATGTGTGATCAAGCTAGCGATAGAAGGTTTCGTGGTTTTCATCTCCGTGTAACGAAACATGAGGTAGCTCCATTGAAAAATTCTCCACGACCTAATGGAAATTTATTTTGTAACAGTCGTTGAACAGCCGATCCAATTTTTGGGTTTACGACTACTAATGTTCAACTCCGTAAACTTGTAATTGTTATCCGATCCAGAAGACAAGGGGACTCCAGGGGAGTATTGGGAAAAAATTTGCCTTCATGGACGACTTTTCGAGGGAACTTACCCCGAGTTTGCTCCTCATGGAGGGAAAAACAACGAAAACCTCCCTCTGTTAGCTTTACGGCAAGGAGACTTTAATCCATGATCCGTCTACCACAGAGGATATTTAACGTCAGCCTCGGTGCCGAACCCGGTACGGAATTCGTATCGACTAGTGTTTACTGGGTTTCGAACCCGGTTTACCTCAATGGTCTATTTCCTAAGCTACCACGACTCCTAATGGGTGATTCAGAAGTTTCACCCATTAGGAGTCGTGGTTTCAAGTAAATGAAAGAAAGAACATTGATTGTTATAAACTCAAAATCAGGTCATTTGCTCAAAACCGGTTATATATATTTAAAAAAAAAATTAAATTTTTTTTTGAGTGTTTACATTTATGGGTTTTATTAAAAGATGAACTCCTCACAAGATGCATCTGCAATCAAATGTAATTTTTAGTATAAAAAAAAGTGTCAGAGTGAGAGGGAAAAAACTTTTTTCGAAGAAAAACTTCTTCAAAATGATTCGTCGGCAGGTTTTTAATGAGTGGTTGGACGGGGGTGGGATAAGAGAAATGACCAGGAAGTTCTTTTTCTTTTTTTTTCTTCTTTTTCTGTCGATTGATATAAGGGCAAGGAGTTGGTATATTGTTGTACCAGTGGAAAGTGGGTTCGGCCTTAAAATAGAATAGATTGTTCCTCATCGGTTTTTTGAGCCCTTAGAAATCTATTCTGTAAAAAAAACTTACTGCATTTTAACATCAAAGATAGTTTTAATTACTTTACACGAAATCGGAGTATTGTAACTCCAAGCGATCTTCAACAAAATCTTTTTCATCCATTCACTATCATTATGTTTGATCTCATTCTGTAAAAAATAAAAGGAAATCTTAACACCAAAAATGGTAACTACTTTCCACCAAAACTGGTGTGTTGCAGGGCAAAACAAATAATTATTTAGTGTATTTATATAAAATTTATAATATATAAAATTTATATTAATAATATACACATAAGAGTAAGTAAAGGTATTTTTAAGCTATGAATTTTGAAGTAAGAGCAGTTAGTTTATATTATCCGCTTAAAAACAATAAAGCTGTATATTATCACCTTATAATTACGATTTTACATAGTGCGTTTAATAATTTGGCCAGGGATCGTAAATTGATAAAAAAATATTCTTTTCTTTTTTAGGAAAAGTGACATCGGTCTGTAATCCCACAAATTCCAGTTAAACATTCGCAATTCCTGTTAAGTTTCAGTATGAAAAAGAAGGGAATGTCCTTTCAATTTTTGAATTCGATTAATTTGTCAGAATGCCAAGTTTCGAAAAAGATGCTTAAATTGTTGACTTTGAATTAACTTTTTTTTTTCATTTCATCCAACTTTCTTGAAGGTTAATGCCTTTACAGTTGAGGATTTAAGCTTACTATTTTCTAAATACTATACGAACTGTCTTCCCTGATTACATTCCCCCCTCTCCCTACCTGGCATTAATCGAAAGGGGGATTCATTACAACCATTTTTCAAAGAAGCAATCTTTCGCCGTTGATGACCGATTAATGATCTTCTCATTTTCTTCTAATCATCACTTTACACCATAAACACTCAATTTCTTCTTTTGCGCATTTTTAAGAGTAATCAATGAGTTCACCCCCCTTTTCACATCCCTGCAATTACGATTCCCCCCCCCCATGCTTCTTGTTTTTTCGTCTGCTTTTATCTTTATATCATATCGTATCTTATTCGAAATTCAACCTAACGAGAGAATAATCCAGCCACTTAGTTCTCTTTTTTTTCCTGCCATAAACTAAATGACCGAACACAAAATTCGACCGAATCCATCTAAATATTTGGATACAGCACAAGGGGTTGCAGCAATCGATGATTTCACTTCAGATTTTTGTGGCAAAAATTTTTCGTTTGTAAAGAATTTTTTTTTTTTAAAATTTGTGATTAATTGGAAGGTATAATCTCTAAAGATAGAATATTTTCTAACCAAGAACGAGAGAATAATCCAGCCATTTAGTACTTTATTTTTTCCTGCCNCAATTTTTTTAATTATTATGTTACGCACGATCATGGGTGTGCATTACAATTGTTGAATAATTATTTGTTTTGTTTTGTATTAATGCATGTACATATCAAATTTCATTAAAATCGGTTCAATAGTTCTAGAGATAATCGACCAAGTCGGCTTCTTACACCCTATTTGCCTGATCGGTTAAATAGGGAGAAAATTACTCATTTGTTCTTAAAATTGTGTTACAAGTAAAAGCGCATGCCATGAATAATAGCAACGATAGCTTTTCGGTGGATGGGAAAAAGAACCGTGATTTGTAATCAATCAAGAAATACAATCTTGAAGAGTAGGATATGTGTTAATTATACGCTACAAACAAGTCGATTTCTTCCGCTTTAATTTTTGATAGTTTTTCCATTGACTTTACATTTTTTACTAGTTGGAATTTTCATTTATTTTTGTTATAGCATATTTATCTTTTAAGAAACAAATTGCAATAACACAAGTGCAGTTGTTGAATTAATCGTTAATATGTCAAAACGTAGCAAATTTAATGCTTAACATTAAAATATCAATGACGTGAAATGGCTTTATTTTCAGAAAGAAAAAAAAATCGAAACAGTGCTTATGAAAACATTTCATTTAAGTGTCTGCGCTATTTCCTTTTTTTTTCTTCAAATTTTAATTGAAATGAACTATTTAATTATATTACTATTTATTATGCACTTATTTAATTACCTTTTATAACGGATCTCAACCTGTTTAATCTTTTACAAAATACAAAATAGCCTAAATTGAGCGCCAAAAAATAAATAAAATAAAAAATGAGGCAACCAATTAGCACTTTTAACTTGAATTTTCTATTCACGGCCTAGTTAATGTAAACTATGGTCTCAGTTGGAAAACGATGTTTTTTCTTTTTATGTTCCAAAAGTATGTGAAGTGTAGAGTAATAGGCTAGTTCCCATGTTAATAAAAAAGCTCATATACCGAAATAATTGGGCGAAATCATTTGAAAAGTTTGGGTTTCGTCCCAATATGAATTCCTGAAGTTTCAAATAAAACTGGTTTCTCATACTGTCCGCTAGTGGATAAAAAATAATCAGTGTCTCCATTATCAAATGAAACTAATTTGGCATACTAAAATGGGGGAAAAAACAATTTGGAGTTATAAATAAAAAAAAATTAGGGCTACATAGTATTATTTAATATTTTTTTAAAGTTCTACACGATTTACCTTAGCCTTATTATTGTGGCAACTTTTGAGACACCTTTATTTTCGATTTTACGTATTTCGAATAAATATATTTTTTCTATAAGGAAATTTTTCTATTTTTTCTATAAGGAGAAGGAACATCCAAAACACATCAGAAAAATATTTGCGAAATCGTTTTTCTTAAATTTAATGATATAACCTGAAAGGCCTATTTAAACTTCACATTTCATAGTTTTATGAATCATATTCCAAACGTATACATAAGTACATAGTTCAAAATGTATACATATACTTCAAAAAGTTTACATGAGCCCATAATTTTATATCATTTAATTTTGCAAAAAAAGTTTTTTGACAAACATTTTTATCAAAAAATTTTAAGTTTCAATAAAAATCATTATTTATTAACTAAAAGAAGCAAAATAAAAATTGATTACGAAAAAAAAAAAACGATTCTAAAAATTCTTCAAATTAAAATAAAGAGCTTTCATGTTTTTTTAAATTCTTAATCGGACGTAGAAAACCAATCTATAGAGAACTATCATCAAATTAGGGACAAAATCATTGACAAGTGAATTTTTTACTATAAAAATCATAACACTTACCTGATTTATAAATCCGGAGAACTCCAAAATGATATGTTCTTCATTTGAAAACTTTATTCTCAAATAATATATAGTACATAGATTATCCCTTCCTTACTTTAAGATGACATACCACACAATAACATTTTATAATTGCAAGATCTCGATATGAATTTCAATATGCAACTTAAAAACATAATAGCTGAATTTTAGTTGAAATTTATCATTCAAAATTGAAAAAAACTTACCAAGAAAACGATAAAAATTTATTAAGAATCAACAAAAATGATATTATTTCAAGTAATTCGGATGATTCTGTATTGTTGTTTTCCGAATTATATAGATTCAGAAATATATACTATTCTAAAATTATTACAGTTTTGCACGTTCTGAAATTATATTCATCAATTGGAATAAACTTAGCGATGTTGACTTCACTTTAAATTATAATAAATTGAAGACAAAAAGAAAAAAAAATATTATTTTACCGTAATACACACATTTGTAACAGTATGCCATCCCGAAATCGGAAGTTATCAGTTGCAAGTTTGTTGATAATAGAAGTTAAAATTATTGAGAACTTTTTCTTCAAGTGTTTGGCGTGTTCTGTTTCTGAAAGATTTACCAGTGTTCTGGGGAGTTTTTCAAGTTCTTCTGCCTTTTTCTTAAGGAAGTTTTGCTTCTTATTTGCTGCTAAGAAAATGGCGTCCGAATCTGCCAATGATTATGATAGAACTAAATGAAAACTTAATAAATAAATGTCTGATATTTTCAGGCTCCGCTAGAGGGCGTACTCAAGCGTTGCGATCGTGAATTTGGCCAAGGACTACGTAAAAAAAAAAACCTTAATAGATAAAAATAATATTTCGTGTTTTTTCACTGAATTCTTTTTTTAGAATACTTTGGGAAAAAAAAATTTTTTTTTCCATTCTTGACTATTGAGAAGTGAGGCATTTTTATTACTCACGATTCAAGGGAAACCAAATAGCAGCTTCTTAGAAACAAAAATTCAATCAACAACAATGTAAGCTGATATTTTATCGAAGGCACTCTTTTCTTCCTTTGAATCTCATCATGTAAATAGGAAGTTACAAAAGAAAACCATTAAGAATTTTAGGAAAAACAACCTATCTTCTTCATTTGAGAGTAGGAGTTTCTTTTTCCTTGAATTTCATTTCTCCGCCATGATTGGTTGCTCTCTCTACGAAGGGTAAAAGTAATGGCATATCTCATGTTACATGCAATGATTTTTTTAAAAACAACCTAACATAAATGGGTATAAAATATACTCTGTATGACTGTATATATTTTAATAAACTCATTTTCTTGAGTGTTTTGAGGATCCCCCCCCTTTTTCTTGTCTAATATTCTCTCTTCTCGTATAGTCCCTCGCTTAATTATTCGACGCACAATAAGATTCTATGTAAAATCTTAATTATCACGATATACTATACACATTTATTGTTTTTAAGCGGTTTGAACTTGTTTATGTTCGGGTAACAATCGGTTAGATTAGGCGATATATAATATAAATTCGACGATTGAATAATATAGAATATTTATTATATCAAGCATTATATTAGTATATTATATTAATTATATCAAAATCATTAGACCCACGAGTTTATAGGCAATGCTTTTATATTTAAACATACATGTAATTTAAACATACATGTTTCATTCAGGTGATTTGCATGGGTTTTTATTCAGGAGATTAATGTATTGCATTACTATGTTAACCATCTGATACAGGAGCATAAACAAATGCAAACCGGTTTCATCAGAGTAAAAGCAATACAGCTAGCTGTATAATATCACCTGATAATTATAATTTTGCATACAATCTTATAGTGAGTCCAATAATATGGCCGGGGAATGTAATTTCAACACCAAAGTGACTATGTGATTGTTGACATTCATCGGTTTATGTCGACATTCTCTTGATTCCGGACAATCACGGTAATATATACATTTTAAAAGCGAAGTTCTTGTTGTAAACAAACTGTACTGACTTTTACTTGAATTGTTGTCATGTTTTGTTCTTATTTTCGGTGTTACTAGATATCAATAAAAATGGCGCCAACTACTTTCCGCCAGAAGAAGTAATGGAACGTGTGTGGTGTTTAATACACTAAAAACTATCCTCATTACATTATTTTTGATGAAAAGTGGTTGCCACTATTTTGAGCTTACACTAAAATAATACACTAAAATTATGATGCATGTTCAAAATTCAAAATTTATTTTTTTGTTTTGTTTTGTTGCTACAATGCCAGGAATCAACACCAATACAATGCAGCTACATGAGTATAGATTTTTAATTTTAATAAAGGAAACCTATATTTCTGTGTGTAAGCTAGAACATTTAAGTAACCAGTTTCTCAGAGAAATACTTAACATTCATTAAGAATTAATTAAAGCACTTTCTTATTTGCATGCAGTGTAATGTATAAAAATTACATATAAAAACATGCTAATCTTTAAAAAAAAAATCAATTTTATTGATCTTCAACATTACAGTTAAAATTTTTAAAAAAATGATATTTAACTTCTTTTAAATTAAACAGTAGTGCTGGAAATATCGTCTACATATCTAAGTTTGTGCATTAAGAGTGTTTTCACAGCTCCTAAATAAAAGCTGAGGAGGGTGTATGCGCCGTAAAAAGATTTTTTTTAGCACACTTTCTTCGTATATTTGACGGTTTAAAGCTGTTTTTAGCAAAATAGTTTTTTGCTGTTTTTCTTCCTGTGCGGATCAAAACTGTCAATTCAAATTCTAGCCTATGCTTGTGTAAGATAAATTCATTTCAAGTCATTTTGCGATCTATTCTTATATTTCAGAAATTATTTTGCGGACATCCTATAAATAAAATTGCGATTCGGCTTTCACTCTACATGGTTTGCCTTCAGATCAATTGCCTAACATTTTTATAAGAGTGTGCCCCAATATACATTATGAGTTTCAAACGTTTTTACGTTTAATATGATTATTTCAATAACTTTTAAGATAAAGAAAGTTTGTGACTTTTTTATTTATTTGTTTTAAATAAAGCATTAGCTCTGCCGTGGGCTCAACTTTCAGTGAGATGACCCAAGTTCAATATAATAAATAAATAAATACAAGAAAACACTAAGAAAGTTAAGAAAAACAATAAGTAACATTTATTGCGCTTAAGCTGCAAGTAAACAGCACTCATTAGATAAGTTCAAAATGAAGAATAAAACAAAGAAAAATTATAGACATATGAAAAAAAGGGGGTNTATTGATGATGTTGACACATTGTTCTCCTCTAAAGAGCAAATACATAAATTTTGGAATTAAAAGACAAGAAGTTGTTATTGAAAAAGGTTACATGATGCTGTGATAAAGACATTTTATGTATATATATATATATATATATAATTTTTTTTTGACTGGTTATGAAAATTCCGCAATTCTGCTCTGGGTCAAATGAATAAAATAATAATGTTTTCGACAATTAGAAAAGATGTTTGACGGACGAATAAATGATTCGTCGGGAAAGACACCAAAAGCTTCGATTCATTGGATTCATTCTTCTCGATGCATAAACACAAAATTCGAGAGTTGAAAATGATTCCTCTGAGACTTTTCAAAAAAGAAGAATTCTCACCTTTTGGAGTGTTTTATCGAGTGAAGGGAGAGATTGAATAATTAAGGTGGGCATAAAGAAAAATAATTTCTATTTCGAGGTTGATGTAATTAAAAAAAAGAGCGATTTTGTCATTGGATGGAAAGTTATTTTTTGTCGCAGAATTTATGTAACTTATTACTCGAATGTTTTTGTTTTATTTTCAATGAAATCACTAAAAATCGTATTTAGAATTCATTTTTTTCATTTGATACGAATTCTGCTCCCTGATTGTACTGACCACATTGCTGACTGAAAATATCCTCTGCCGTGGAAGTTTTTATTTTCACCACGCATCAAAATCCATCAGAAAGTCTTCCATGAAAGCTAGTTTGTCCCACAACTTGACCCAGTAATTCCCTTGTCTTCTGTGTTAGGTTCAAAATAGCGAGACTAATTTAGTTAAGGGGAGTCGGTGGGGCATATACCGATAATGCTAAGAATGGCCTCTTTCGACACACCTTTCTCAGCTTCTAAACTAGATATTGCGTCAGTTTTTTTCTCCCGCAGAATATTGACATAGATATATTTCCACTGAACGAAATTACTTTCTTTCACTGAATGAGTTTAAAATTTCCGTTCTTACTTGGAAATGCAGGGGTAGTTCAACTGTTCCAGTATTTAGGAACAAGAATCTGAGAAAGCACGTTTTCATGACTGGATTTCACAACTTAATTGATAACCACAGAACTGATTTATTAGCCTATTTTAGGTAGGTATTTTATTTATGTCAATCTAGAGCTGCACAAATGGGCTATTGGCGACTGTCTGGGAAACACCCATGAGAATGATTCGAAGACATGCCATCGCAATTTTGATCGTCTGCAGAGGGGATGGCTCCACTGCTGTGGTAAACCGATGACTTGCGTACGAAGTGGAACACTTTACGGTAGAACAGTTTAACGAGGACCCATACTGCTCACCCTTGGTCTCTAACGCAGGATGATCAAAGTGGTCACCCACCCGCTTACTGACCACAGCCAGTGATGCTTGACTTCGGTGTTCTACTGGGAACTGTGTCTTTACGCGATCAGCCCACTGCGGGACTAGCCTATTTTAGATGTGGTGTGCAAATTATCTCGGTTGCAACCAAATGAGTTAAAATCCGAACACGAAAGTTATTCAGAAGTGTTCCTTTTCTTACAATTCAAGAAATTATCACCACGTAGACACCTCGAGAGAATAATTCACGTGCAAGTCCGGTATCTTTTTCATTCAGTTTTTGATGCAAACGGAAGGAAGGAAACGAAAAAAAAAAAAATACCTTCCGGTAATCGAAAAATTTCCGAAAAAAAAGAAGAAGAAAAAAAGAAAATGTATATTAAGATCAGAAACCTCCTCGCATTTCTTCATGTTAAAAATATCCAAATCATCGAGTAATATACTTTGAAGGCTAATTAAGCCTTCCATGTTTTTTCTTTCTTTTTTTCTTTTCCTTTTTTGGGGTTAAGCATCCGTTCGATTATCGGGGAATGAAAATGTGCCGATTTTCGGGCAGAAGTTTTGAAGCGATTACGGTTGTAATTATGCAGCTACAAGTTGGGGAACTCCTAATGGCAGAATTCCTTCTCTTTTCTGGAACTTAATGGCTCCTTTTTTTCATGCTTTTCCATTCCAAAGAACATTTTAATGAGCCTCCGGATTTTACTCATTACAATACTGATGCGCTTCATATAAGACAAATGAACAATTTTCAATCAGACCATCGCAATCCATAAAAAAAAAACTCCAGAACATGCTAGAAGTCATAAACTACAAGGATTGGTAGATTTATCTTCTCTGTCAAAATTGCGTGTAAAAAGCATATTGCTACGAAATTCTTCGAGTATTTCTGGAAAGAATAATTCATCTTATTCCTGTCTATAAAATGACATGGCAGAAGTACCCACAAAACATACCGTACCTGCCCATATTATTACACGCACTATAAGATTCTATGTATAATCTTAAGTATCAGGTGGTACTATACAGCTTTATTGTTTTTACGAAACTGAGCACTTGTTTACGTTAATGTATCGATTGGTTAAATTGGACGATATATTATATAAATTCGACGATTGGATAAATTAGACGATATATTATATAAATTCGACGATTGGATAAATTAGACGATATATTATATAAATTCGACGATTGGATAAATTAGACGATATATTATATAAATTCGACGATTGGATAAATTAGACGATATATTATATAAATTCGACGATTGGATAAATTAGACGATATATTATATAAATTCGACGATTGGATAAATTAGACGATATATTATATAAATTCGACGATTGGATAAATTAGACGATATATTATATAAATTCGACGATTGGATAAATTAGACGATATATTATATAAATTCGACGATTGGATAAATTAGACGATATATTATATAAATTCGACGATTGGATAAATTAGACGATATATTATATAAATTCGACGATTGGATAAATTAGACGATATATTATATAAATTCGACGATTGGATAAATTAGACGATATATTATATAAATTCGACGATTGGATAAATTAGACGATATATTATATAAATTCGACGATTGG
>NC_092211.1:9264885-9290127 GCF_043381705.1 Parasteatoda tepidariorum
CACATTCTTGCATTTTAATATATAAATAAAGAATATTTAATATATAAGGTATTATATTAGTATATAATAATAATTAGACCAAATTATTAGACGTACTGTGGTGTTTTAATAATGACATGATTTGCACGAGTTTATAGACAACACTTTTAGATTTAAACACGCATGTAATGGGTTTTTAATCAGGAGATTTTTTATATATTTCTTATTTGTATTTATTTTTAACGTATTGCATTACAATGTTAACCAATAGATGCACGAACGTAAACTAGTGCAAACCGGTTTCAGTCACGCAAAAACAATATAGCTGTTTAGTATCACCTGATAATTAAGATTTTACATAAAATTTTAAAGTGCGTCTAATAATTTGGTCAGGGACTCTAAGCAATATTATACGAAAACAGAACTGAAGATATTTTTACTATTTCTGCTACCAATACAAAGAAACCTTCTTCTTGCAATTTAAACCACTTGTTTTTACAAAGCAATGTGTGGGCAACCACCAGCTGAGTTATCCCCTTCTTAACAAAAGGAAAATTCTGTTCCGCTTATAAGAATACTACCAAGCATTTAGTAACATTAAGCACGAGTATTTGCTAATAACGACAAACTCGTTATAACATCGGTTATTTGTTGTTAAAAAGTTCTTTTATTGTGTTACATATATTTTCGTTGGCAACAAGAAACAGTAATTCATTCATCAAAACGGCACAGATAATGTGAGATGAAAAGAATTTTTTATTGACGTCTAAAGATTATGGATGGTTGCTTATTTTTCTGTTGCCATTTTTCTGGCACTCCGACAAGAAATCGTTTGTATGCGTTATAAAGCGCTCGAAGCAGTTTGAGATAAGCAACCTTTTTTTTTTCTTTCAAAAATGTTGTTGCTTTAGCCGTAGCATAATTAGAGTTCGTTGTGGATAGAGAAGGTGTTCAATACAATATTAATATATCTAAAACGGTGTTGGTAATTCTCAAGAAATACGACACTTTGAGAAAGAACTTAAAATCTTCGGAATAATTTTTTTCTTCTAAATATTCATCTAGTAACCCTAATTAATGCCTTATGGACAGCAATGTAGTTTGCAAACATAATGCATTTTCATGGCAATTAAATGATGGAAATGCTTCCTGTTTGTATTTATTTTTAACGTATTGTATAACAATATTAACCAATTGATATACGACTTAAACAATTTCAAACAGCAAATAAGCAATTCAAAAGCAATAAAGCTGTATAGTATCACCTGATAGTTAAGATTTTGAAATAAAATCTTATAGTGCGTTTAATAATTTGGGCAGGGACTGAAATTAAATTTTATAAATTTACAGCTTTTCACTTCCATATTCTTTTACTTTTAGGGCTGACACATTTACTTTGTGTTATTAACAGCAAGCCTTATTTAAAGAGTTTAGAATATAGTTTATGTTAATGATTTAGTAAATGACAAAAGCCCTCTTGTCTTTTAAAACCTCTTTAAGTGTATCTTACTTGGAAACTATCTTTTCTGCTACGATTGGAAGACTTATATAAACGAAATTTCTTACAGATTATACATCTAAATAAAAATAATTACCGCTATCGTCCTTTATGCAAGTTATAGAGAAATTGAAATAAGTTGCCTGGAAAATTACATATTACAGTGTGACTCAACAATTTTTAGACTAAAAACCTATTTTTGCTAAATTATTCTTTTCCTTATGCATACACTTTAGAAATGCTTTCTTAGAAGTAAAAAATATAGGCAGAGAAAAAAATGATTAAGCTTTAAAAAAAAAATTACTCAAAATATTGCTATTGCTATGGCAAGAAAATCATATTTTGAAACACAACATATATGTTTTTAAATATATATGGTTGTTAAAAAATCACCTTAAAAAACTAATAATAATGGTATTGGGTAAACTTTAAAAAAATATTCATCATTTAATTGCGTGATATTCGATTTCAGGGACAATAAATTGTCGAAATATCTATTTTTTTAGCAGAAACATATGAGAATCAGTAAACTCTACAGAAAATAATTTAAATAAAAATAAATAAAAAAACAAATTTAAGCCTATTTATGACTTATTTGGATTAAATAAAACAAATAAACACGCTCTTTGGTTTCAGGATCATATCATTCAACAGTATTTAATGATGAAATTTCATCATACCCACCAAACACGTTAAAATGAGTAGCAGCCCCAACACCACTAGAATAAATTAAAAAAAATATTTAAAAAAATTAGAAATCTAAAGACCAAGAAATTTTAATGTTGTATTAAAAAATACATATTTTATTTTAACTAATTGGGTGCAAAGCGCACCTGTCTATCAACCACTATTTATACTATATCTAATTAATACCAAAAAGTAAACAAAAGAGAAACAAATAAAAAAATGCTAAAAAAAATTATCAAACAGCAGCGGTTGCCATAGCATCGCACGTAATTACGACGCATGCGCACTATCACATTACTCTTGAACTCAGTTGAAAGGTACGATGACTTCCAACTAAGGTGCACTCGCCATCAACCCTGAAACAACACCCATTTTGCCAATGGGTAAAATACTTTTTTTTTTATAAGAATGATGAAATCTGTTGAAATTGTTATATTTCTTAGAACTAATTCTGAAATATAAATATCAGTATTCCAAAAATTATTAACGGTCAAACGAAAATCCCTTTTTTTTGTCTTAAAAGACCCTTTTATTCTCCAAAAGATTAACAGACTACTTCTAAAATTTATTAAAGAACAGATATAAATGCATGTTTGTACAGATATAAATACCTAATATGAGGATATTTAAAAATCTGAGCTAATAAAAATTTGCAAAATTTAATTTCGCTTTACTTTCACGAAATACAATTAATAATGCAAAATTCAAATACAATTACTTTTAAATTAAATCTATACAAATCTCTTCTTGTTATTAACTATTTTAAAACTATTTAAATCTCTTTCTGTATTCATTTTAATTTAAAATGTTCCAAATCTCTATTTTAATTTTAAACAACTCAAACACTGTATTAACCTTTAGTAAGAACCTCTCTCTATATATTATCTTACTATTAAAACTGTGTAACTCAGTATAAGAAACATCCTTTTTAAATTTGCTTCTTTTAAAGTTTCAGCATAAAATGGAAAATAATTTTGAAGGAAAAATTAAGATAAACACGCACACGCGAAAAAGATCCGCACACTTTTCTTATTTACCAAGGAAGGAAAGATTGAGGATTTATGACTCGGTATGTGGCTCGTAAAAGCGTTACGTGTTCATGCTTCCTAAATTTATATTTTGAGAAGATAAAAATGGACACCACTATTTCAATTTAAAACTCTCTCTAACAAACTAACCTGTAGTGGTCCCTTTTAAAGAAAGCAGTTTTCTATGAAGGATTTATGAATGAAAAGAGAGGTTTCGTGCAGAACACACTATGTTGTGATTATAAACAGCTTTTGCTTTAATGATGAGACTGACAGGATAAAATTTGTTAATGAATTTGATACTTTGTTAAACTCCTATTTTCTTTTGTTATGGATTGATTTTAAAGCTCGTGATAAAATCAGGAAAGACAGGATCGATTTTAAAGATTGAATTGATAAAGTTCAGGATTGAATTTAAAGATTGATTTGAAAATGCTCAGGATAAAATTTGTTAATGCATTGGATACTTTGTTAAACTCCTATTTTCTTTTGTTATGGATTGATTTTAAGGCTCGTGATAAAATCATGAAGGACAGGATCGATTTTAAAGATTGAATTGATAAAGTTCAGGATTGAATTTAAAGATTGATTTGAAAATGCTAATGCTAAAATTTGTTAATGGATTTGATACTTTGTTAAACTCCTATTTTCTTTTGTTATGGATTGATTTTAAAGCTCGTGATAAAATCATGAAGGACAGGATCGATTTTAAAGATTGAACTGATAAAGTTCAGGATTGAATTTAAAGATTGATTTGAAAATGCGCAGGATAAAATTTGTTAATACATTAGATACTTTGTTAAACTCTTATTTTCTTTTGTTATGGATTGATTTTAAAGCTCGTGATAAAATCATGAAGGTCAAATTTTAAAGATTGATTTCAGATTGATTTAAAGATTGAATTGATAAAGTTCAGGATTGATTTAAAGATTGAATTGATAAAGTTCAGGATTGATTTTAAAGATTAATTTCAAAATGAATTCAAATATCAAAACAAATTAAAATTTGTTAATGCATTCGATACTTTGTTAAACTCCTATTTTCTTTTGTAATGAATTGGTTTTAAAGCTACACTAAAAATATTTTATTCTATTATTTAGGGATTTCATTATTCATCTTCCCCCCCCCCCTCAATTTACAATCTGATGTCAAACATTGACAAAATTGACAAACTATTGAAAAAATAAAGTATGCAAATTTCGATTTTTTTTAAAAAAAATTGTAACAATTCCTTTGAAACTATTTATTTATTTTTATTTAAGGGTTCTTCAAATTCGATATATTATTTAGAGAAATTAAAATATCACTAACAATTTATCAAAGAAAACTTTTAGGAAACAATTGAGTTCGTTTTTAACAGTGCAAAACAATGTTCTGAAAATGAACTGTTTTAATATTTTAGGCCATAAGCAGAGCGACATTGTGGCTATAGGTAAGAGAGAGAGAAGTTCAAACATCCCCATTGTTTGTGGTAGTTTTCGGTTTTTTAGTTTACTATTGACGACTTCTTTTTCTAGTTGACTTTAGAACAATTGTTTAAATATTTTATTAGATCACAAATAAAAATTGAAAGTCTTTTTTCAAAAGAACAATAAAACGGTCTTTTTATGCATCAAAATAAAGCTGTCTGCCCTACTGAACGTCGATATCAATCAACAATTTTTTCTTTCCTTTCAAAAATTCGTCACAGAAGGGACCAAATTAATGCACCTCATTTATTCCAATGTCTTTTACCTCCAACAGATGCAGACTCATATGACTCTAAAGTCCTTCGCCAAATTATTAGACACACTGTTAGATTCTATGAAAAATCTTAATTCTCAGATGATACTCTCCAATTTAATGTTTTTACGTGGCCAGTTTGCACTTGTTTATGTTCGTGTATTAATTGGTTAACAATGTAATGCAATACGTTAAAAATAAATACAAATAGGTATTATATAAAAAAAATATCCTGAATAAAAACCAATTATATGTGTGTTTAAATATAAGAGTATTGCATATAAACTCGTGCAAAACATGCATATAACGCTACAGTGCATCTAATCATTGGGTCTAAATATTATTATATACTAATATAATACCTGGTATAATAAATATTCTATTCTTATATAATATATCGTCTAATTTATCTAATCGTCTAATTTATATGATATATCGTCTAATTTGACCCATTGATGCACGAACGTAAACTAGTGCAAACTGGTTTTAGTCTCGTAAAAACAATAAGGCTGAATAGAATCACCTGGCAATTAAGATTTTATATAGAATCTTATTGTGCATCTTTAATAATTTGGCCAGGGACTGTATGCAGTTTTTCTTCTATTTATGTTTTTCTTCTATGTTTCTATGTTTTTCTTCTATGTTTCTATGTTTTTCTTCTATGTTCTATGTTTTTCTTCTATGTTTCTATGTTTTTCTTCATGTGTTTATTCTATGTTTTTCTTCTTCTTTTTTTAAAAAAATTTCATTGTCTAATCTACTGCTTTGGGTTATTTTTTCCCTTCATCTGTAATATTTTAAAATATCGGATATCCAAGGCACTAAGATGTCCGATTTATTGCCGTACATTACCTCAAGCAAACAGTTGTCTATAATTCCTATTACATCAGATATATTAATCTTTTAGGGACATTATCAGTTTAGAACGAATTTTTAATTTAAAAATTTAAAAAAAAATGCGTCAAAAATATTTATATATTTTTCGAATTTTGACAATTTATTTTTGAAATTGAGGGAAAATCATACATTGAGCATTTACTTATGTTGGTTATTTTTAAAACTTGAAGTTCTTTTCTTAGTTTTTATTTTTTTAATCAAACAACATGGTTTATTTTTATCGATTTATACCTTTTTGATTCATTCATGTCTTATTTGTTGCATGCTGGTTTACTTTGATAGTTTTATTTGTGACAGTTAAAAAATTTTCGGAATCGTAATATTTTTCATACTATATTTACATCAATTTTTGGGCCTGTTTAATAGAGGTATTTTTTTCGCATGTTAAGTCAAACTCAATATATAACATCGTTTGTTTATCGTACCTAGTGTAACATTTATGACTTTTATTTAGTTCTGCTTTATGAAGTAACATATTCAATTTTGCTGTAATATGATTTTTTTTTACAAATTTTGCACTAATTTATATGCAATACTTTTTTATTGAAACAGACATGTCATGGGTTTTAATTCAAGGTATTTTTCATATACTTTCTACTTGCATTAATTTTTAAACGTATTACATTGCAATGTTAACCAATTGATACCCGAACGTAAACAAGTGCAAACTGGTTTCAGTAGCGTAAAAACAATAAAGCTGTATAGTATCACCTGATAGTTAAGATTTTACATGGAATCTTAATGTGCGCCTAATAATTTGGCCAAAGACGGCATGGCTCGAAGATGTGATTTCACCAGACGCCAATCACTGCGCGGTCCTCTTACTGATATATAAATAAATGTGCATCTCCTTAAAAGTAGTCTTCATTTCTTTAGAAACAACTTCAGCAGAATTTGAACTGGGTATGGTTCAGTTAGGCCTCCAACAGTAACAATCATCGTTCTAGGTGGAAATTTGTTTTCATAAACTTATTAAGACGTTGCGGGCGACAGAAAGCAACTTGTGACTGGTACTTACCCATCTCTAATTATGCATCAAAAAGCTCATCACTATTAAGAGAAGATTCCGCCATTATGAACACTGCAATGATCACCTTAGATAACGAGAGTTTTCATGAAGAATCCATTTTCTTCGCCATCTGGTGTTAAGATGGAAAATTAAAAGATTTCTAAAACATCGTTTGGAATAAATGCCTGAAAAGAAAATATCCCCTTGGAAAGAACGAGGAGGGAAAAGTTTTCATATCGATGTTTGCGGTCATGATCATTAGGGTAAAGAGATAGCTAAAACTGTCTGATTTAAAATCTTCTACAATTAGAATGTTGCCAGCTATGTGTTATTCTTTATTTGGTCTATTTAACCGGAAAAGAAAGATCATTCTTTCGCTACCTGATTTACTTAACATACTTAAACTGAATTACTTATCTGATTTACTGAAATACTTAAACAACGCAAAACAGGTCTTAAATTCATAAACACTAGACATAATTAAAAGAGCAATTGATACACCTTTATCTTGTAAACTAGTATCTACTGTTTATTTTATAAATCTTAACCCTATAAAAGAAATCTGCATGGAAAGCAAGAATAGAGCAAAACATTATACAGTATTACACTATCATGCTAATATATTTTCAACCAAAAGAAGCTAAATTTGTGTATAAAATTATAGTTGCATTTATTACAACAGTAATTCTAAACATACATTACCACGTGCGTTCTTAAGTTTAATTCCTACTGATGAAATCTGTTCATTTTGTCAGAGTTTTTCGTTTGAAATGCAAACAAAAAGGGAAAGGGATTTTACTACTTTCTCTAAAAGTTAAGTTGGCTTCGAAAATCAATTCAAGGTCATTTCCTCCATAAAGTGAGTAAATAAGTTTGAAATGTTCTGAAATATTTTGGGAAATAAGAAAAAACGAAAAGTTCGTTAAATAGAAAACTCACTTCGCTATTTGGAAGTTATTTTACGAAGAAATTTCCAAAATGCTCTTGGTTCCTCGAAAAAAAATCACAAAATAGAAAAATTCGCAAAATGAAAGTTCGTTAAATAGAAATCCGACTGTATTTTACTGTTTTGCTTGCATTTTAGATGAAAATATGACTTAAAAATGAATCCAAAGTCAACGGTATTAAAATGATTCATTAAATGTAAATGAGATTTAATAAGCAGCGAGAAAATAACGACAGTCATGACATTTTATAAATGTTTTTGCGATGTTATAAAAGAGAGGCCGGTCATTTTAGAATGTTCCAATGGGAATATATGCTAACATTCCAACCGGTCACCATCGTAGGTTCAGTCAGTTTCCCAGAGATAACACCCTCTTTCCTCCAACCCAGTGAAGTTGCGTGAAAATTAAATGCAAATGAACATTCTACGCCTAGAAAGTAGATATATTCCTCGACCTGCAAACGAGATTAAATCCTCCTCTCGATTGAAACAACATTCGGATGGTCTCTTTCAGATATCCGTTATTCAAAGTAACCGGTAAAAGGCAGGGAACTGTTCCTAACATGTAGCAGTTCTTACAGTCCAAGAAGTAGTACTTGTTAATCGGAATAATATTAATGTTAGAGTAACAATTAAGAGTGTTACGATTGAGGATCCGAGTTCAAATTTAAACACGTCTGAAACAAATGGAGATGAAAGAATGATTAAACGATTTAATAATAGTAAATTCTAGTTAGAAATTCGAATGAAATTTCCGAAAGGAATTGGTAACAAATTAAATTTGTTGTGCAGTCACAATCCAGAAACATCAAGTTAAATAAGTTATAAATTAAATAAGAAACAACAATTATCGCGAAACAATCATTGGGGTTGGTGAGCGGCAGTGAAGAGGGGGCTTGGCATCCTAGTATAACTTCCACACTAAATAATCATGAATCAGCAGCCAACAATGATTTTAAATGTTCTGCGGAGAAATCATTAAAAATGAATTTTCAGCTCGTCCATATAGGTTGTAGCTCATGAAAAATGCACGCGTTTATATAAAATGTAGGGGAGATCGTTATTTGATGCAGCATTTTAATGAGTTAATTCTAAACCATCGGTTCATTTCGCCCCCTCCCTCCCAACTGAGTTCATGTTCTATCGACGATGGAGACAGCTCGCATGATGTTTGTAATACATACAAGAGAGAGGTTGTTGTTAAAATGACATCTACAATCTCTGGCCAAATTATTAAACCCACTATAAGATTCTATGTAAAATCTTAATTATCAAGTGATACTGCTATACAGCTTTATTGTTTTTACGAGACTAATTGCACTTGTTTGAGTTCGTGTATCATTTGGTTAACATCTTAAGGCAATACGTTAAAAATAAATATGAATAAAAAGTATATAAAAAATCTCCAGAATTAAAACCCATTACATGTTTGTTTAAATATAAAAGTGTTACATATAAACTCGTGCAAATCAAGCCATTATTAAAACACTGTAGTGCGCTTAATAATTTGGTCGAATTATTATAATACACTAATATAATACCTGGTATAATAAATATTCTATACCTATATAATTTATAGTCTAATTTGCCCAATCGGCGAATTTATGTTATGCATAGTCTAATTTAACCAATTGATACACGAACGTAAACTAGTGCAAACTGGTTTTAGTCTTGTAAAAACAATAAGGCTGAATAGTATCACCTGGTAATTAAGATGTTACATAGAATCTTCTGTATCTGTAAGCTTTCATAAAGGAGTAAAAATTGACATATTTGGGGCATTAAAACATCAAGAATTTACGTCTAACTACATAAAACCTAATCCAACAAATTATTCAGTTTTTTTCTCCTCCTCAAAACTTTTTAATTTTATAATAAGTAAACTCGAAATATCTGTTATTTACCTTCTTTCAGTAATTCTTTCTCAATTATGAAACGAAAAGACGCGTTAAAAAAGTTTGTTTTTCGCATGCATTCGCTGTGGACGAATATAAAAAAAATTGTATGTTTTAAATCAAAATATTTCATGATTAATATATATTCAAGATATTCCAGAATAAACATAGAAACAAAATATCAGTTTTTCATTCTTTAAAAACACTAATTGCGATTTAATGAGTCATTATAAAATTATAGAATATTATTAGTATAAAATTATTAGTTATAATAAAATCACAAAATTATTATAAAATATTAAAAGAGATTTTTAAAAAGTATGTTTTTGATAAAAACTCATTCTCTGTCGATGAATAATATAAAAGGAACATGAATATTTTTGGAGAACATTTATATTTTTCATAGCAAAACACTTTATCAGAATAAATTAATTTCGGTACTTTAACTGAATACAAATTTCAGTTAAAAATGTAGTTCGTCCGCCATTTTTGATTAAAATTTCTACCTAGCTGTATTTTTAGAAAAGGTTTGGGAAAAAATATTTAATTACGCAAAAATAATATAATTTTTCGCTCAAAGAAACCGCTTTAGTTTATCCCGCTAACGTACAAAAGTATGTAAAATCTGCCGACATACCGAACGAGAAAGAATAAACACTAATTCCTCACGAAATAAATGCTTTAAAGCACACACACACACAAACTTCTGGGATCTTTAAATTAGAAATGTAAAACACGTATTTTTATAGAAAAAATATCTCATTTATTATTTTTTGAGCATAATTTGATGCGGAAAAAAATATTTATTCTCTAACGGCGTTTATGAAAAATGAACTTTGAGAAGTGTGAAAAAAAAAAGAATTTCTTTTTTTTTTAAAAAATTTGTTTTTGGTTCTCGATAGAGATAACTTTTAGATCCCTGAAGGCTCGTTTAGTTAATGCCAATTAATGCTCAGCGCGATCTGAAAGAAAGATAAATGGAACAAAGTGAATATCTTCTGTGTAAGTAAACTAAAAATATCTAAGCAGCTGAAAAAAATAAAAAAACTGAAAATATGCGAGGGGGCTTGTTATTAGTAAAGAGCGGGGAAGAAAGTAAGGAGGGACAAGAGAAAATTTCTTTGATCGGTGCACTGTCGGAGCATTCAGGGAGTAAGAGACTGTTTTATTTTTTGATTGCAGCCCAGAAACGATAAAATATCGCGTCTCCTAGTAAAATGTCACCATACTGAATGTCAAGGGGTGAAAAAGAACCATTGCACATATCTATAACAAATAGCACAGTTTCGAGACATTTTCTTTCCTTAAAATTACTTCTTTGTGGTTAAAGTAACGGAATTCCCCTCGAATTACTTCATATGAAGTACACGTCATGATGAATCTGTTTATTCAGAATGTGACAACCACAGTGCTAACGTAAAATATCCTCAGTGGTAGACGGATCATGGGTAAGAGTCTCCTTGCCGTCAGGTTAACCGTGGGAGGTTTACGTGGTTTTCCTCTCCATGTAACGCAAATGCGGATTAGTTTCAGAAAAAGTCATCCAGAAAAGGTAAACTTTCTCCCAATACTCGATCCAGGAGTTCCCTTGTCTTCTGAATTGGGTTTAAAATTACAAAGCTACGGAGTTGAACATTAGTAATCATAAACCCAAAAATCGACTGTTCAACGACGGTTATAAAATTTAAAAAATATGCTTTGCTAATATTTTAGATGATTCTGCCTTTTTTTAAATAATATTTAAAAGATAACACAGTTTACATTTCTATTTAATCCAATTTATTATAAATTATCATGAATTTATTTAATTAAATTTACAATCAAATTTATAATAATTATTATTAATAATCAAAGATAGACCATTTGTTTAGTCATTATATCCTCACAAGGATTAAAAAGTCACAGAATTACCTTTTCGAAAGCTAACCACGAGTTTATTTGCTTTTGAAACGTGTTTCTACGTGTCTAATAATGAAATGACTTACAGGTAATTTAAATGAATATCAATAAAAGCAAAATTAAGAGCAGGAATGCCCGCCCACATCTTAATTACCCGGATTTCCTAAAATGTCTTCTTACCTTCAAGAAAAAAGAAGGCACGGGTTACCATAAATAAGAAATTTGATCCTTTAGTAATACAACCGTAATGACATCCTTCGAAGTATCCCGAACTTAGTGACATTTTTCTTATTTTTCATTCAGGAAATAAAATTTGCCGATAATTCGAAGAAAAAGAAGGAATAAAGTAGGCTTGGTAGTGGGTCAAATATCTTCAGAATTTCTTTAGAATTTTTTCAAAGAAAATCTTCAGATTATTTTTATTAGAAAAAAAAAATTAAAATCTCGAATTGAGAATTTGCTATTATTTAAAAAATTTTCAATGATTTCTACGTTGATTTTTTATAATATATTGAAAAATATAAATAAGTGTGACTTTTTCAAGCATTCTCATTTCATTTTAAAACGATAATTATAAAATACAAATTATATCAAAACAAGAGTTTGTTTTTATTAACATGCGACTCGTTAAGCGATGAAAGAAGCTTAATTAAAAGAGTTTCTCACGAAATTGCCATTCCATGAACAAAGCTCATTTTGCATATTAAGTGCAGTTTGCCTTATGCGTGCCCAGAATGTCCATCATCACAATATTCCTGGAACATTCTATTGAGCAATATTCGGGCTCCGAATCTTTGAAGCAAAGGGCGTTGCCTCTTAGCACTCTCTTATCGATATCTCATCGCGTATTCCAGGAGCGACCCCAATCAATTTCAGAACACTGAATAAAAATGAACTTTCTTCTCATCAACATTAAAAAATGTAGATAATCTCAAATGTTGTTGCCTACACTGTTAGAAATAACAATAAAATAACCATCCAATTAACCTTAGAGTTTAAGGTTAGGAACAATTCTTCAACTTTTAGACTTTTGAAACCGTTCACGAATGGTATGGTCTTTAGTTTGGTAATCATTTACAACTAACATGGTTATAAATTAACAGTAAGATATATTATCATATGGATTAATTATCATACCTGGTGGTGCCATCTATAACGAATGCAGGGAAATTCAAGACTTTTATTGTTACAAATGGCATGGTTCTTAGTTTGGTAACCATTTACAACTAGCATGGTTTCAAGCCCATAAAAGTAAAATTTAGTTAAGCATTGGAGTCAAGCCTGTGNTTTTTTTTTTTTTTTTTGTAAATTAACCGTAAGATGTGGATTAATTATCATACCTGGTGGTGCCATCTATAGCGGAAGCAGGGAAAATTCTAAACTTTTATTGTTAAGCACGTATGTGATGCTGCCACTAATGCGTAAATGGGAGTTTCGTATTTCAATAATCCAGGGACACCCATTAAGAAGTACATAAGATTAGAAGCTATTCCTGAGTTTAAGAAATGCAAGAAATATTGCGACGACAACGCTGTGATTTAAACTCCCGTTTAGCTAGACATGATATAAGCATATTCCTACGCAAAAAATAATTTTCA
Organism: Parasteatoda tepidariorum; assembly: GCF_043381705.1. NCBI lineage: Eukaryota > Metazoa > Arthropoda > Arachnida > Araneae > Theridiidae > Parasteatoda > Parasteatoda tepidariorum. Next base: position 9,278,044 of record NC_092211.1, read on the forward strand.
ATAATTATTTGTTATTCTATATCAGTGTTTCCCAAACTTAAAACTTTTGTGTACCCTTTCTAAATTTTTCATAACGCAGTGTACCACTAATAAAAAAATGAATGTATTTTTTACTATAAAAATTGGGCAAAAGTTAAAAATCACAACTAGCTGTTGACACCCCTCATTACTAACTGTTAACTCTACAAAAAAATAGCCAACAGAAAAATACGTCATCGTAAAGTTTCATGACTAGTTTCGTTTTTAAATAAAATTTTTAGAAATTTTCGTTTCTTGCAAGATATTTCACAAAAGAACAAGTACCCCCGCTAAACTGTTCCCGTACCCCTGGGGGTACGCGTACCACACTTTCGGAAAAACTGCTTCATATAATAGCAATCAGAAATATTTTGAATCATGATGTATGCAAAATACAAAAATTGAACGGAATCCGTCGAATAGTTTTTGAGTTATCTAATTTTTAAAAAGTTGTATGGATAGAATTGGATTTCTCAAAAATTATTCGTCTGATTTCGTTTTTTTTTCTTTCTTTCATTTAATATAACATTATTTAAAAGAATATAAAAATCTGTATGTCTTTCTATTCAAAATATTTTCCGCTATTATTAAATTAATTAATTAAAAATAATAATAAATTATTGAAAATTATCTTTTGCTTAGGATTATGATTGGACAAACGAATTTTATAATTGAGTGAAAAAATTTAACTAATGACTCAAAACTTTCTAGAGATATGGCGAAATAGGCAAAAAGTAAAATGAACATTAAGAGGTCTAAACTTTTGCACATATTTTTAACCTAACTTTTGGACCCTATTTTCCAGGTTGCGACTGCCTTCCCTTATTTTGAGAGTCACAAAAATTATATGCACTCATAGAAAGTTGTTTTTTTTTCCTTTTGTGTCTGATTTCAAACTTAAAATATCGTTATTATTAGTTAATTAGCATAATTTTGATTAGCCACCCCAACTATTAAGATTGAGAACATGAATATCTGAGTTAGCTTACCTCGTACTCTACATACTATTTAATTACTTTTTAATCTACATTCTACAATATAAACAACCCGGGTAGCAGAGAACCTTCAAATTTCTGTCAGAAATACGTATATTTCACCTTTGAATTTTAGTAAGCATTCGTAAAAATTACATATAACTAAAACGTGAATTACAGCAAAAAATAATTATCCTGAAAATGTAAAATGTAAGCAAAATTTTACGTAAATAAATTAGTTTCCTTTACGAATTATAGAAAAAAATTGTTAGTCAAAAACCAGAAAATTCACATACAATTTTACGTAAACCAATTCGCTTGTTTTAATAACATTTAACCAACCACTTTTTACTAGGTAAGAAAGGGTGCGTTATTTTTACACATTACTTACGTCAACAGTGCTTCAAAATTTACATAAGTTGACTGATAAATGATAAATTTTCTTCGTCAATAATGCTTAAAATACAAAGAATCATTTTTACTAATTCTAAATAGTAAATAATTTTTCGTCTATCTTTCGTAAAGTGTACGAAAGCAATCTTACTGAAGGAAAGTTGGTAAAATCCATTCCGTTAATATTACGAAAAATACACGGAAGCTTTTTTTTTTTTATCTCAATGGCAATATCATTTCGTCAATATGACATAAAATTTACGCATGAAGCGTATTGATTTTACCTATTTCCCAAAAATTTACGTACGACTACCTACATGACAACTGTTCAGAAATAGGGTGGTTATTGGTGCTCTGTAAAAGTGTTTTTCCTTTCTAAAACTAATAGCAAGGAGAAACTCTCTCACAGTAGAAAAATTGTCCCTTTCTCAAATAAAGATAAAATCCAAATTATATATTTTGCGTTCCTCGTGAATTCTTAACATTCCTTTTCAATATACAGTTTCGTTATATACAGTTATATACAGTTGATCACAACTTTTTTGTAGATTTAGTTTATTATTATTATTATTACGTTATTATTATTTATTTTACTTTTCGCGTATTTTGTCAATTCTCTTGATTTATTTACTCTATTACAAAAAAAAAAATTTCCGTAAAAATCGTTTGCCCGGACATGCAAAAAAAAAGTTTCTAAAAGGTCTTTATTTCATTCAGTAATAGACATGAATCTTTTAAATTCGATCAAAGGTATAATCTCAGTAAAGGTATAATTTCAGTAAAGCTATAATATTTCAAAGGTATAATAAAAGGTAGAATCCAAGGTATAATTTCAGTAAAGGTATAATATTTCAAAGGTATAATAAAAGGTAGAATCCAAGGTATAATTTCAGTAAAGGAAGACATCAATCGTTGATTCATAGCTTTGTTAAAAGAAAAAAATAATCTCTGCTTTACTTGAAGAAAACAGTTTCCACCATAGGGGTAACTCAAAACGATAGGGGTAGTAAAGGGTAACTCAAAAAGGAAATGCAAAACATATGTAGATGGATAGTTTCATTTCCAGTTACGTCGACATGAATAAAAGCTTTCCTTTTTGGAATGGCTTTTTCCCGTCCCTTCCTCCCCGATTTGTCTTTTAATATTTTTAGAAGGATATCATCCGAATTTTCACCTCGATTCGATGAAACATTCTCCCCCACCCCCCACATACTCTGGTGTAGAATTCAGTTCGATTTAGTGCAACATTGAAATAATAAATCTTATCAAAATTTTTATCTCTTTCGTAATACATCTAATATGTAGAATTCGGATAGCTAAGATTCTTTCGACCAAGAAACTGTCATTCATTGCTCAGTTGCATCATTCTCGAAAAGCCATCGACGTACTACTTTTTTGTAAAACGATTTTTTTCGGGAAAAAGTCACCCTCGGGAACGCATGTTAACCCTATAGGAAATTTATTTGAAATACGGATAAATAGTAGCAAGCATACGTACTTCTTTTTAATATAAAGAAGGAAAGATTTAAGGGAAAATAGGGGAACGATTGTTCGGGGGGTCACAGGTCCTGACCAAAATTCTTCTCAAAAGATATAGTGATCATTAATCTTTTTTTTCTTCAAAAGAAAATGGCAGAGAATTTCTTTATATCTAAAAAAAAAATACTGCAATTTTCTGCAAATGGTCTTCTAAAATTCGACGAATTATGACAATAAGGCTTTTTGTGCTTTGAGGATGGGGCCCGTAGTAAATTTTGCCCGAGGACCACTAAAACCTTTGTTCAGCCTAGTTTGCTTCTTCCCTTGCGGCAAATCAGTAAATATTCGATTTTACTCAATTCCTCATAGAAAAGAAAAGGCCTCAGTCACAAACAAGAAATTTGATCCCTTAGTAAACCAAACGTAATGACATCTTTCGCATTTTCCACCACTGCGCAGTTTATGCTCGTTATGTCGGACTGCTAAATTGAACCGTGCTGAGGCAACACCTTCTAGAATAAAGAAGCCCTCAGCACTGATCAATTTAGTAGTTCAACGTAAGAGCATAAACTACGCAGTGGGTGAAAAATAAGAAAGATGTCACTACGTCTGTGCTACTAAGCTGCTCAGTGGTAATAATAAATTATTTAGCATTTTTAGTTACGTCAGTTTATATTTTTCAATTTTATATTTCTATAAATGATTAATACCGATTTGTTATTTGCTTTTTCACTTTTTTCTTCTTCAGCTAGTTTTGAATAAAATAAAATATGCAAGTCTAACTAATTGTGATGATATCAAGGTACAGTAAATATAGAAGGAGAGTTAAAATAGACATTATCTACAATTTTAAATTAAGATACACCTGCTTTTGCAACTCATCTCGAATGTTTTGAACTTAAATAAAGTGCGAATTTAGCGTATCATTTCCAGCAGTTTCCACACGACAGATTTAAAGGAATCCTTCTTAGAAGGCAGACTAAATTAATTTACAGTGGAATGATCATTTTAACTTTTGTCACATCCTAAGTAAATTTCCGTTGACGTTCTTTCAAATGTTAATTTGTCTTTATTTAAAGCTCCTGTCAGTCTCTTTCAATGTACACAAAGAGGGACTCCATTCTTCTATCCTTTAATTATATCTTGTGACTGAATCAATTTGAAAGGATTCTTTATGGAATAAACCACAAGTACCTCAAACAACTGTGTTTTAAAGTTTAGAAGAAAAAATACATTCCAACTATTCGTTGTTCATCATACATATTTTCTTTCTCTACCGCTTTCATTTTAGATATTTTGTTCCTTTTAGAACTTTTATTACCAATTAACAAAATGGGTATTGGTTTGGATTTCATGGCGTCCTCACTTTTCAACTACAATAAACTAGAGTAATAGTAAACAGTGCGCATGCCTTGCTATGGCGACCGCTGCTGTTTGATAATTTTTTTAGAATTCGCTTTTTTCCACATTTAATTTTGCTATGCATTAGGTTGGTGAGTTTATTTTTGAGATATGGGACCAGAGAGTAAATACTTCTGGTAAATACTTCTTGAGTTGTGAATAAAAGAGAATTTCATCATTTGAACGATACTTTTGTTCTTATTGCTTTAATTAAGAATCAGAAATTCTAACCTACAGTTCCAACTGGATCATTTTCAATACTAATTCAGGTAAATATCTCAAATTAGGAGGTTCCAAACTGATTGACACGGTCTAAAAAGGTAGAGCTGATGCAAGAAAAAAAAACGATGTCAAGGCCTAAACTTGCCGGGGCTGAATTGACGAGAATACTACCTTAAGCATTGCATACAAACGGAAAAACTGAAGGATTCCGTTCTCAAACGCAAGCATGAAACCCGTCCCTCACAAAAGTACCAAAGTGGTTGAGAGAATTGAACCCTACAGAAGAGCGAATGGGGACTCTCCGAACCCCTTTCATGCAAATACGAGAACATGCTTGTTGATCAACCGTTAGGGATAAAAGGATCCATTTTCAACATACCCAATGACTTGCACAAGACAGTAGACTGTCTTCCACGCAATATAAATGATTCATTCACTATTCTTGTAAAATTGAAAAAATCATAGTTTTCAAATCATGTTTCATGTATGAACTTGTGAATCCGAAACGGGTGTATGATGCAGCTTACAATCTCCATCAAACACCAAAGTACCCATCAGAAAATGTTACTATTGATCTCGATTGGCTGTTCAATGTCTATTCAGTCAACTAAAGAATTTACACAGAATATGTCTGAGCTGCATTGAAAAATGTCCGCGAAATTGTGCACTAAGCTGTTAGGATTAACAGTTAAAGTTAGTTTAGGATTAACAGTTACAGTGAAAACACAATAAAGTTTCTTTTCCAAAAAAATTAGACTACAACCATTTTGCTAATGGGTAACCTGTGATCGCAGCAAGGCCATCACAATTTTCTTCATTTTATAGTGAATCGTATTTTCTTTCTAATTGTTAAAGTAATCATTTCAAAATAATCATTAAACAGTCTTTTTTTTTATTTGTTTTACTTTGATAAAAGACGCAAGTTTGCATTTCAGAGAATGCAATTCAAGCTATAGAGTTGAAATATCAAGCTAAATAATTGAACGGATTAACATAAAAATAACTAATTGATTTTTAAGAGCTAAAAATGGAACCGAAACGGGCAAGGTGAATTTAATATACCAAATTCAGTGTTTAAATGCACAGAAAACTAAAAAGAGTAATAACAGAATAATTAACTATAATTTTTTAATTTATTATAAAACTAAGCTGATTTAGCAGAATTTATTTATGATAAAATATTTATTATTTTAGTGATTTGAACTTTTGAGTTATTTTTTTTTATCCAAAACTCTATGCAAATTCCAAGTTAATCTTCTGTCTCAGATGTTTTCCTATAGTGTACCCTTCTAGAACTTTCTGCATAAATATTAACAAAATCTAATTTCCGTTATGAAGTTGTTCTAGTTACTTCTTTTCTAGATTCTTTTAAAGTTTATCTTATTTCAGAGAATAGAGAGCTCGCCTCTATTCCCCACAGTGCTGAAGTAATATATCCTAAGTCGTAGATGGATCATGGGTTGGAATCGCCTTGCCGACGAGCTAACCATGGGAGGTTTTTCATTTAACGCAACGCAATTGTGGAATAGTTTTATCAGAAAGTCCTCCACGAAGGGTGATTTCTCACAATACTGATTCAGGAGTACCCTTGTCTTCTGGTTTGGATATAAAATTACAAGGCTACAGAGTTCATCATCGATAGTCACTAACTCAAAATGAGGTCGGCTGCTCATAGACGGTTATGAAATAAAATTAAAATTTCATCTATAAATAGGGGTTGCATGGAATTTAAATTTGTAGAACTATATTATGTTAAACTAGATTATGTTAAACTATAATATAGCTTAACTATCTATCTCCAAATTCCCCTTCAGTAGTCCAAACGTAATGAAATTTTTCGTATTCACCATCACGGCGCAGTTTAGTAGCCCTGAGATATTTCCGTATCGTGATTTGGAGTGCCAACTACAATCGCCAAGGTGCCAAATACAATTTAAACTTGCAAATTTAGAAAAAAAAATTACAATTGGATGTTTGCCTTGGGGTGGCTACAAGTTATAATTTTCGAGTTAGTTCCTTTCTGTAATTTTTTTTCTTTTTTTTTTTAAAGTTTCTTGTCGGCCACTGCCCGGAAGTTTCAAAAACTTGGCGATTATTCTGCCACAGATCACAATATGGAAATTTCCCCCGTAGCCCGAACGCAGTGTCATCTTCTTCATTTTCAGCCGACGGGGATCGAACCCGCGCCTCTTGAACATGGGCACGGTGCCCTACCAACCAGGCTATCCCCGTATGTGGATCGTAATTTTTTAGTTGTGTAATGAAATAGGTAACATAAATGAAATAGGTTAAAAATAAATACAAATTGGAAGTATGTAAAAAAATCCCCTGTATAAGAACCCATTACATGTATGCTTAAATATAAAAGCATTGCACATATAAACTCGTGCAAAACATGTCATTGTTAAAAAGCTACAGTGCGTCTAATGATTTGGTCTAATTATTAAAATATACTAATATAATAGCTGACATAAAAAAATATTCTATATTTATATAATATATCGTCTAATTTATTTAATCGCCGAATTTATATTATATATTTTCTAATTTAACCAATTGATACACGAACATAAGCAAGTGCAAACAGTCGAGTAAAAACAATAAAGCTGTATAGAGTATCACCTGTAATTAAGATTGTACGTAGAATCTTAGAGTGTGGCTTATAATTTTTCCAGAGACTGTATATACATGTCAGAACAATGAAATTGATGCTCTTATAAAAAAAAAATCAGAAAATAATAAGAAAAAAAACTCTTCATACAAAAGTATAAAAATCCAAAGAATTGGAAATAATATACTCTTTTTTTTTAATAAAAGGAATTGGCAACATTCGATAGAGGAGGGATCGAAAAATAATAAATAAATAAAAAATGCAGGAGGAAGGAAGCATTAGGAAGAGGTGTATAAAAGAAAAATATTAAGTTTTGAGAAATGCTTTTTGTTTCGTTATTTATAACGGCAGCTGCCGGACGGTTAAAATATAGAGCTTGATCAAATAAAGATTTTTTTCCCCCTGGAATTCTTGTCTCCTCCTCCTCTATTGAAGAAGAAATCATCAAATCAACTCAATTGTTGTCAGGAATCAACTCTGGAGGATCTTCTTGTTTCGAATAAGATCGAAGACCTCAAACTCATTTTCAAAACGTTAGACCAGTCTCTTAAATTGTTTGGCGACACTGACAGCCGTCGCTCTACTTTTCATTCATTATTAATTACTTTTTTTTTACACTTTTCTTTTCTGAACATTTTTAGCGGTGAGTTTCATGTACTATAAGTTTAAAGACAAATAATTTTCTCAACATTGCAATCAATTTTCCAATAAAATAATGTTTTCATTTTATAACCGTCGTTGAACAGCCAACCCAATCATCTCCGTAGCCTTTTAATTTTTGAACCCAATACAAAAGACAAGGGAACTCGTGGATCAAGTATTGGGAGAAATTTGCCTTCGAGAAGGACTTATCAGCATTTGCGTTGCATGGAGGAGAAAAATCACGAAGACCTCTCACGGTTAACCAGATAGCAAGTTGACTCTAACCCACAATTAGTCTACGACTGATGATATTTTACGCTAGCATTGTGGTCGGTGCGAGCCGGGTGCGGAAGTCATATTAACCAGTCATTGCTGGGATTCGAACCCGAATCACCTCATTGGGTGAGCGCTCTATCCCATGAGTAACCAAGGTTCATATAATAAAAAATTCATTTTATTTTATAACCGTCGTGGAACAGCTGACCCAATTTAGGATTTTCGGCTACCAATGTTCAACATCGTAGCCTTTTAATTTTTGAACCCAATCCAGAAGACAAGGGAATTGCTGGATAAAGCATTGGGAAAAATTTGCCTTCGTGGAGGACTTTCTGATTGAACTAACCCGTATTTTCCGTATTTGGAAAGGAAAACGATGAAAATATCCCACGGTTAGCTTGATAGCAAGGGGACTCTAATCCATGACCTATGATACAAAAAGTACTTTATTTCATTTTATATTCTATAACCGTCGTTGAACAGCAATCCCAATTTTCGGGTTTACGACTACTAATGTTCAACTCCGTAGCCTTGTAATTTTGAGCCCAATCCAGAAGACAAGGGAACTCCCGGTTTAAGTGCTAGGAGAAATTTGCCTTCGTGGACTGCTGATGGAACTACCCCGCATTCGCGTTACATGGAGAGGAAGAACACGAGAACCTCCAACGGTGTGCCTGACGACAAGGGGACTCTAACCCATGATCTGTCTACCACTGAGGATATTTCACGTCAGCACTGTGGTTGATGCAAGCCGGATGCGGAATCCGTATTGGACAACTATCGCTAGGATTCAAACCCGGTTCACTCATTGGAAGGCGAATGCTCTATCCCCTGAGTCATCCTTGCTCATCTAAAAACCATTGAAAAAATATGATAATAAAGTTTTTCCATACCTTAATATTCGTTATTAGTACTCATATACTATGATCCACAGAAAAATTGAGGTCACCTATCTTCAGCTAACAGAGTGTCAGAAACAAAGGATGGAACAGGATTTTGTGGCTGAAAAAAAACAAAACTTTGTGACGAATTGGATGATAGCCAAATACAAAAGAAATTCTTTCCTTGGCGTTGTTTTCAGAATTCCACCTAGAGAATATTTCTCAAGTTTTTTTTTTCATGAGTCCTATTAAGTGCTTATATATATGTTCTCTTCTTTTTTCCTTATTTTTGTTAATAATTTTGAGTTGAAATTTTGAACTAGATCTTAGCTTCAGGTTTGTAATAAATTTTCATAAATATTTATTAATCTGCTCTCCAGTTTAGTTTTGTTTACTTTACTAACAAATAAGGTATCCCAGATGTTAACATTAAAAGCAATAACTAAGTGGGTAAAGATTTAATAGGATCCACAGCAGGGGCGGATCCAGAAATTTTTCCTGGGGGGGGGGGTCTAGCCTCAAATCCAAATCAGTTTCTCGATAAATGTTTAACAATGCGAGTCCATTTAATCGTTCTTGATTTGCCTACCTAGGTGTATATGCCCCCTTAAATAATTTTTCAAATATTTTATTTCATTTGCAAACTAATAAAAAAAAATTATTATTTTTTTTCGATTTGGGGAGGTGGTCATGGCCCATTATGACTCCTCGCTGGATCCGCCACTGATCCCCGGATAACTGAATTTGAATTTAAACTTAAAGAGAAAACAATGAAAACACAAGAACCCCTTTCACAAAATCTAGAAATTACTTTTCTTTCAAAATAATTTTTTTTTTACTAAAAATATTATATCGAGCTAAGTTGATGGCTGATTAAAAGTTTCATTTTCACATAAAGACTAAATACAAAAATTGCCAAGCATTATTCCATGGAAATTATGTATAGTACGCTCAACAGGAGTTGACACTTGGCTCTACCTCCTCGGACGAAAAGTTTATTTCAGCGGAAAAACATCACCGCCCTTGAAATTGAGACAACCCTTAATGCACACCAACCGCAAACAGTGAATTCTTTATCAGTCACTTACTTCGCTCTATCATCTGCTATTATACCTTTCGTTACTCAAGATAATTATAGATATTTTAAATTTAAAAATGCTGTTTTCTCAGCAAAACTTTTTTGAAAAAGGACAAACTATTCAAACAAAAGAGAGAAATACCATAAAATTTATGAAATATTCAATGTGAAAAAATGCACGTAAGGATAAATATTTTTGTCAACTACCTTGTTCAGGATTGTTCGCATCCTTCTCCCAAAAATAACGAAATAATATCGCCCGATACCACGTAACGAAGGCGGAGCCAAGTGCCAACTTCTGGTGAACGAACTATATAAAATTTGGTTTCCGGAGGGCGATTTACAAATCCGATTAAATATGCTTCAACACTTATGACACCTTTTATTTTATTTTTTTTAAATTATTTCGAACTTTTATCTCATTTTTTCCATATTCTTATTTGGTAAACGCAGTGGCGTAGCGAGCTTAACTCGCGCCCGGGGCACAATACCCTTTTAGCGCCCCCCATTCAAAAACCATATAATATTATATGCAAAATATACTCGCAAATTAATAAATAAATAAAGTAAAATAAATAAAATCATAGACTCAAGCTAGGCTTTAAATTTGAGACACAAAATGTAGTTGAGAGAACAAGACTAGATTTTGAAATGTATATGATCATCTAGAATTAGTTCAAAAGATACCTATTACTTATTTTACATATTTATAAAGAAATATTTTAAAAACACGCAGTTTTAAAACAATAAGAAAGTAAATATTTACTATGTCTAAGGGGATGCATATGTTTAATAATCATATGATTATAATACATTAATAAAACTAATTACTATCTCTACATTTTCCGTGCTTTTGATGAAGCAAATGTATCAATAATATCATCAAAATTGTTCATTTAAAATTTTTCTTTTTCCACACTTAAAAATGCTAGGTCACTTAGGCGATCTGTCAAAATTAATTTTGATTTGCTGAATGAACGTTCGCAGCTAGCAATTGATACTGAGATAGTCAGGAGTATTTGAAATGCCGCTCTCAGATTTGGAAAAACATCTTCTCCATTCGAGATTGATTATAAAAGTAAGAAATTCTAATGGAGTTTTAGGTTTAATTTCTTTTCTACTGCGGAGTAGCATTTTGCTGTCACATATTTTGATAAAAAGTTCTATTACATTGAAATCTGTATTGTAAAATTCACCCAGATTTTTAAAATTTTTTTTCAAGGTCGTTATCAACATTATCCTTGTTTAATAAATTTTCAACGTCTAGTAGAAATCCAAATTTGAAATTAAGGTCACTTAATCGTGTACACATTTCTTGTTGGAGACCATCAAGAGTGCTTTTCATAATGCGAGAAATTTCACTTTCTGCGGAAAGCCCACCATAGCCAATTCTCCAGGCACGTATTGTTGTATCCATATCCCATTTTTCACAAAGAGACTCTGCTTTTTCTATTGCCTCTTTACAGAGCTTGTCTCAAATTTCGGCTAGTTCAGTCGCTAATGATTCAAGATCATGGAACACTTCTCTAAAATTCATTCTAGGATCTTGTAATCTGAGCTGCACACGATCAAAACTTCTTAAGATATCATACCAGAAATGAACTAAAGTTATAAAACTAAAGGTTAGTATATTTTGCAACAGAATTGTAGCTTCACTTCTGTTGTCACTTGTAGTGGTAGTGTTCGCTGCTAATTTTTCTATTAGTTCTTTTATATTCTCTAGCCCATAGATGATAACGATAACCGCTTGTATTCTGGCGCTCCATCGCGTTTCAGATGTGTGACCTGCCATCACGTCAGCATTATCGTAACATTGTGATCTGCAGTTAGTTAATGAAATTTCATCGTAATTTAATTTCTCTAAAATTGTAATTTCGATCCAGGCTGCATCTTTAGCATGTATTTCAATAAAACTCAAAAAAGATTCTTTGATGGAAACTTTTTTATTGATAAAATCAGCATCTACATACCTAGCGACTTGGGACATTTGTTCTCGATGAGAGATATCAGGAATTGAATCAAACAAAAGTCCATAATACATATTTATTTCTTTTGATATCGTTTATTAGTTGATTTCGAACTGTAGATGCCAGAAGATGAATGAATTCA
>NC_092211.1:9291102-9299014 GCF_043381705.1 Parasteatoda tepidariorum
CTCGCTTGGAGGGGAAGGGGTAGCTGAACGAATAACAATATTTGGAGATTGAAAAAAGAGGAGGGAGATGTAATATTGGGCCCCATCACTTTTGCAACGATCATTGAAAAGCTTTTGCGCTTTATCTACCCCCTTTTTACAAAAAAATATGCACTACCCCACCCCAAACCTTCTTTTTTTCCTTCTTTTTCTTCGCTTTCACTTTAGCTTATTTGTAAATTTTTTTTTTTTTTTTTTTTTACAGTTCCTGCTCCACTTTCTAATTTTTTTAAAAATAGAGATAACTATCTCCCAAATTACTTCGCTTATTTCCCCTCCCTTTAGCTCATGTGATCTGAGATTAAATTCAAAAGAAAGGGGGGGGGGGTAGGAGATTTGTGTTCGATCAACATTTCTACTTTCAAAATAAGGAGTTGTTCAATAACCTAAAAATGTTGTGATTTGCTGACAAGGGTGAAACGGTGTTATAATAAATACATACGCAAGAAACTAAAATGTCCTTATTTTAATTTTCTTTCAAATAAAAAGAAACATGGTAAAAATTTGGGAAAAAATTGTCCTTGGAAAAATTTTAAATTTAGAGTAAAAATTAAATTTGGAAGAAAAAAGTTAAAAAATATTTCTTCAAGGATTTGCAATTTTTTTTTTTTAAATGTGCTTTTATTAGATAAATTTTGTTTTATGCAAAGTTGCTTGGATTTAATCCTAAAAATTTTAAAGTTGATTACTACAATCAAAGTTTAAACAATAAAATCCGAAATTTTAATTTTTTTATTCTGAATTCGCTTTAAGATAACCCCGAGAATTGGAGTTTTTTTTCTCATTCTTTTTCAGAGAGTAAATAAAATAATTCAGTATGTATTGCCATCGTAAAATCTACCACATGCCGCTTAGTGGCACGAGGTTTATGTTGTAGGTTCACCAAAGTGGATTTAATTGCTGCAATGAATCAGTTTTGTTACTCAAATAAATGATGATGTATATACATATTGAAAATTTATTCTTCATTATTTTACAATTTTACAAGATTGAAATGAAATTCATATTTTGTTTGATTACAAACCTTTGTACATTATAGACTGACGTCACACATCTTTTTTTTTATATAACCACTTTGAATGTTTTATCATCATTATTACATGACTGTTGCCACCATAGAGAGGAGAGAAAATATCTCTGCAATAAATTCTGTAGACTGAAAATGACATGGAATAGTATATCTATAATGCTTTTTGTAAATAGAATAGACGTCTAGAGATGACTCGATTTTTCCACTCTCTACACTTTCCCCATACTCCTTACCATGGTTACAAAAAAAATCTGATATTTCTTCCACGGCAGTAGGTTTCAGTAAGGAGTTGTAAGGGAAAAAACAGGATTTACCAGATAACGAACCATTCTATTTACAAAGCTTATGTACATAAATAAAGACAATTTTCTTTTGAGAGATGGAAAAACACAAAGTTACATTTCTTATATTTTAAAGATCTCTATTTGAAAGCTATATTTATGTATGAGAATAAATTTTAAGATTCTCGAAATTAATAAAAGAAGTCAATTGACGTAAAAAAAAAGTTAGTTATTTTTTTAGTGATATAGAGCGTTGAAATTTTCGAAACCTTAATAATTTTGAAAGGAATTAATGCTTTCGGAAGTGCTGGCTTGAAAAAGTGCAAATAAATATTGTTTCACAATTAAAACCATTTTAAATCCCTCACATTATTAAAAAAAAGCACAAATTGTGTAAAGTTGTGTGTGTTTTTGTTAAAGTTGTGAACTTTTTAAAACAATTAAGTTATGATGTTTTTTAAATTCGTAATTTTCTCGATTTTCTGTTTTTCAATAATATTTGGTACACCAATATTAACTCTTGACAAATCAACTGGAAAATTCCAAAAATTGATCTTTCCTAAAAAAGAAAAGATTTATTTTCATTTCAAAAGAAAAGCATAAAAATTTAATTTACAAACAATTTGGGACACAGTAAAAAAAGTTCTCACAACATTAACATTTTTCAGAATGCATGGAGAAATACATTCTTACCATAGTATTCAATAAATAATTTGTCGAATACAAACATATTAATAAACACTTTTATTTCAAAATTGTGAAAAATTGCTCGCAGTGTTGGGACATCAAACGTTCGCAAAAGTTATTAAAACTAATTTCAGCTTCGATAAAAATAACGATTTTTTTATAATCCAAAAAAATGCCATTTTTTAGAAAGAGAATGCCTAAAAAGGAGTGAAAAAGGAAATCAAAATGGTTCGGGATTTTCCAGTTTAAATAGTTGATTTTAACACATTTGCAAATTGATGATGTACAGTGCACAAAACGGAATAAATTTTGATCTAATAATCGGATTATCACGTAACCGATTAAACCAGTGTATCATATCAACACACATTATATATATATATATATATATATACACACACACACATACACATATATACACACATATACACACTCAAAGAGAGAATATATACTTTCATCAGCGAATGTCAACAATCACACATAGTAGCTTTAATGAATGTCCAAAATATTTGCTATATCCAATGTGACATTAATTTATTCGTTGATATTATTATATTTACTCGACATTTTAATATCTGCTGAGGATAAATTAGGAGAAACATCAGTGTTCAGAGTAACTATTAAATGCCTACTGGACAGGGCCACTGAATCTTTAAAAAAAAACTGGGTAAATGTATATCTGGCAGTGGCACTTAACTAGATCTAGTATATATTTCGGACATTTACCAAAGCGACTATGTGATTGTTAACATCCATCCATCTATCTATCATNTCAACTTGATGAAATACAGCAATTTCTGAAATCATTGCTTTTCAGTAAAAGCGATTTTCCATTTACATTTGAATTTAAAAGTAATCATAGCTTATACAAAATGAGAATGTTGACTTCCACAGGTCAACAATCACACAGTTGCTTTGGTGAATGTTTGTTTTGCCCGATTTTGTTTTAATTTATTCAAGATAGTACAGGGTAATTAAAAATAACTGTAGTGTTTATAAGCAGCTTAACTATTTAATGAAAAATAATTTATAGACAAGATTCACATAAAATGTTGTTTGAACTTCTAAATTTCTTTACGTAAGGCGCAGACGCAGTGAAGAAGAATCCTGCGCATGTGAAAATGGTGAGACAATCAAAAACCTCAAATGGGAACAACATACGCAGATGGTGTACAGTGTTGCCAGATTAGGGGTTTTCCCCCTAAATTTAAGGGGATTTTTTTACCTTCAGTGGGTATTTTAGAGGAATTTGTTTTTAGGGTTTTTTTTTAGGGTTATTTGTGAATTTTACTAGTTTCATTTTGGTTACGTTCTAATATCAAATTTTATAACTGAATGTGTGAGATGGTAATATGAAAATCAATATGTTAAATCAAAACAAAAAGATAAAGATTTAATTTTAGAACTTAACCCCTTTGTTGAATGTAGTAAGTTATTACGTAGCTCGATTCTCGACTTAAGTTTATTTATCTCGACTCTTGTTTTAGCTTTATTATGTGTTCCGATTTCAAATGCAGCTGTGGAGAGATGTTTCTCCATATTAAATATTATTAAAGACAAATTGAGAAATAAACTGTCCAATAACTACAGCTGATGCTATTTTGCGCGTTCCATATGAACTTTCTAATGGTTGACAAAATTTCGTACCTACTTCTTCTATGTTAAAAATGTTTAACAGCGAAAACATATACAAATCAGAAAGTATTGACGAAAATATGTTGGATATTTAATCAGAAATTTAAGCATAATGTTAGAATTAAAATATTAAAAAGACAATATCGTTGATAATAAAATATTTATGAAAAAATGTGCGAGTCAAAAAACATTAAAAAAATATCTTAAATATTTTAGTAGAACTTAAAGATAGTGTAACGATTGAAATATAAAAGAAAATTAATTTGTTGATAATAAAATATTAAAAAGTATTAAAGCAACGTTTTCTATACATTATTTAACTTTTGTACTATTTTTAATACTTATACATTAAGTTTAAAAAAAATTTACATTTTTTAGTGGATTTTACAACACCATCTGGGAGTGAACGGTTATCGGCACCTGGCAACACTGATGGTATAGGATGTTTGTGCAAAAGGAAAAGTAACACTTGCGTCAGTGACTGCACAAGTACTTCAAAATGTATAGCGTGAAATGGAATACCGCCTAGATGTTACCCGTGTGACCAAGGGAGGTCACATAGAAAATCTGTGACGCATGTATACGAAATTTCGAAATTTTTTCTAAATTCTGTATAAATTTTATCGATAAATTCGTTTTCATTAAATAGTTATAGCAGTTTGTAATAGTAATTTGTAAATTTTTCAGAAGTTTCCATTCGTTCGAATGTTATTGCAAATTTAAAAGCTTTTTCCTGATTTTTTTTTTCACCTTTTATGCTTTAAATATTGATTATTTATCCATTGTTGTAAAAATTTTATTTTTTCCAGACTTATTTTATAAACTCGAGCTCGCGTCTTTCAAAAGTAGAATGAAAAAAAGGAAGAAAGAAGAGAGAAAAAGTGAGAGGTAAGTCTTAACATTTATAGTAAAATTTAAAAAATAAATAAATGAAAACTTATAATAAATGACGATAAGAAACATTCCCTATATAAATTATTATAAGTTTCGTCACTGTGCAAACTAATTTATTTTTTCTCATCGAGTACACATTCTGTGTTCTTCAGATTATACTTTTTTTTTTCAAGTTCAAATGATTATTTTTCTAATCCAGGTAATTGTCTATTATGCTATGATTAACACATTACAAAATGTTCACACACAATGCTGAAAAATATTATGTATTTTGAAACTAAAATTATCAGTGTTTTTGGAGAAAATTATTAAAAGAGACTAATCTATAACTTTCAAAAATGAATAAATCTATGGTCAAATTCATTAGACAATATATGAGGGTGCCCCTTGATTCTCGCCAAGCTGGGCGATATTGTTTTATTGATGGGAACGTTGATAGTCTTTTTTTTTTTGGAAACCCAATCGTGATTCTGATTGGTTTAGATTTCAAGCTAAATAAAGTGAGTCGATTTTTTCCCCTTTTTTTCTGTGCTTATTCCATTAATTTTTGTTTCGATTCAAAATGCATCTTATTGGGTTTATTAACTTTGCTTACATTGTGTTCATTCCAGTTTTATTAAGTTTTGGAAGATTTTTTATTGAAATTTTCAATATTTTATTGAAATTTCAAAATGTTTTGGCCGCCATTTCTGTTTGCACAGTGCTCCGCGCAAAGAGGAATGGCGCCAAACAAAAATCGCCAATTTGCCAAGGGGGCACCCTCAAATGTATTTTTACCATAAAGTTTTATATCGAATATATCTTTTGAGAGTGAAAATGCTTATTAATGTGATTAAATGTAAGTACTGAGTTGGTTAAAACATCAAATTTTGAAATAAAGACACATTTAAAAGTAAATCTATAAAATGGAGAACATTTTTGTAGAATTATTTCATTAATTGTGTTGTCGCTACTGTTTGGGTTATAACAACGTTCCTCTGGTTTGACAAATCGAAACGGTGTGCATACAAAGTCATAACATTTGTGAGAAAAAGTATTTAAAATTTTAAATAACAAATTGCACTTCACCATAGCTTTCAAAACTAATAACAGTTTTGTTTTTGATAAACTTTATAACACCCAACAATGGTTCCATAACGAGTTAGAAGTAAACAAAAATCATTCATTTATTATTAAATGCTTTTACTGCAAATAGAACGGATACACAAACGAGTATTTCCTCAAGTAACTGTATGACTTCTTTATAAAATAAGAACGATTTTGAAGAGCACAAAATGAAAACGATTTTGAAAATAAAAACGATTTTGAAGAGGGCACCAGCATTGTTAAATCCAATAATATGGAGTCTATGCGAAGTAACGACAAATGCCATTGAAAATCGCAAATATATTCAATTTTTAAGTCTTAGATAATGCTCTGAAATACGGAATTTGTTTATTGAAATTTTTAAGTTTCCAACTTGTCGTTTTTATAAATCTTAAATGTATATAAAAATGTATAAAAAAAAACTTCGCAAAATCTTGTGAAAAGTATTAGTGTTGTAAAGAGAATGAGATATTAATCCGAATGTTTATTTGGGGGGTAACAAGTAAAGATAATATAAATTAAGCGTTACTGAAACATTTTGCGATAGAATGTTAGACATCGATATTATATGTACGTCACTAAATTACAGCACTTATTTGGTTAAAGAGTTTGTGTTGGCGACAACTCAGAAAAACAGTCGCCAATACACACAAGTACCGAGTTTTAGTATCAATGCAGTATAAAAGTTTTAAATAAATAACTGATATGATTTTTGTCCGTTTTGAAAGATATAATAAAAACATAAGAATGACGACAGCAGGCATGTAGAGTTGAGATGCATGAGCAAAAGAGATCCAGTTACTGATTGATGCAATTGATGTCTCTGTACAGGCACATACAACCATTCGTTAAAAATCATCTCTCGCACATCAAAGAGCCCGCCGCATTCTCTTGCTATAAACAACAAAATGTTTACTTTATTTTTTTTTAACATGTTGAGCATATTTTTATGGAAATCCCCACGCACGCTCCTTATAAACGCTCGAACAGCAATAGATGGCTACTAAAAGTAATTAAAATTTGATTTGTGATAAATAATAATTAAGTAAATTTTAAATAATTTTTCAGTAATTGCTAAAAACAATGTAATTTTTTTAATTACATTTTACAGAGTTGGTTATTGATAACTGACGTCCGAAAATTGATTTATGAAAGAAATTTTCGATTCAAAATTTTAAAATAAATGAATGAAATTTCTTTTTCCAAAAAAAAGCTTCCAGCAATAAGAAATAGCAGCTTTCCACTTTCTAAACATTTTAATAAGTTCAAACAATTGTAATAAGGACTTAAATTTTGAAAAATTACAAAGTATTTTTTAAGAACTGTGGATAGTTTATTCTTTTGATTTCATTTTCAGTTCCAGGCATAAAAAGTTAGATGGGCCGCTTGTTACGAATTCTACAACCATCATAAAAATAGAATGCCATTCTCTACAAAGTAAAACATATAAAAAAAAAGAACCAGAATTTCTTCGTATTTCCTTTCATTTATTTCTTTGCTTATTTTTAAAATTAAAAAAAAAATATTCGTAAGAAATAGATTGTGTTAAATTTGAAAGATTAGAAAATATGAGAGCAGAAATGAGAGGTAAAAAACCACCTCTGTCTTCACAATTTTTTTAAAAACATAAATTTGCAAAATAAAATTTTGTGGATATCGTAAAAAAAAATCTCGTCCATTATTGTTGGCAAGAGAAGGCGGCTCGTTTGTGAGAGATTTTTGAAGAGCAATTTCGATGAAAAATGGTAAAAAAAAGAACGTAGCGCTGCTTTTGTTTTTTATTCCAAAGAAAATCGTTCTGTAGCAGCACCAAATATAAGGAGATAGAAGAGTCGGCTAACGGTAAAAAGTAGGTCTTCCTTATTTTGCGATTTCTATCACAATTCTCCGTTGTGTATCCTGGGAGAGAGATCCTCACATCGGATACGACAGTCACTTCACGGCCTCAACACAACCTGAAACACACACACAAATTTCACATTAGTGGAAGAATATAAGGTTATTAGACGCACTATAAGATTCTATGTAAAATTATCAAGTGATACATACATAGTAACCTGTAGTGCCACATTGTGGGCCCCCTATTAGCCTTATAATTATATCCTCTGGTAGGGTAGGGGAGAGTGGGGTCAATTGTAACATTTTTTACTTAACTATTTTTAACTAACAAAAAATCCAATATATTATTAGTATTAATTGACAGACGAGTAAAGTAGACTATCCTCTGCTAGAAAAAAAATAAATACATAAAAAAAGAAAA
>NC_092211.1:9299234-9314824 GCF_043381705.1 Parasteatoda tepidariorum
GGCAATGCGCCCATATCCCAGAGGTCGTGGGTTCAATCCCCGCCGACCGAAGGCTCCCCGTGTAGTAAATGATGACTGATGCACGTCAGATCTGCCGGGTACACAAAGTCCTCAAAGTACTCATAACAAATCAATACGCCAGGGGGGTACTGATCCAGGAGTTACCTTGTGTTCTGGATTGGGTTCAAAATTACAAGGCTACGGAGTTGAACAATAGTAGTCTTAAACCCGAAAATTGGGTCGGCTGTGCAACGACGATTATAAAATAAAATAAATTTAAAAAAAAATGAAACGGGTATGAACCGTGGTGGCTCATGGGATAGAGCGTTTGTCTTTCAACGAGGTGAATCGGGTTCGAATCTCTGCCGATACAAAATCCGCACGCAGCTCGCACCGGCCGCATCGCTGACGTAAAATATCATCAGTGGTAGACGGATCCATGGTTAGAGTTCCCTTGCTATCAGGCTAACCATGGGTGGTTTTTGTGTTTCCTTTCCATGTAACGCAATAATGGTTTGTCCCATCAAAAAGTTCGCCATGAAAGCGATTTTCTCCCAATACTTGAACTCCTTATCTTCTGGATTGGGTTCAAAATTACAAGTCTATGAAATTGAACATTGTCAGTCGAAAACTCAAAATTGGGTTGGGCTGTTCAAACGACGGTTCGCATATGAAGCGGGAATCTGGAATGACAAAAATAGTAAATAAAACCTCCAAAATTTAAATCCCCTTCCCCCCCAAGAAAAAAGCATAACTATAAAATTGAAAAAAGGAAACAAAAAAAAAGTTGCAATGATGAAAGGATAAAAATAGCTACAAAAAAAAATAGAAATTGAAAAACGCAAATCAAATGCAGAAGATAAAAAAAAAAGAAGAAATGAACTATGGAAGAACTGAGATAAAACTGAGAGCAGCAGTTGCAGAACTTCTAACCTTAATATTTTTTATGTTTAATTAAAAGGCTCAATTTTCCAGCATAAATTATATTTCATTTTGATAGAGAAGCTTAAAATTGATTATGAGAAAAACAATTCTAAAGTCACACCTATTATATATTCCTTTTCCTTTTTTTTTACTATTTTTCCTTAAAGGATGCTATAATAACATATATAATATATATTTTTTTAATAATAATATCATATAATTTTAATGTCACTTCATAAACTAAGAAAAATATTTTTTTATAACAATTTAGAAACAAAATCATAATTAAGGTACTTTTAACTCAAAGAAAAATAAATAAATAAAAAAATAGTGGAAAGAAAAAAGTGGTTACCAATAAATCTAGTACTAATATAATACCTTGTATAATGATTATATTATACTTATATAATGTATAGTCTAATTTTTCCTATCGTCAAATTTATATTATATATCGTCTCATTTAATCAATTGATACACAAACCGGTTTCATCAGAGTAAAAATAATAAAGCTGTATAACATCACCAGATAATCCAGATTTTACACAGAATCCTAATGATTTGGCCAGAGAATGTATGCAATAATTGTGGTTCTTTTGCCCTTTATCAATACCTCTTAGAAAAGAGAAGGCACGGGTTACTATAAACAAGAAATTTGATCCTTTAGTAGTCCAAATGTAATGACATCTTTCGTAGTAGCCCGACCATAGGGGCATCTTTCTTAATTTTTCATCCACTGCGCAGTTTAAGATCGTTACATCGGACTACTAAATTGATCCGTGCTAAGGCCTTCTCTCTTCTAGGAGGTGTCGTCTCATTACAAACAGTTTGTTGCCGCAACACACTCTGCGCGTCATTAAAAACAAATTACTTTACTAATTTGTTTGCACCTAAACAAATAAATTTTATATATTTGTAATTTAATAGTTAGCATTCTTGCGCATTAGGTCGCAAGAAACATGTAAATAAAAAATACCTGCAAAATATTTATACTCGTATAATTAAATTCTCACAATTCGAAAGTTATAATGCTGAAATTGAATGCATCATTTTTTCTCCTTTTTTTTCTTAAAGCATGTAGCAAATTTATTCTACTAAAAAATATAACACAAAGAACTTATTAAGTTTTAATTGAGTATAATGTATTCAATTAAAGCTAGTTTATTTATTTAAATGAGTCCTTTTGTTTAAAATGTGAATAACAGAATAAAACTTAATAAAAATCGTAGGCCACCTTGTCGCGTCAGAAAAAAAAATCACTTTAAATAATTAGTTCCAATCGAAAAACTCTTCAGCTATATTTTTGATTGGGGATGGGAAAAAAATTGGTTTTGTTTGGCGATGATCTTGCGATAAAAAAATCAAGTCGCACTCGTACAAGTTAGGGCCTTTAACAGGTACAGTGTTAGAAATTTCTCCGAAAAAATGGTTAAATAAAAATTTATTGAATGGTTATTTTACCATATTTAATTAAAACAGTCAAATAACCATAAATAAAATGGTAATAAAACTGTTAACTGTGAGAAAAACTGTTTATTAACTGCTTTCACCAAATACGGTCAAACAACCAGAATTTTATCGCACCTTCTAGAACCAACTGATGAAGCTACTTAGTTCTTTGCAACTGCGTACATACCATAACCGAGCGGGCTTATCCGTCCCACTCATGACCGGCAGAACGGAAGTTCGAGTCCTAGTGTTGACACCACAATATTTCCTTCATGCTTTATTCATGGTGCTCTCGAGGAAATGTTTCTGATCTTGATATTTTCTGGAGTTAGTTGCCTCGATCCAAATGACTAGATCATTGGCAAACATGGAGGCATTTGCCCCGGGAGTTTCTTTTAAAATTGTTATGAGGTCATTGATATATATATGTTGAAGAGAGAGCAACTGCAAACTGCTCCTTGAGATAAGCCAATTTTACTTTCCATGAGATTCCATGTCATTCCATATGGTTCTTACCCATCTTTGGGTTAAAAAGCAATTTAACTTAGCATTACAGAACCTAAAAACAAGATCTGATGAGTTTCTAAGGGTGGTTCTATTGGTAGACTCCATTTCTGCAATTCAAGCAATCACAGAAAACCAATGTTTTAAATCTAAGCTGTTAAACGAAATTCAGCTCGATATAAACTCCTCAACGAAATGAATAAAACTATCGTTACACAGTGGATCCCTTCCCATATTGGTATCGAAGGCAATGAGAACGCAGATTATCTGGCAAAAAACGGAACAACTATGCCTCTAGAAATAACAAACGTCACACCTGATACTCTTAAAAAATACGTTATGAAAAAACTCAACAAAATAAATAATTATGATTTAACTATAAAATCTAAAGGCAAAATATTCAAGACAATTGGAAATTTCTCTGTTACCAAAACCGTAAGGAAGCAGTAACCCATTTTAGGCTTAAAACAGGTCACGATTGCTATTCAGAACATTTATATAACATAAAAATTCTTCCCAACAAAGCATGCCCAATTTGTGACACAGGTGTACTAAACTCTGATCACCTCTTATTGTGCAAGGGTCTAAATAAGAACTCCCAGAAAAGTGGGAATGTCACTAAATTGTATTGGGACGCAAGAACTCTCATGAATTGTCACTAACTTTACCTTTTTCATGTTAATGTTTAAAATTTTATATTGCTGAAATGTTTATTGATTCAAATGTTTATTGTTCCTTTTTGTTCACTTTACCTAAATTGTTGAATTTTTTCTTTGTTATTTTTCTGCTCCTTTGCGATGTAGTGAGTTGTCAAATTTTCTGGATTGAATTCCTAATAAAGATATGTGAAACACATATTTCTTCCATTCGCACGTATTTCTTCCATTTTAGAAAGAAAATTTTAACAGTGTAAGGAAGAGGAGTAAGAAACGTGGAATGAAACTCCCATCGAGTAATTGATGTAAACTGGCGAGAGAGTGCTGAGAGAATAAATTTATCAAATTCAACCGAAAAACTTCTCATGTTCTTACGGAATTCCGTCGTTGCATTGATGTCCAGAAAAGTATCCACTTTTAAGGCACAAAGGAACAAAAAATGGGCTACAATGCTCTGGTCTTTATAAAACCTTTACTTCAAATAAGGATGTTTTATTTTATAACCATCGTTGAACAGCCGACCTAATTTTTTTGGGTGTACGACTACTCCATAGCTTTGTAATTTTGAACCCAATCCAGAAGACAAGGGGACTCCTGGATCAACTACTGGAGAACGCTCCTTCTCCAGAGTCTCGGAGGAAGTGATTAATGTCCTTAGAGACAGACAGACGTGATTGAATACTAAAATTTAAAACGAAAGCATCGATATAGGGATGAGAACAATGCAATCGGATGCGGAATTTGTACTTGCCAGCAAAGAACGAACATTTTAAGTGCGTGGAATCATACTACTGCAAGAAAAAGGGCAAAAAGTATTGCCCAATTTGTAAAGCGTTTGGCCCTGATGGGAACCCCATTTGAGCTTTCCGGCGCATGCATAAAAATTGCAGTACGTCGCTGATGGCTACGGTTGAGTAAATGATGCAAAATATCCTCTAAAAGTTAACGAGAGAAAAATATGTGAGGAGAGTAATTATCGATAATGTCAACCTTCATCTATGAAAAGGTACCCCACCATAGAATTGAGTTAACATGTCCTATATACTAGTGAATTGGAATTGTATTTTTGTAGTGGTAGATACACTACAGTACTCCTCCACCAGAATTATAGCCGTGATAGAATTCGATGAACGGATACCACTAGTTTGTTCATTGCTGTTTTTTTTTTGTGAGAAGCCGGGAGAGCTTTGTTAAGTTCACGGTCGTCGTCGCTCCTATGTTGCCTTTAGTAGTCGAGTGTATACGTTGAACGTTGTGCGTGATAGAAATTGTGAAGCAACAGCGTGAGGAGGTCAACGTCGCCGTCACAAGTAGTAAGTCAACTGTTCAATGTGCGGATCATCCATCGAAATAGGCTCGTTCAAATCGTAGTAGCCGTTTCTGCCAAGGTAGGCGAGTTCACAT
This sequence comes from Parasteatoda tepidariorum, assembly GCF_043381705.1. Classification (NCBI taxonomy): domain Eukaryota; kingdom Metazoa; phylum Arthropoda; class Arachnida; order Araneae; family Theridiidae; genus Parasteatoda; species Parasteatoda tepidariorum. The sequence goes on from NC_092211.1 coordinate 9,304,169, forward strand.
CATCTCCGGGTCACCAATGTGGAGACAGTAGTTATCGACACTGTCAACTATGAAAAGGTGTCCCCATCATAGAATCGAGTTAACACGTCTTATATATTAGTGAATTGGAATTATATTTTTGTAGTGGTAGATATACTACAGTCATTCCATATTTCATTCCATCTTAGGAAAAAAAATGTTATCGATTAAGTTTTCATTTTTAAGCAATCACTGATTCAATTTCGTGTTTGAATTTCTCTATGAGTGTTAACAAAAAAAAAGGGATAAGTAAAAAAGTAAACTCACCAGTTGTGTTAAGATAAGAGAAAGAGAATTAGTAGAAGAAGACACGTCGTCTGTGCCCGCGATCGCCACGTACCCGATATACTACCTGAAAGTACAAATATACACATGTTAAAAAAATGTATAAAACTCAGTAGTCACAGAATTAAGAAATTTATTTTATTTACACTAGCTTTAAAAGTACAGTCCTTGGTCAAATTATTAGACGGTCTATATGTAAAATCTTAATTATCAGGTGATATTATACAGCTAAATTGTTTTTACGCGACTAAAACCGGTTTGCACTTGTTTACGTTCATATATCAATGGGTTAAATAAGACGATATATAATATACATTCGAAGATAGGATAAATTAGACGATATATTATATAAATATAGAATATTTATTATATCAGGTATTATATTATAATAATTAGACAAAATTATAAGACGCACTGTAGTTTTTTTTTTAATAATGGCATGTTTTGCACGAGTTTATACGCGATACTTTTATGTTTAAACATACATGAAATGGGTTTCTATTAAGGAGACTTTCAATATACTTCCCATTTGTATTTATTTTGAACGTATTGCGCTACAATGTTAACCAATCGATACACGAACGTAAACAAGTGCAAACCGGTTTTAGCCACGTAAAAACAATAAAACTGTATAGTAATATCTGATAATTAAGATTTTACATAGAATCTTATAGTGCGTTTAATAATTTAGCCATTGACTGTACAGAATCTCCACCTTAACATGATCCGATACAAACTTCATCGCATATTTCAATAATGTTACACAAAACAAGTCGAAATAGGCTGCTTAACATTATTTTTTCATTTCAACTTACGCGTGTTTTTAATAAGCCTGCACAGAAGTAAAAGCTTTATATCAATATAAGCTGTTCTATGAAACATTTCTGTACAAATAAATTAATAATTTATAGTGAAAAAGAATTATAACAAGTGTTATATAATAAATATTTAGCAAAAGCAGCAACGAAAGAGACAAAAGAACTTGCCTCCACTTTAAAAAAAAAATATTCCAATCGATATAAGAGTCGATAGCTTTCAAATCACGTGCCCCCCCAAGAGGAAGGGAAAAAAAGAGCGAAAAAGCGAATATCAGGAAAGTACTTTGTTTGAGTGGTCATTCTCTTTATTTCATCAAATAAATTTACATACATTTAATACTTTTTACTTGAAACTAGATTTTTCTGAAAATAACCGTAAATTAGCTTGCACTGAACTTAAACTTAAAAATTGTTTTTAATGTTAAATTTTATTAAAAATCATGTTTAAAATCACAAATGGTAATTATTTTTTATATGACAGACGCTGTATCAAATTATCTAAAACCTACTTACAATGAGCTACATACAAACTATATATATGTTGACCAGCAAAAAGATCCTCTCCCAAAAGCAATGTTCTTTAAGACGTTTTTGTCCAACTGATATATCGGTTGAATAGTTTCCTCAAAAATTAAATTTTGAAACAGTCGTATTTTTTAAATTCGATTTCTCAGAAACTATTTGACCGATTTCATCCACATTTTGTATTTTGCCATTTAAAATTGCAATACTTTACAATTCAAGCTGTTTTTGACGGTTAATTAATAAAATAATTAAAAATAATAAATATTTACTAAAAATTACATCTTGCGTAGAATTATATTTGGATAAACGACTTTTATAATTGTGTGCAAAAATTTTTCAATTCTCTTTGAAAGTTCTTCAGATATAGTGAAATACGCAAAAAGTAAAATTAACATTAAGGGGGTCCAAATTTTGGGGAACTCTCCTGACCAAACTGTTAGGACCCTTTTTTACTTATTGCTGCTACCCCCTATATTTTGGGGGTCAGGAGTTTAAATCGGCCGGAAAAAAGGTATGTTTATTTGGAGAAAGTGTCTGTTTTTGTGTCTGATTTCATAACTTAAAATATCGTCTGCACTAATTAATTACCATGTTTGTGGTCACCCCCCTTGAACCATTAAGACTGAGTCATAGAACGAGAAGATCCGATCATTAAATCAAAAGTTATTCAGGATTTTAGTTTTGCGCACTGTTCATGAATTAAGATGGAATAATTAACATTCGATAATTAAATTCTAGCATCAGTAAACTTGCGCGAATAAATACCGATCTTATGAGAATGAAAACAAAATTCGATTAGTTTCTTTTATTTTATTGAGTTTTGAATATAATAAAAAAAAGATCCATTAGGATTTTACTTTAATGAAGGATTAATCGCGCATAAAGGTAATTGTAAATGAAGGCAACATTATTTTATAAAGTTCGATATACGATCGCGATTTTATAAAGCTCGATGCTCTAATGAATCGCGAGTTCTTTTATCTTGACATACAAATGGATTCTTATTAAGGCGACAAAGGACTTTCAAAAAAAATCTTTTAGAAATTACCAAGGGATTTGTTTGAAATTCTCAGTATACATTTATATTGTTAAAAACAACTTATATACAAAATTTTAACAAAAGTATTTTAAAATTTAAGAAATTAAAAGAATTAAAATGTCGAATTTTTAATGTTTTTTTTTATTGCTTTTTTAATGATTCCTCGTTTTAGAAATTCTGTTAAAATGACAAAATTCTTTTAAAATATTTCATATTAGGTAATATAAAAAAAATTGTTGGGAGTAATTTTTTATTTTTTATTATTGAAACAAATAACAGTAAAAAAAATAGTAAAAAACCAGCATTTTTGGTGAAAAAAAATCATCAGACCACTATAAAATATTACGCATAAGAATAATATTATTTACTTAATACAGAAAACTTTTTCAACAAAATGTTAATAATTTTCATACATGTATAGAATCACATTCTCAGGTCAATAGAATAAAAATTTATTTCGCTGGAACAGTTTAAATTTGTAAATTTCTCAAAAAAGACATTTTCAGAAAAATGACTTTTACTACTTTTTCATTGCAGGGGGTCAAAGGGGCGTGGTCAAAACAGAAATAGTCATAACTTCATCAAATGCCTAGATTTCAAGAATTTTAAGCCTAATGCCTAGATTTCAAAAATATAAAACTTAAAAAATAAAAAAAAAAAAAAAACGATTTTTTTTTTTTCCGGAAAATTTTTGCTTACTTGAAATTCCGTTGTTCCCTTAAATTGGGATTGGTAAGAAACTTTAATTCTGGATTCTAAAACACGGTGTTTCCAAGGATCACAAAGGTTTCCAGAGTTTGGAATTCTTCTTAACTACTAATAATTAGATTTTATTGAATTCATAATTTGTTTAAAGTTGGTTATGTGAAATTTTTTTTATTAAAAAGTAACAAAAATATATTGTTTCCTTTTTTTATAGCAATGCATTGAATAAATCATGAAAAGAATATGTATTTAGAGATAATATCATGACTATTTTCAATTCAAAATAAAATAACCAAAACCAAGAGTAAAATAACTTCCTCATAACNTTTGTGTCTGATTTCGTAACTTAAAATATCGTCTGCATTAATTAATTACCATATTTGTGGTCACCCCCTTGAACCATTAAGACTGAGTCATAGAACGAGAAGATCCGATCATTAGATTAAAAGTTATTCGGGATTTTAGTTTCGCGCACTGTTCATGAACTACGATGGAATAATTAACATTCGATAATTAAATTCCAGCATCAGTAAACTTGCGGGAATAAATACTGATCTTATGAAAATGAAAACAAAATTCGATTTGTTTCTTTTTTTAAATTTTTTTTATTGAGTTTTAAATATAATAAAAAAAAGATCCATTAGGATTTTACTTTAATGAAGGATTAATCGCGCATAATGATAACCGCGAATAAAAAAATTAAAATTTTGAATTTTTAATGTTTTTTTTTATATTTTCCCTCGCTTTAGAAATTTTGTTAAAATGGCAAAATTCTTTTAAAATATTACATATTAGGTAATATAAAAAAAATTGTTGGGAGTACTTTTTTATTTTAATTATTGAAACAAATAACAGTAAAATAGTTGTAAAAAACCAGCATTTTCAGAAAAAAATCATCATACCGCTATAAAATATTATGTATAAGAATAACACTATTTACTTAATTCAGAAAACTTTTTCATCCAATTCTCAGGTCAATGGAATAAAAATTGATTTCGCTGGAACAGTTTGAAATTTGTAAATTTTTCAAAAAAGACATTGAGAAAAATGACTTTTACTACTTTTTCATTGCAGAACGTCAAAGGGGCGTGGTCAAAACTGAAATGGCCATAACTTCGTCAATTTTGCTCTAATTCAAGAATTTTTTTTAAATGTTCGGTTAAATGCCTAGATTTCAAAAATATAAAAAATAAAAATAAAAATCAATTTTTTGCAAAATTTTGGATTATTTAAAATTCCGTTGTCCCCTTAAATTGGGATTGGTAAGGAACTTTAATTCTGGATTCTTAAACACTGTGTTTCCCAATATATTTTTCGTATAGAAGGATCACAAACGTTTCCAGAGTTTGGAATTCTTCTTAACTACTAATAATTAGATTTATCAAATTCATAATTTGTTTAAAGTTGTTTATAAGAAATTTTTTTTTATTAAAAAGTAACAAAAAATATATTGTTTCTTTTTTTTAATAGCAATGCATTGAATAAATCATGAAAAGAATATATGTATTTAGAGATAATATCATGACTATTTTCAATTCAAAATAAAATAACCAAAACCAAGAGTAAAATAACTTCCTCATAACTCAAATTTTGCTTGCCTGTACATTTAAAGTTACGAAATCATATACAAAAATTTTCAAAATTGACAACAAAAAAAAAGATTACCCATTGGCAAATGGTAGCTGTATAAATTTTTTTTTACCCTCTTTATTTGTGATATTCACCTGAATTAGTACTGAAAATGATCCAGTTTGAACCGTAGACTAGAATTTCTGATTCTTAATTAAAACAATAAAAACAAAATATATCGTTCAAATGATGAAATTCTCTTTTATTCACAACTCAAGAAGTATTTATGGGATCTCTCTGGTCCCATATCTCAAAAATAACCTCCCCAACTTAATGCATTACAAAATTAAAAGTGAAAAAAAGAATTCTAAAAAATTTATCATACAGTAGCGGTCGCCATAACAACGCATGCAATGACGACGCATGCGCACTGTTTACTATAACTCTTGAACACAGTTGAAAAGTGTGATAACGACAAATAAGGTGCGCATGCCATCAAACCCAAAACAACGCCTATTTTGCCAATGGGTAAAATTACGTTTCTCTTATAACTATATCAATGTTTGTAACAGGTATTTTTTGAGAACTATAATTTAGCTTATTTTGTACATTTTCGTCACATGCATATACCAAGAACAAAATTTATAATTTAAAATATTTTATTATTCACATTGAATATTTTCAAAATAATCGGATGAACAGCAGTATAACAGCATGTATAACAGCAGTTGCTAATGAACTTTTTTTATGCTATCGGTGTTAAACTCAAAGAAGCTCGAGTATTTAAGGTTCCATACACGCAAAAAAAATTAGGAGCTACTGTTCAAACAGATTATAGTAGTAAATCATTAACTAAATACAAAAACGCCTTCACGGAGACGGATGCAGTCGGTCACCAATAAAAGATAGTTTAAAAGCAGAAAGTTTCTGCTTTAAAAGAAAATAAAAGTCCATCGAAATGGTTGAATATCTACCGCTTGGCCACTTTCATTTCACTCCTTATCCCCCCACCCCTTCGACAGTCAAATGAAAGGGGAGGTTGCCATAACAACACTTCATCTCGGATTTTTGGTGAGTTCCGCTTTTTTTACCGTCTCCGTCATTGGCCCGAGTCCCGAGCGTTACCTTTTCCCGGATATTCTGGCCCATTTGGGAAAAATGGAAAATACTTGAGGGACACTCGGGGGATGAAAATTTGAGGAGGGATGCTGTCGAATGATTATTTATTTATTCTTGCCTCCATCTAGAATTTTAATTTAATAGTTTGGAGTCCCGGACGAATCTTGAAATGAAAATCTCTTGTATAAAGAATAAAATGTTCAGTTTTTTTTGATGACTAAGAATTTTTTTCCGGATCGAGATACTTATTTTGTTTAGGGTATACGAAATAGTTCTTTATTGATGAAGGATAGACTTTTATTTCGAACATTTTTATTCTCTACTACAGTCGTTACCAAAACGTGTTTCACGCTACCTTAGGATTCCGTTGAAGATTTACACAAAATGCAAAGAAAAAAAAATAATCATGATTTTTTTCTTCATAAACTTGCATTTTTTTGTATACGCACAATGTTTTTATACTTCTGATTGAATGTATTCTGTTTTGGTAACTATATTATTATTATTATAACTTTATGTTTTATTTCATAACCACCGTTGAACAGTCGACCCAATTTATGGTTTTAAGACTACTAATGTTCCACTCCTTGTAAATACTACTAATGTTCAATGACGACTACAAATGTTCAACTCCTCTTATAATGTTCCCACTTTGCAATTTTGAACCCAATCCAGAAGACAAGAGATTTCCCGTATCAAATAGTGGGAAAAATTTAGTATAAGTATATTATACGTATACATATTATTTATGTATGTTATATATGTACATTAATAAAATATACAATTTCTTAACAAGTTTGCAAAATTATAAAGTATGAAAATAAAAGAATAAATAGGGGATAGTGGGATGCACTTTATGCCGCTTTCTTACCGAAGTAAAGAACCGCGTTTGATTTGAAAGTTACCTTAGATTGGGCAGAAACTGGATGGGTGCAAGGTACTGGATTAAAATTATTTTCTGCACAAAAAAGATTAAAATTTTGCATTAGAAATTACAAACTTTCCCTCCAAAATTTTTTCTCCTTTTCTTTTCTATTAAGGGTCATTGCCTAAAACGAAAATCGCAAAAACAAGCACGAAGCTAATTAAAATAACTTAATTTTAAAGCAAATTACAATAAAAAGTAGTCTATAACAGATTCATCAACAAAACTGGCCTTTTCAGTGAGTCAAGTTTCAACTCCTTTGCTGCAGGGTTTCAGAGAGAAGTGCGTATAATTGTTTGCTACTTTTTCTAATAAAAAAACACTCGGACTAATTACCGAGAACTAAAATTTTTATTTCATCGTAATGCATAATAACTTCATAATTTCTTGTCTCTCTATTTCATGGTTTCCAAGCAGCAAAAAAAAAAAAAAAAAAAAAAAAAAAAAAAAAAAAAAACATTCATCGCAGCACGTTTATTTTTTATAGTAAGTCCATAGGCTATGTTTTATTAAATTTTTTAGCTGTCAGTTAGCATTTTTTCCCAAATATATTAGTTATTTATCAAATTACTAATAAAAAATAAGTGCATGCTATTTTGCTCACCATAGCACTATTATTTCAGCATTTTGTTAAAAATAGTTAACTACTGTATTATGTAAATTATAGTAATATATAATTAAATTATAGTTTTTTGTTAAATACAGTAAAATAATGTTAACTATATATCATAGTTAAATATGGTATATTATATTTCGTAATATAAGTATATATTACATTGTAGTTAATTATATCATTTTTTTAATTATAATACATAACTATAATGAATTAAATTTTTAAAAAAAATCATGCACCTGTAAAGTATGTTAACAATATATAAAAACAATAAATATATTTTTATGCTGAATTTTCACTAAAAATTTAAAATTAACCAGATGTTAAAGGCAAAATAATTTTCAAGAAACTAAGTAGAGGATTTCAAAAGAATTAAAAGAAAACTAAACACCATTTCCCAAAATATGAAACAAATTAATTCATAGAGTATACAACTAATAGTAATTAATGCATAGTATACAACTAAATACAGGATATCAACCATAAAATGAACACCATGTTCTAAAGACCTAAAACATTTATTTTGATTTCTCAACTCAAAGACAGAAATAAACTATTGGATTTTTGCATCTCAAGCATGAAAATAAACTAAATTGTGAATCTCAACTACAAAAACAAATAAAATACCGCATTTTAATGATAAAAAAATAAACTAAATACCATGTTCTAAAGATGGAATAGATTCCATTAAATATTTGACCTCATAAACAGAAACCTTCGGATCTCAAGCATGAAATAAAACCAAATAAATTAAATGCCATATTTTTAAAGATAAAAAGGATTTAAAAACCTAAATGTTTAAAGATGAGCTATCTAATCTATTGGTTTGTGCACCTATCAGTTTTTCTTCGCCAACTGCCATAAAAGGAGAACCAACAATCATTTCCTGAGAAGGAAAATGTTTGCAGTAGTGAAATCGGTTTCTCGTGGAATCTCGCACTAATGAGAGGCAATTAGTGTGTGGAAATGGAAAAGAGTTCCTTTGGCGGAGTTTACCTTTTCCTTTGAGATAATGTATATCTTCCCTGGACTGAGGATCATCCATAATAAGATAGCTGCTACAAACTCGGAACTTTGGGAAATTTCTATCAAAATAACAGTAGGGACTGCATTCAGTATATAATTAAGATGCATTTTACTTTATGAAGAATCTGTCCCAAATATCATTTCTCCGTCTTTTAATATTTTAAAAACTTTGACAAACATTTCCGAATTCATGACAACATCTTTTACGATACAGTTTTATTGCAAATGTTTAGAATTTATTGCAAACGTTTGCTTTTGAGTTGAACTTTTGAATGTCAAGTATCTGAAAATTTAAAAAACGCTTTAAAAATATCCTATACAATTAATTTAAAAGAATAAATTTAAGTTCTCTAATATTCCTTTTTTAAGTTAAGAGATGTTACTTTTTTTAGTACGTAAAAAGTGAACCTATTTATTGCTATTCCAAAAATGCTCAAAACATTTGGTGTGCATCTCTTAACCCCTTAACGATCGGTTAATTTTCAAGAAAACGGTCATAAAAGTGACTATTCTTTTGGCTTTTGTATTTGTATTACGTATTTGATTAGCGTTGAAATCCAGTTTAAAATAAACTAGCTATCTACAACCACCTTAAAAATATCCTGGTATTGCCATCTGGTTTGTAAAATGAGAAATAAAATGTCTTCGGGGCAAAAAAATGAATTAGTTTTATTCTTATTGGAGCGTTACTACTGAACACTCCAGCCCGTCAATATCACGGGAGCGAGAAATAGAGGGCGAAACCTCACCCCGTCATTTTCACGAGAGCGAGAAGGAAGAGGTTAACACACTCTTTTCACAATTAAATAATTAAAAACAATAATTAAAAAGTAATAATAATTAAAAATAGTAATAAATAAAGAAAAATGGGTGCTCACATGGTTGCTTTGCAATCATCTCTGTTTCTCGTAAATAAAATTTAAAATGAAACAGAAATTTTAATGAATGCCAAAATTCATCCATTTTACACATTTAATTCTGTGTTACTCTTCCACCTCTTTCATAAATATACATTAAACGATGCGTACTGAAATACAATTATTTAGTATGCGGAATATTTTTTTTTCCTTTCTTACGCACAAGAAGAAAAAAAACAGGTCAATTACTCGACACATATTTTATAATAGAAATTAATAAATAGTTTTTATTCCTATACTGCTGATTTTGCAATCAATTTTCAAAAGTTTCAATAGGGTCTTTGTGTAAAAGCGTTGTTAATTTTCTACGTAAAATGAGGTTTTCAGCTATGTTTAGAAGGATTCAATCATTTCTTTTAATTTCGATTCATTTATATTTAATAAGACGATATGTATAATAAAAAGCATCCAAAGCAATTCCGTTTTTTCCCATAATGTGTTGAAAAATAACAGTTGAGGTAAACATTGGTGACTTAACGGAAATCATTTTTTTTCTTCTCACTTTCAATGTAGAAGAGAATGTACAGTGCGCACAATGAAAAATGGAACTCCCTAAATAACTTTTAACCTAATGATCGGATCTTCACGTTCTAGGACTTCATCTTAATGGTTCAAGCGGGCGACCTCAAATAGGCTAAATAATAATGCAGACGATAAATTAAGCTACGAAATTAGACACAAAATGTACTTTCTCTGGAAAAATATATCTTTTTTTCCCCGGGCGGATTTGGACTCCTGACCCCTAAAATATAGTCAGGAGAGCGCTCCAAAATTTGGACCCCTTAATGTTAATTTTACTTTTTGCGTATTACTATATTTGAAGAACTTTCTAAGAAAATTGAAAATTTTTTGCACACAATTATAAAACTCGTTTATTCAAAGATAATTCCATGCAAAATATAACTTTTAGTAAATGTTTATTATTTTATTTAATAACCGTGGAAAAAAGTTCAAATTGTAAAGTATTGAATTTTGTACATCATTATAAATATTACAAAATTTGAGCAAAATCGGTCAAATAGTTTCTGAGAAATCGAATTTAAAAAATACGACTGTTTCAAAACTCGATTATATATATATATATATATATATATATA
>NC_092211.1:9315503-9327583 GCF_043381705.1 Parasteatoda tepidariorum
TGTATGCTAATTTAATATATAACTAATTTTATGTACCATGGCTAGAGAAGAATAACTATTTACTATCTATATATATATAATATTGATGAGAGCTAATACACTACTGGAGAAAAAGGTGTTATGGTTGGTTTCTAAAATAACTTTATTGCTATGAAACTATTTCTACTCTTTTATAGAGGAAATATGTTAAATTTTATATATCATTATTGAGAAAAATGTTTTTAAACAGTATAACTACTTAATAATTGTTTTAGAAATGTTTTAGATTTACTACATCTTATTAAACTTTTATTTTTCTACTTGTAAAACAATTTTAAAATAACATTGCAGAAAATAAAGATACGATTAATGTGAACAAAACTAATACATATAGTTTTTAGCATTCCTCGTTTTTATGGATTATAATCATTGCATTTGAAGTACATAGTCATTTTGGAATTTATTTTTAAAATTTTTATATTGCAAGAAAAAGTTTTTGATCATTACTACGTTTAGATGTCAGCTATAATTAAAATATATTATATTGATATCGCTAAAAGAAAGACTGAAATAAGAATTGTCGGAAAAACTTCAAGGTCGTCATTTGTAGTCAAAAATGTTGTGCAGTTGAACGAGTGCAGTTGAAATTTGTTATTTTCCTGAATTTTGAGGACTAACTTCACGCCAGTTTTATCTTTAGGAATATGTCCAAAATAAGGGTGGTCAAAAAAAATTAAAGGGTGGTCATTTGTGGTCAAACGAGTACAATATAAAAATTGGATTTTTATATATTTTTCGAAAAAATGCGAAGTTAGCCCCCGAATTTAATTTTTAAGATTATGTCCAAAATAAGGGTGGTCAAAAAAAATTAAAGGGTGGTCATTTGTGGTCAAAAAGTGGTCAAACGAATACAATACAGAAATTGGATTTTTATATATTTTTCGAAAAAATGCGAAGTTAGCCTCCGAATTTAATTTTTGGGATTGTGTCCAAAATAAGGGTGGTCAAAAAAAAATTTAAGGGTGGTCATTTGTGGTCAAAAAATGGTCAAACGAATGCAGTTTGAATTTTTGAATTTCCTCATTTTCGGGGGCTATCTTCGCATAGCTCAGAAAATACTCTTAGGAAAAACGTCTCCTGTCCTATCTCGTTTGGAAATAGGATATTCAACCCCACGCAATGCTACTCAGCATTTTTTGATGGTACCGGCAGTGTAGAATAGACCAGCATTGTATTGAAACGGTTTTAGACAAAGAATTAAATAATACACGAAGAAGTTAAGGCGCCAATATTTATAAAAATATATTAAATAAAAGTTGTGGTCGCCTTATCACTGGTTACCCATTGGTCAAATGCTTTTTTCTTTCTGGATGGACTCCGTTAAACATTTCAAATAATGGGTTGCAAAAACTGTCTCCATTGGATGTTTGATTTCATATCCTTGCCTATGTACGTGTTTCACAAAATACTTTTCCTTCTTCAGCATTCATATTTGTATTGAGATCACCGTCAAGTCAGTCATTATACGTAAAAAATAAAAATAATATAAAAATACTTTAAATTATTATGATGTCAATACATTAAAAATGCCTGCTAGTGAAAATAAAAAGTAAAACAGCAGCGGTCGCCATAGCAACGCATGCAATGATGACGCATGCGCACTCTTTACTATTACTCTTGAACACAGTTGAAAAATGTGTAAACGCCATTAAATCCAAAGCAAGACCCATTTCGCCCATGTGTAATATGAGAATTATTAAATAATTTACCTAAGCATTGCATACGATAACTTATCTATTTAGGCAAAGTATTAAATACGAGAATAATTAAATACTTTACCAAGATAATATATATGTTACCGCGAATGAGCGAAATCAAGGGAATGTCGACTTTCACCGATGAATGTCTACAATCTTATAGTTGCTTTGGTGCATGTCCGAAATATTTGTTATATCCGATTTGATATTAATTTATTCCTTGATATTATTTTTTTTAATATCTGCCGCGGATAGATTAGGAGAAACATCAGTATTCGGAGTACCATATAAATGCGTACTGGGCTTGAAATAACATTGATGTAGGGTATACCGGGCAAATGTATAAGTAAATAAAACTAATTATAAGTTTATTTCTAAGTATTTTTAAACACTAAGAAAGTTTAAATAAAATAAACCACGAAACATTAATATTCCTAAATCGACAGCAGTTTTGGCGTCTAAAATAAATGCGAGTAAAAATTCAAATGAAATGTCTTTTAGAGCAAATATTCAAGATATCGAACTCTTAAATTCAATTTCTCATGTCTGTAATAAAATTTTCTATTTTATGCAATGAAAGGCAATATATTTGATTTTACAAGTAATATTTCTTCCTGCGGTATCAAAAGTCAGAAAACATTCCCCCCTTTTCCGATATACAATTCTCTCTCTCTCTGTATCTTTTTTTACAACATGTGTTTTGTCTTCATCGACTTTTCTCCCTCTGTTTCGATCGAACAGAACTCTCAAGGGAAGCGTTATCCCCCATCCCCCTCTTCGACGCTCGAGAGTGTTTTCTAGCATCTCTTTCAATTACTTCTTTTCTAAAAGTGTATAGGGGGATAAACTCTCCAACAACAACTGCGCACTTAACACGACAACGAGAATTCTGTTCGAAAATACAGTCAAACCTCTATTTCACGAAGTCGCTAAATCCCGATAATAAGTTCGTTATATGGAAAATTCGTTAAACAGAAAATCACCTTTTGAAATACTTAAACACAAAACAGTTTTTAAATTCATAAGCACTAGACATAATCAAAATAGAAATTGATACACCTTTATCTTGTAAACTAGTATCTACTATTTATTTTATAAATCTTAACCCTGTAAAAGAAATCTGCATGGAAAGCAAGAATAGAGAAAAACATTATCTAGTGTTACATTATCATGCTACATACATTTCCAATAAAAGAAAAAGCTTATTATATGTATAAAATTATAGTTGCATTTATTATAACAGTTATTTTAAGCATACATTACCACGACCTTTCTTAAGTTAATTTGCTACTGATTAAATAAGTTAATTTTGTCTGAGTTTTTCGTTTGAAATGCAAACAAAAAGGAAAGGGATTTTACTGCTTTCTCTAATAGTTAAGTGGCTTCGAAAATCAATTCAAAGTCATTTACCCCATAAAATGTTTGAAATAGTTCTGAAATATTTTGGGAAACAGGGAAAGTGTATCTCAAAGTTCGTTAATAGAAAATTCACTTCGCTATTTGGAAGTTATTTTAGAAAAGAAATTTCCAAAATGTTCTTGGTTCCTCGAAAAAAACTTCAAAATAAAAACATTTGCAAAATGGAATTTTGTTAAAAAGAAGTCCGACTGTAATATGAAATAGCTTTCGAAAATGAAACCAAATTTTGCTTAAAAATATTACGAAATTTGGGGGAAAGTTTGCCTTCGTGGAGGACATTTTGTTGAAACTACCTTTTGTTGAACATATTTCCTAGCTTTTAATTTTTTTTCCTGCATTCTTGGTCCTGTTAAAATAAAATTGAATGAGTTATTGAATTTGCATTCCATTTAATAAAGAGCGACTGAAAATATTTCCATTTTTAATTGTTTTAAATTGGGCTATTACTTTATTTTCCAAAAAACGTTAAATTTTCCACCAAATTATTTAAAATGTATAATAATTTTAACAAAGGGACTTCATTTTTGGCTGTATTATTATTCGATAACTCGCCAATTCTAGGACTTCTTCCCATGCTCCTGTTAATAAAATAAGTATTCACTTATAAATTGAATTTGTTTATGTTCGGACAGAGGGGATATGACCTTTTCGTCCAACTGTTGAAAAAAGTGTTGGAAAAATTCTATAAAAAGGAATGCTTAAAAACTGTCTTTGACCTTGTGCAAGATATTGTCTGATAATCTGTTAACATAATATTTTTAGAGTTATAAATGTGACTATACAGTTTTATTCTTTTTACTCGGCGGAACCCTTTTTGCACTTGTTTACGTTCGTGTATCGATTGGTTAACATTGTAACGCAATACGTTCAAAATAAATACAAATGGGAAGTATATTGAAAGTCTCCTTAATAGAAACCCATTACATGTTACTGATAATTAAGATTTTAAATAGAATCTTAGAGTTCGTCTAATAATTTGACCAGTGACTGTATGTTAATTTTAAAAATGCTGCCAATTAAAGAAGGGTAATTTCCTTTGTTTGATCATATATCAGAATTTTCCTATTTTACTAATAAGGCAAAGAACAGAATTACTCTACAATTATACGTCACGATAAATATCTATTCTCATATTATCCATTATGTATTCTGAATTGTAAGTTCTGGATGTTTGCAGAGATTCAAATTTCGGAATTTGCGAAAAAAGGTCATTCAAAAAAAGAAAGAAAAAAATGGAATCAGTGTAATTTATTCCAAAACACGGGATCGCCAGCCTCCGTGAAGTAGTTTGAAAACTCCATTCGCGTATTTGTAGGCACGTGTTCCGGGGAGGAAAGAACCTTTTTCCAAATCCTCAGTTGTTATTAAATTTGCAAAGGGGCTTCATCATTAAAGCCTTAGAGTGGAGGAGAGCGTCAGCGGTTTCTTATCTCTTATCTCTTTTTTTTTTTTAAATGGATTTATTTCCCTCTTTCGATTTGCGAAAGGATTTCATCTCGTAATATCTCAAACAAATAACTGAATCACGTATTTTATAGAAAACATTTAAGAATGAAAAAAAAATACACTTTCCGAAATAACTTTTGCTTAGATGATCAGATTTTCATGCACTCTACAGTCCCTGGCGAAATTATTAAACGCGCTATAAGATTCTATGAAAAATCAGGTGATACTATTCAGCTTTATTGTTTTTACGCGAATGAAACCGGTTTACAAGTGTTTATGTTCGTGTATCAATTGGTTAACATTATAATGCAATTTGTTAAAAATAAATACAAATAGAAAGTATATGAAAGATTTCATGAATTAAAACCCATTACATGTATAGTTAAATATAAAAGTATTGCATATAAACGCGTGCAAAATTATTAAAACACTACAATACGTCTAATAGTTTGGTCTAATTATTATAATATGCTAATATAATATCTTATATAATACATATTCAGTATTTATATAATATATCGTCTAATTTATCCAATCGTCAAATTTATATTAAATATCGTCTAATATATCCAATCGTCAAATTTATATTAAATGTCGTCTAATTTATCCAATCGTCAAATTTATATTAAATATCGTCTAATTTATCCAATCGTCAAATTTATATTAAATATCGTCTAATTTAACACATTGATACACGATAGGATAAACTTAGACCATATATTATATAGATCTAGAATATTTATTATATCAAGCATTATATTAGTATATTATAGTAATTAGACCCAATTATTAGATGCATTGTGGTTTTTTAATAACTACATGATTTGCACTAGTTTATAAGCAATACTTTAATATTTAAACATACATGTAATGGGTTCTCATTCAGGAGATTTTTTGTATATACTTCCTCATTGTATTTATTTTTAACGTATTGCATTACAATGTAAACCAATTGATACAGGAGCATAAACACCTCTTCCATGTCACGCAAATGAACATAATTTCCATATAAAATTCCTCTGGGAAGGCCAATTTGTCTCAATGTTTGAACCTTTCATAACCGTCGTTGAACAGCCGACCCTATTTTGGGCTTACGACAGTTAAAAGTCATAAATAAATACCTAGATAAATTCGTAATGTGAAGTATTTTCACTCAAATATTCCAAAGAATTTCCTAAATCATTCAAATACATTTTTTTAATAACAAAATAGCTTTTTGAGTTAAGGACTGAACATGTTAATTGTTTTTTTTTACAAGACTGTCAAGGGTAAATCTACAGTTGTTATTAAATTTAGCCTACTTCATCATTTAAAGTGTTCGAAACGATTACCTACATCTGTATCATACCCTGACACCAAAGTCAGCGTTTAAAATACGAAATGACTCGTTTATTTCATTTTATAACCATCATTGAACAGCAAACCCAATCATCCCCGTAGCCTTTTAATTTTTGAACCCTATCCAGAAGACAAGGGAACTCGTGGATCGAATAGTGGGAGAAATTTGCCTTCGTGGATGACTTTTTGATGGAACTAACCTGCATTTATGCTACATGGAGAGGAAAACCGCGAAAACCTCCCATGGTTAGCCGGCGGCAAGGGGGCTCTAAGCCATAATCCGTCTACCACTGAGGATATTTTATGTCAGCACTGTGGTCGGTGCAAGCCAGATGCGGAATTCGTAAAGACCAGCCATTGGTGGGATTTAAATCCGGCTCACCTCAATGGAAGTGCTCTATTACCTGAGCCACCACGGCCCTTGGTCTTTTGAGTTAGTTTCACAATGACAAGCAACGAAATTGAATATTAATAAACGTAAACCCCAAAAAAGGGTTGATTTCTGAACGCTGATCATAAATTTAAATAAAAGCACACAATTATAACAGGGTTCCCACTCTTTTAACAAGGTAAAAATTAAGCACCTTTAAGAACCTTTTCGGAAAAAATTAAGGACTTTTCTGAAAAATTAAGAACTTTTTTTGTAAAAATTAAGGACATTTTTTGAAAAATTGTGGATCTTAAAAATAGTTTGATTGTTTATCATTGAATAAATATATACAACCAGTGACAGTGCTAATTATTTAACATTCTTAAAAAAAATCAATGTATAAAAAAATTTATAAAAAAACATTTAAGTACTGATAAAATTGTATTAATTAACAGGGCTGGCCAAAGTCGGACCAAACAATTTTTGCAAACCCGGGTCGGGTTTTTTACAAACATTATCAGATTGATAAGGATTAACGACATCTATGAAACTTATCTGTATTTTCTTTTTAATCATTTCATTGAAATTGAACAATTAAATTAGGCGCAGAAATTAAAATTTGCAATTTTTTCCATATATTAAAAAAAGGAGTAAATAAAGAAATTTGGGAAAAATATTTAAAAAATTATTACAAGTTTATATATTTCGCTACTAGACATGCATCACATATTCAGCTATGGGCCAATCTATGTAAATATTCAGTTACGCAAAAAAAATTCTTTTGTTTTTCTTCTATTAACAAAACGTTTCATTTATAAGGGTATATATTTTAAAAATTAATACTAAGTTGTGAGAGTAGTTTTCTTAACCATGCCACGTTAAATTAAGTCCTATTTCAAGTAAAAACTGGTCATACTAACATCTAACCTTAACTAATATCTAACCTTAAATCATTCCACTTTTCTTTCATTAGGCTTAATTTAATATATTTATTTTTTTTAAAAATTAATTGCAATAAATATTTTATGTGAAAAGTATAGAATAAAAATACAATTATGTTTAAGATTTATAATTTTCAAACCAATATATTTTTTATTAGTTCTTAGTGAAACATATAAATAAAAGGGTCTAAAATGATTTTTCAACGGTATCAACACATTTCTATGGCCAGAAAATTGGTAAGATTACATATTTAACAAATATTGATAAATTATTTATTTTTTCATCATTCATAGACATTTACTTGTAATAATTCTTTACCATCCTCTATCATTCTTAATATTATTCTCTACTATTATTATGGTTTGATATTTTATTTTTATCATAAATTAATATTTTTGAAAAAATACATTGAAAAATTTAATGAAAAGCATATTGAAAATAATTTGTAACTTAACCATTTTGAAATTATTACTCAACATCATGTGTAATATTTACTTTTATGATGAGCTTTACAATTATTTCCAGCCTAAAACTGATATTAGGAATTAACTTTACATAATTTTACTACACAATCTGACGAAAAACATATACTAATTATAAAGCAACCAAAAGTTGAATAGAAATTGTTCTAAAAATAGCATATTAAGTTGCAATGTTAATTGAAAATGATTATTAAAATCTAGGTTTGAATTTTATTCTAATAGACATTGATAACAAAAAGTTTGAGATCTTCTAATTGGGTAGATTTAAATTTTTACGTAACAATCTGCTTATCCTTAAGAAATAAAAACAATAGCGTAACAATCTCAAACTTAAAAAAAAAAATATATTGACACAAAACAAGTTATAAATAGTTACCAAATATTTAACTTTCTTGTTAGGAGCAAATCATGCATTCTTATTTAGTACTCAGGAGTAAAAATTTAAAATATTTTTGATAAAACTTGAGGTTTTCACCAAAAACCCAATAAATCTCAAGTTTTTGATGCAAAACCTAGGTGGGATGGGATTTTTCAAACCCTGTTTATTACAGATCTGTTTAATTTTTAGTTCAATCATGAATTTAAAAAAAAATGTTACTGCTTTTTATAAATATACAGTTACTTATTACTCACTGAAATATTACACACATTTATTTAATTCTTCCAATATTTTTGGAAATAGTTTTTGTTATGGATTCTAGTTCAAATTTTTTTTCCTTGCCTGTAGCCCTCTCACATATATCCCTTCTTGTCTCTCTAAAATGCTTTACTCTCAGTGCATGGTCTGATTCCAGGTGATAACAGAACAATTTTTTGTTTTAAAACATTGAACTGAAAAATAATTCCTATCAACTGCAGTGAGGCTGAAAAATGAAGCACTTTTAAAAAACTTGAACCAAAATGAAGTACTTTCAAGAGTCATTATTTTCCAAAATAAAAGTTGAGCAGTTTTGAAGGACTTCTAAGGACTGTGGGAACCCTGTATAATAAAGATGTAACAATTTTTAGTTACAAATAAATAAACTGTTATTATTTGATTTTAATGAGTTATAACCATTACATTTTGGTAGGTGTTTCATAAAAAAAAAATATTTCAACAGCCTGCGGACACATTCCACATTACGACACAAAAAGTTAAGTGAAGTCGTATTTAAAGGGTTTTATCAACTCGAACTACGTTAATCGTTCATTTTTCGTATCACGTAGTTCTACCAGACGCGAAAGAGTTTTTTTTCTGTTCCTTTCGA
This sequence comes from Parasteatoda tepidariorum, assembly GCF_043381705.1. NCBI lineage: Eukaryota > Metazoa > Arthropoda > Arachnida > Araneae > Theridiidae > Parasteatoda > Parasteatoda tepidariorum. The sequence continues at coordinate 9,324,484 of NC_092211.1, forward strand.
ACTTTTTGTAGCAAAGGAGTAAGTTATTAAGGGGGAATTCAATTGACTGCAATTGCCTCCTATTATCTTATCTTCACGAACAGAACGGGAATAATCGCTCTCTTATCAGTTACCATGGACACCAACACCAACAATGACCCTCGGTCACGTCCCTCAGATCTTTGTTTAATTTTCTGACTGATATATCCACATTAAAATAGAAGCTCTCTTAAGTAAACATCTAAGAATTTATGGAGACAGATTTTTAAAATTCCATAACGTGCTTTCCTTAAAACAAACGACTATTTCCTCTAAATCATAAATTTAACCTTGATGAAGTCCTACCCTTGTTTTTTCACTGGTTCCTAGCAAAGATATTAGCGATCTGAAGTAACATGTACAATATTAGAAATCTGTAAAGTGATTGAATTTGCTTCCTATTATGCTTAAAGGACATTAAGCAATTCCAATTCAAAGAAACAATAGTCAGTCTATTAACAAACATTTGTTAAACATGTAAAGTATCTAAGTCGGTGAATTAATTCAACGGCATTCAGAAAATTTGTAAGTTAAAAAAATGCATAATACATTAATGTTTCATTCATGAATTTCTACTTAACATCATCACGACAACTTTACCAACAATTTTACATTAGTTGGGCTATATTGGTTGAGTAACGGCTATAAAATATCAGGTCAGTAGGGCAATTTCAGATACGGTCTATATTGGCTAAATAACGACGGCTAAAAATATTGGATGAATCTACATTGACTATATGTAGATTCATCCAATATTTTTAGCCGTCGTTATTTAGCCAATATAGACCGTATCTGAAATTGTCCTACTGACTTGATATTTTATAGCCGTTATTCACCCGATATTTGAAGCGTGGCTTTAAAATATCGGGTGAATTATACAATTTTATCTATGGTCTATATTGGCTGAGTAACGGCTATAAAATATCGGGACCATCGGACAATTTTATGCAGGATTTAAATTGGCTGAATAACGGCTATAAAACATCAGTTGAGTCTGACACTTCTATATCAAACCGATACAGGCTGAATAACGGCTTTAAAATATCGGGTGAATAAAAAAAATCTGTATGAGGCCGATATTGAGTAAATAAGGGAAATAAAATATCAACTGAATTTGAGTGGCTGTAAAATATCGGGTATATCGAACATTTCTATATCGGTCCAATATTGGCAAAATAATGGCTCTTTTAAAGCTTTGTTGAGCCAAGGTTGGTAAATAGGGGCCCAATGCGTTCCCAAGATATTACACAAAAGAAAACGGTTACAGTTGTTTTTCCACACTATATGGCTTATAGTTTAAAGGCCTGTTTACACGGTCCAAGTTCTTGAATCCGATAACTTGGAAGAATTTCTCTGTCCAAGAAATTGGGTGATTCGTTAACACTATACAAGTTCTTGAATGTCACCGATGGGTCGGATGAAACACCTGCGCATGCGCATTGCTCATATTCAACATTTAAAAAAATCATGCTTACATGACTTCAAAATTACTAAAATAAATTCAAATAAAATCATAATAACACAAATAGACCCTAACAGATTAATTTATTCGGAATAAAATTTATGAAAACGGACAGCGAAATGACATAATGTGATGCCTGCTTGTTGACGTAACGAAACTTTAAAAGCTGATTGGTAAAGGGCGTTAAAACTTAGATAGAAAGTCGAACATGCTCAACTATCTTTCAGGGACTTAGACCAAGAACTTGGAAGATCGCTTACACGATCCAAGCAAAATAAGTTTCCATCAATTTCAATCAGGACATTTTATACCGGCCTTAACGTCATATTACGGTATGATTATATCATGAATAATTTTTATATTTATGGTGTGAAGGAACGAAAAACTTAGCTTGGTGCGGTTAGTTCTATTGCTTCATTCCAATAAAAATTATTGAATAAAGGTAGGATTGCGCAAATTAGTGTGTTCGCTAGTGTTCCGAAATTTTTCATATCATGCATTTATGTAGGAACACAAAATTTCCCAATCAATGGGATACCTACGTAGTGTGGATATATCGATCCTGATGGGTTGTTGAAGCGTGGCATTTGCTTACGTTTGCAACTGTTCTTTTTATTCAATTTAGAGTAATCTAAGCCTGTCAAGTATCAATTCTCGTAAGTGTCACATTCTATATTTTTCCATAAATATATCAATTCCTTCATTATATTTTTCTTACTTAATATAAAGACAGGCACGAAACCATGTAGACATACACAAACTAACTATGCATCGAAGTTGCCAGATACACAAAATAAAAGTATATTACGGTTACAATAAAATACATAAAAATCTAAGTATAAGATTCAGACGAGAAAGAATTATAGTTTAACAAATTTGATGAGCGATACTACCCAGTATTTAATCAACTTCACGTTAATTAACATTCTGCCTTATGTGGGGAAACTTAACGATTAGCTGGAGCTGACGACATAGGTTTCATATGTGGGTATTGAGATCTTTTTTAAGTGCAAGTACCCATTCCAAATATTTCATTTCAGATTTTAGTTTTGTAATACGTGGAATGTTTTTCTCTCATATATTTATTTACTCCTTTTTATTTCATTGTTATGTGACAAATTCTACTATAAATAGAAACGAGAGAAAAAAATTATTTTAAAAATGCTTTTGGAACTTAATTACTTAGTTTAAAAGGAGTAATGGGGCATGTCGTCCATATAAATATGTATTTTATTCAATATTGAAACAAATTTAAGAAAAAGAAAAAAAGATTACAAATTTAAATATTTAAAGTAAATCGTAGTTTTACTTAGCAAACTGTACTTTAGTTTTCATTTGCACACGGCATGCTTCTATTACATCATTACAGTATTAATATCTAAGCATTGCATGGAACATGATAACAAATAAACCAATCGATTACAAAAAACCAAATGATTTTAAAAAAAACTTGATAAATTCAAATAAAAATAATAAAAGAAAACGATAAACTCATCCATTCAACTATCAGTTAAGATAGCATTGCGCTAAACCTTTTGGGCGAGTGTTGACATGTTGTCGCACATCGAAGAAAACGTATCGCCTTTTTTATATAGTTTAACAATGGGGTGGAATGGACTA
>NC_092211.1:9327605-9344711 GCF_043381705.1 Parasteatoda tepidariorum
TTTAAATAGCTGCTCGCCAGATTTTATTGCATTATAAAGAAAAGTTATTGAAACTAAATACAACTAAATAAACAACAACAACTAAAACAAATAACAACAACTACTAATAACAATAACTAAATAAACAACAACTAAATTCCATTCGTTTAGCATTGCGTCATATGTTGTTCCTACTAAATCGAAGTAGTTGTGTTTTTTTCATATTATACCAAACTATGTATCGAAGTTGCCAGATTCACAAAATAAAAGTATATTACGGTTACAATAAAATACATAAAAAATAATAAATCTAAGTATAAGACTCAGACGAGAAAGAATTATAGTTTAACAAATTTGATGAGCGATACTACCCTGCATTTAATCAACTTCACGTTAATTAACATTCTGCCTTATGTGGGGAAACTTAACGATCAGCTGGAGCTGACGTCATAGATTTCATATGTGGGTATTGTGATCTTCTTTTTTAAGTGCAAGTACCCATTCTAAATATTTCATTTCAGATTTTAGTTTTGTAATACGTGGAATGTTTTTCTGTCATATATTTACTTACTCCTTTTTATTTCATTGTCATATGACTTAGTTTAAAAGGAGTAATGGGGCATGTCGTCCATATAAATATGTATTTCATTCAATATTGAAACAAATTTAAGAAAAAGAAAAAAGGATTACAAATTTAAATATTTAATGTAAATCGTAGTTTTACTTAGCAAAAACTATACTTTAGTTTTCATTTGCACACGATATGCTTATATTACATCATTACAGTATTAATATCTAAGCATTGGATAGAACATGATAACAAATAAACCAATCGATTACAAAAAACCAAACGATTTAAAAAAAACTTTATAAATTCAAATAAAAATAATAAAATAAAACGATAAACTCATCCATTCAATTGGGTATAATATAGCCTACGTCACAGGTTGTGTTATTCCTACTAAATTTAACCCATGAACGGCATTTTCTGCGAGCCTAACTTCAAGCCACAAATAAACAAACGAAGTGTTTGATCGTTTAAATAGCTGCTCGCCAGATTTTATTGCATTATAAAGAAAAGTAATTGATATTCGATTTTTGATTAATAATTGATTTATGTGGATAAGGGCATTTATGTGGATAGTGGCATAGAATTTAGCATTGCGTCATGGTAAATGTTATTCCTACTAAGTGGAAGTAGTTGTGTTTTTTTATATTATACCCAATTATCAGTTAAGATAGCGTTGCGCTAAACCGTTAGGGCGAGTGTTGGCATGTTGTCGCACATCGAAGAAAACGTATCGCCTTTTTTATATAGTTTAACAATGGGGTGGGAATTCCTTATATATTTTTTCTGTGCATGCCACTAATAAAAAAAACACTCAATGGCGCTTAGAGAAAACATTTAAAGGACAATTCTATGCCGTTGCTAGGCAACAAAGAAATAAATTGTGTACTCACCTGGAAAGTATAGTATTTTCCTTTGATTCTCATAATCTGTACCCGGTATAGAAAGTACACATTCGAAGACGGTGGGTTCTTCGGTTAATTCCCAGTCCCGAATCTCTCTGGATACCTGGACATAGTAGGCGCCCCCTTTCCCACTGCTCGTGATCGTCTTGACGCCGGACACGAGACTGGCCTGACGCTCCGGCAAGTCCAGCTGCAGGAGTGTGATCTTGGGCATGGGAAAGACGCCGTCCGCCTCACACGTGAAATTCACCACCGACTCGGAAGACATCTTGGTGTAGTTGAAGTCAAAACTGCGAGGAGGAGCTGAAAAAAATATATCACCCAATCAATTCTTGCTTATACAAAACCTCCTCTCCCAGAAAAATAATACATGAATAAATTAGGATAATAATATGCAGTCCCTGGTCAAATTATTAGATTCACTCTAAGATTCTATGTAAAATCTTAATTATCAGTTGATACAATACAGCTTTATTGTTTTTACGTGACTGTTTGCACTTGGTTACGGTCGTGTATCAATTGATTAACATAGTAATGCAATACGTTAAAAATAAATACAAATGGGAAATATACCCGTATAAAAAATTTCCTCTACAAAAACCCATTACATTTGTGTTTAAATATAGGATTATTGCATATAAACTAGTGCAAAACATGCAATTATTAAATTGCATGCTAATAATTTGGTCTAATTATTATAATATACTAATATAATATAATACCTGATATAATAAATATTCTATATTTCTATAATATATCGTCTCATCGTCAGAACAATTTATATTACATATCGTCTCATTTCACCAATTTATACATAAACGTAAACAAGTACAAACCGGTTTCAGTCGGGTTAAGGCAATAAAGAGCTGTATAGAGTATCACTTGATAATTAAGATTTTACATAGAATCTTATAGTGCGTGTAATAATTTAACCAAGGACTGTATTTTCAAGCAAATTAACGAAAAATATCTGTGACGTCGATCATTTTGGCGGAATAAAGTTTAGGTTTGATTATAAAAGTACTTCTTTATTCTTTCACAATTTGATTGAATAACCATTTTTAAAATTTATTACAATAACATTCTAATGAAGTAACATTTTCTGTAAGTTTTGCTCATTACCAGTAATAACAGACGAACAAATATCTTGATTAGAGAATCGAAACTATAGTATATCCCTTTGCGTAAATTTTTTTGTGCGTTATTCACGCTAGTTGTTTTTCTTCCATTTTTTTTCTCTTTCTGCTTAATTATACTTTGCACAAAATATAACCTTTCCTTCTTTTGCATTTTAAATGAGGTTTTTCTATCAGAACAATTTATTTTTTCACAAACGCAGACACGTTTATTTTTGTTATCACCAATTGATATAATTCAAAATTCGACAGTTCATCTTTCAATCAATCAAAAACTATAAAAAAAAAATAAGCAAAGGAATCTACATTGCTAATCAGGTACAACCTAAAGTAAGGAATCACTACAAAAAGTTAGTTTTGGGACATTCAAAAAACGCATAGAACTTAATCATACTTGAAACGTTTTATTTGATTTTTCTCATTGAAAGTTATTTATACGCTGAGCACAAAATTGTAAGAAAATAATAAAAATTCTGTTTTTCTTCTGTTTTTTCGATTGTTGTTTTCTCTATTGCCTATTTGCCGTGCCAACAAGGCTGGTTGAGTAGACAATCGAACTTGAGGCAAAGGGTTTCTTGTTTTTAAGTGGCGCCATCTATGCCACGAATACGACTTCAGCTACACGTCAAAGCCCGTTTTACAAGGCGGATCCATTCATACACCCATTCATTCATCTACAGATCGTAATTTTGACTTAAATTACCAATCTCCAATTCAGTACCCAAAGAAGTATTGATTTGTTATGGGAACTTGGAGGACTTTGTGACTCCGAAAGAATTAACGTGCTTTTAATTAACGTGAAAGAATTAACGTCACCATTTAATACAAAGGGATTCTTCGGAAGGCTGGATTCGAACTCCCGTACTCACGGACTGAACACCCTACCAACCAGGCTATCTCAGCCCTTTGAGGTTCTTTTGAAGGTATATGGTTTGAGCAGCAAAGTAGACTTAATTCCCTTATTTCTTGGCAAACACATTTGAAATTTCTTTTAAAAAGCTGATAGTTTGCAAGCAAATGTCAAAATCTGTTATAATTTTTTCAAATATGTTTGAATGAATGAAATTATTTTTCTAAAATTATGCTATATTTCAAGTTTTCCATGCAGATATATATGTTACTGTGAATGACCAAAATTGGTGGTTTTGTTTTATTTTATAGCCGTAGCTGAACAGCCGACCCAATTTTGGACTTACGACTAATAATGTTCAACTCCGAAGCCTTGTCATTTTGAACACAATCCAGAAGACAATGAAACTCCAGAATCAGTACCCACAGAGGTATGATTTGTTATGGGAAGATGGAGGACTTTGACAGATTTCACGTGCATCAGTCACCATTTACTACTTGGGGAGTCTTCAGCCAGAGGGGATCGAACCCGAGACCTCTTTAACATAGGCCCAATGCCCTACCAACCACGCTAAACCGGTCCACCTGGGAATATTGACAATCACATAGTCGCCTCAGTAAATTTCCAAAATATATACTTTACTAATTAAGTGCCACTGCCCGGTATACTTTTGCCCGGTATGCCCTACATCTATGTTTTTTTAAGGTCAGGTGCCAGTGCCCAGTACGCATTTAATCAGTATTCCGAACACCGATGTTTCTCCTAATCTATCCTCATCAGATATTAAAATATCGAATAAATATAATAATATTAAAGAATAAATTAATATCAAATGAGATATAACAAATATTTTGGACATTCACCGTAGCGACTATGCGATTGTTGACATTCACCTTTGAAAGTCGACATTCTCTTGATTTCGGTCGTAACATAAACACAACGTGCTGGAGTTTTAAGTTACTCCATTTAACACATACGCGCTTGACGTCGGCGGTGAAGATTTTTAAGCGGGCGCTTGCTAGAAAGGCTATCAATATTTAAAGGGTATTAAAAATTTCCCGAGGAAAGGTATTAATTTCAAATTATAATTTAAATAAATAGTATGAAGATATTTATTTATTTTCATAAAATTAGGTGCGAAAAACTTTGCCTTCTGGCACTAAATTTTATTTGCTTAAATGTAAGCTTTCCTTATAGTCATTTTTATTCTTATACATTCCCTGGCCAAATTATTAGACGCACTATAAGATTCTACGTAAAATCTTAATTATCAGGTGATACTCTACAGCTTCATTGCTTTTAAACGGCTGAAACCGGTTTGTACTTGTTTACGTTCGTGTATCAATTGGTTAACATTGTAATGCAATACGTTAAAAATAAATACAAATAGGAAGTATGTAAAAAATCTCCTGAATAAAAACCCATTACATGCATATTTAAATATAAAAGTATTGCCTATAAACTCATTCAAAACATGTCATTATTAAAAAAACTACAGTGAGTCTAATCATTTGATCTAACTATTGCAATATAATAATATAATACTGATATAATAAATATTCTATATTCATATAATATATCGTCTAATTTAGCCAATCGTTGAATTTATATTATATATAGCCTAATTTAACCCATTGACGACCGTAAACAAGTTCAAACCGGTTTCAGTCTCGTAAAACAATAAATCTGCAGAGTATCACCTGATAATTATAATAAGTATCACCTGATAATTATAATAAGTATCACCTGATAATTATAATAAGTATCACCTGATAATTATAATATTACACATAATCATACAAGGAGTCTAATAATTTGCTCAGGGACTGTAACCTACCACATTTTCCTTATAATCTACTTATTGCCACTTTTAGTTTCTTCCAATCTTTCAAACTTCTTCCATTGACGTGGAAGAAATAAATGGATTTCCTCTAGACAAAACCCTGCTTTCAATGTCTCGAAAAGTGTTTACTGAGTAGGCTAATCTTTCCAATCAATGAAAATACACAAAATGTGCCCATAAGACAACGTAGTGAAAGAAATGCTTTTACGAACGGCACACAAAAAAGTCGAAGAAAGAATTCTACAACAATAATTATTTATACGCAGCACGCAATTTTAAAAAAAAGTCCCACATTTTTACTCTGACTTTAGTGAAGAGTTTAATGACTGTTTTTGAAAAATAACAACTCCCCCGAAGTACAGAAGTAAAAAAGAAAGAAGAAAAGGGGATATTAATTCTTGGCTGACATACAATACCCCCACCCCCAACTCTATGTAATAAAGTGTCTTTTCTATTGAAGCTAGAATAATGGACACACTTCTTTATTTTAGCCTTAGAGTCAATAAATTTTAATTATTTTGACGAAAAAAACTTTTTATGAGAATTACACAAAGGATGTGGTGAAGCGGCCATACCCAACTTGAAACCTAATCGAATTTTCATTAAAAAAAAAGAAGAATTTATTCATCAAAAATGTATTTTACCTATTTTTCTGTTTCTGATATCTTTCAGCGTTTCCTAGTTTTACAATATTTGCCAAAAGAAAACAAAAGACATCGTCATAGGGTTGATATCTTCAATCCTTCAAGGCGTTGATTCCTTTATGACGGCCTTGAACTTTACAAGACGGTTTTGATTGTTTTAAAAAATTGATTTTATTTATAAAACGATTTTGATTCCTTCAAGACATTCTGGATTCTTTGAAGACAGTTTTTGAATCTTTTAGGAACAGATTCCTTTAAGATGGTCATCATTATTTCAAGACTGTCTTTATTCCTTCAAAGGATTATTTCGATTTAATATAGTCTTGATTATTTCAAGACAGTTTACGATTCTTTAAAGATGATGGTCTTTAAGATTCCTTCAAGATGGTATTCATTATTTGAAGACTTCCTTCATTCCTTCAAAGGATTATTTCCTTCAATATAGTCTTGATTATTTCAAGACAGTTTTCGATTCTTTAAAGAATAGATTCCTTCAAGATGGTATTCATTATTTGATGACTGTCTTTATCCCTTCAAAGGATTATTGCAATTCAATATAGTCTTGATTATTTCAAGACAGTTTACGATTCTTTAAAGATGGTCTTCAAAATTCCTTCAAGATGGTATTCATTATTTGAAGACTGTCTTCATTCCTTCAAAGGATTATTTCCTTCAATATAGTCTTGATTATTTCAAGACAGTTTTCGATTCTTTAAAGAATAGATTTCTTCAAGATGGTATTCATTATTTGATGACTGTCTTTATTCCTTCAAAGGATTATTGCAATTCAATATAGTCTTGATTATTTCAAGACAGTTTTCGATTCTTTAAAGAATAAATTCCTTTAAGATGGTACTCATTATTTGATGACTGTCTTTATCCCTTCAAAGGATTATTGCAATTCAATATAGTCTTGATTACTTCAAGACAGTTTTCGATTCTTTAAAGAATAGATTCCTTCAAGATAGTATTCATTATTTGATGACTGTCTTTATCCCTTCAAAGGATTATTGCAATTCAATATAGTCTTGATTATTTCAAGACAGTTTTCGATTCTTTAAAGAATAGATTCCTTCAAGATGGTATTCATTATATGAAGGATTATTGCAATTCAAGGGATTATTGCAATTCAATATAGTCTTGATTACTTCGAGACAGTTTGCGATTCTTTAAAGATGGCCTTCAAGATTCCTTCAAGATGGTATTCATTATTTGAAGACGGTCTTCATTCCTTCAAAGGATTATTTCCTTCAATATAGTCTTGATTACTTCGAGACAATTTTGATTTTATTAAACAATAGATTCCTTCTAGATGGTCTTTATTATTTCAAGACTGTCTTTATTTCTTCAAATGATTATTTCCTTCAATATAGTCTTGATTATTTAAAGACAGTTTTGATTCCTTCAATTAACATATTAGTTTTTTTTAATCAAGATTATTTTGCAGCGAACAAAATCTATGAAAATCGGAATTAAGAAGTCCTTATTTTTGCAGTGGAAATTTCTAAAGCCCTTCATCTAGGGCGTTAGAAATTTCAACATTAAGTTACAATATTGTAACTACAATCATTTGTTGCTCACATTCAATCACCGACATTTCACAGCAAAACTTTATTTGTTCATTTCATATACAATTCAAGCCTGGCGTTCACAATCATCTAATGCACTGATGCAAAAATAAAATTTAAAATTAAAGCCTGAAACTGAATTTCAGCTCTAAGAAAATTTTAAAACGCGTGACTCCCAGATGTGGTAGAGGCAGCACAAAGAAAAGGGATTTCCCCCCCCCCTATTCTCTTTGATTCTACTGGTAAAAAGGAAAGTTTCCTTTTTCCCTTTCCTTACTTCAGACAAGAAAGGGAAAAACTGCTTTAAAAAAAAAAAAGTTAGATTATTGGTAAAAGAAAAAAGGAGTTTCTTTTCTAAAAGAGCCTCGGGGGCCCCCAAAACAAAGCTGCGGGCTTTTTTTTTTTATTCAGGTCTTAACGCACAGTATAAGAAGTACCTGGTTAAAGGTAGAAGATGTCTTCCCGAAGAAAGGGAGAAAAAAATCTCTCTGTGAGGCAGAATGGGGAAATATTTATTCTTATCTATTGACTCGCAAACATTTAGAAAAAGGTTTTGGGCTTAAAAATCACCAGTTTTCTTTTCCTCTCTGCTTTTCGTGGTTTGCGGAGGAAAAATTGAGGGCGGATATTATTTCAATGCTTATGTTTTGGCACTGTCTCCAAAAAGATATTTTTGATTCGATAATAAGCTGGGGATAAATAATGAGATAAAGGATATTTCTTTTCCCTTATAAAAACGAACAATATCATTGTTAGTGCGAACACGTCCACGCAAACATTACAGAGAATTAATTATAATAAATAGCTCCGATCAATAAACAGTTAATTAGATAGTGTAATTAACGGGGTCCAATATAACGGATAGTGTAATTAACGGAGTGCAATTTTTTTCCAAATTGAAAGAGGTATAATAGTGTTACTTTATTTGGAGCATAATTTGAAATTTAGCAAATAATCGGTGATCTTTTTTATTTTCAACACAGCTCGAAATGTTTCTCATCAATTATATTCCCCAAGATTAGGGTTTACCTCTTAAATAACTATAATTCCCTTTCGAATAACTATAATTGTTTTTATAACAACAACTGGAAAAAAAGATAAAATTTTGAAATATATACGATCTTTAATAGTGATGATATCATTAGATCTATTAAACTAAGTAGAATGAGATGGGCCGGGTATGTAGTGAGAATGAGCCCAGAACGAACAGCATTAAAAGTCTTTAATGCAGCCCCTTCCAATAAAAGGCCAAGAGGAAGGCCCAAAAAGAGATGGAAAGACTGTGTGGATGAGGATTTTGCCATCCTAAAAGCAAAGAACTGGAAATCAATTGCTGGGAGAAGGGCAGAATGGGAAAAAGCTTGTGAGGAAGGCCCAGGCTCAAAAAGGGCTGTCGTGCCAATGCTGATGATAATTGTTTTAAAAAAATTTTCTAAAATTACGATTTTTTTGTCTCTTTTTTTAAAATTCTTATCGAAATAAAATTTGAAATGAGTTTTTTTTTTCAACTTTTATTCTATATAACAAAAGGCCACCCCCTTGAGTGTCCCGTCCTCTAAAACAAAATTTAAAAAGATAGACAAACATCAAAAATGGGTAAGATCTTAAAAATTATGATTTTTGGAAAGGCTTAAGAAAAATTAGGGTCTATTTGGGGGGGGGGGGNTTTGGGGGGGGGGGGAGTGAGGGAGTTCACACCTCTAAGGGTTGTGTATATTTTATGTATATGTTATTGTGAATGATCGAAATCGGTGATTGTTGACTTTCACTCGTGAATGTTGAAAATCACAGTCGCTTTGGTAAATGTTCGACATATATACTAGGTCAAGTGAAGTGCCACTGCCCGGTATACTTTTGTCCGGTATGCCCTACATCAATGTCTTTTTTAAGATCTAGTGCCACTGCTAAGTATACATTTAACCGGTGTGCTTCGGACACTGTTTCTCCTAATCTATTCTCGGCAGATATTAAAAAAGGGAATAAATATAATAATATCAGCGAATAAATTAATATCAAATCGGATATAACAATTATTTCGAACCTTCACCAAAGCGACTATGTGATTGTTGATATTCACCGGCAAAAGTCGACATTCTCTTGATTTCGGATCTAGATCCCATAATAGAACTTTTTATAAATTTCAAACCTCTTTTAATTATTCTTCGCTATTTTTTTCAGTTGCATTACAGAGAAATTCACCAATCCAATTTTAGCTTTTTATCCAAAGGACACAATACTATAGATAAAGAAGTTGTGGGAAATTTCCTCGAGTTTTAAAATATGCCGAGTTTTAAAACAGGCGAAAACTTAAAAGTTATATGGAAAAAAATGCATTTTTTTTTAAAAAATATATTTTTCGAAAAAACTTTTGGTCGTACAATTCTTGTTAGCCATGTTTAGCCTCCTAGAAAAGAGAAGGTTTATGGCAACCCGTGGTGAGACAAGAAATTTGATCCTTTAGTAGCCCAAACGTAGTAACATCTTTCTTATTTTTCATGCACTGCGCAGTTTATGTTCGTTAAGTCGGAGTACTAAATTGATATTTTGGGCACGCCACCGATCACAAAGTTTACTATGAAGCAATTCAATTGAAATTCACGAAAAAAAGAACAATTAATGCCAAAAAAGCAATTAATAACCATAAAAAAACAAGCGAACAATAAATAACTGGTAAAAAAAAAATTTAACAGTTCTGCTTAAACTAACATCTTACAACCTAATATAAGTTATTTTTCATCTAATCTGCAACAACAGANCAAAAAAGCAATTAATAACCATAAAAAAACAAGCGAACAATAAATAACTGGTAAAAAAAAAAATTTTACAGTTCTGCTTAAACTAACATCTTACAACCTAATATAAGTTATTTGTCATCTAATCTGCAACAACAGAAGTCACACTGATGTTACTTTAAGTTGAATTACGCGTATAACCGAGACATTGCAAAAGTTGAGAATTGCATTTTTTCGTAGTAAATAAAGAATTTTGAGTTGATAGTATTTAGTATTATTATTTGTCCAATAATCACGAAGTCAAAACTATTTGTCGGCACGTCTCTGACCTCATTTAAATATATTTTAGAAAAAATGGTACGTTGGTGCATGAAGGTTCGCCACCCCTGTTCTAGGAGGTGGTTTAGCTCACCCCAAAAAATATACAAAAATTTTTTGGGAAATAAAAACTCCCGTCCATTTTTGAACCTGGTCAAATTGAATCACATCTAGTCTTTTTAACTTGATAAATAACATGAATCAATTCGTTTCATTGCACATATCGATTCCTTCCTTTTATTTATAAATATTACTTAATAAGTGTTTTAGTGAAATTAATAATAAAAAGGTTATAATATTATCAAACTTTTATTTAGTTATTTAAACATGATTTTCAAGACAGGTATAACATTACCTTATGTTTTTGCATTTTAGATGTGTTATTTTCAAAGAAATAAAATTAAGCAAAAGTACTCTTTGAAAATTTTTCGTGTATCTGAACATCATAAATGGTGGCAATACTATGGTGTTTCACTAAGTGTTCCACTACGCCAAAACCAAGGATATAGTATGGATATAGTATGGAACCAAGGTGTATAGTTTGTCTAAAGAAAGAACTCCCCTAGTCATTCGTTTGAACGCATTGCGGTGAGCGAATTGCCAAACCATACCGTAGATTAGAAACTTGTCGATTGAAGTTGGAATTAGCGATGGATTACACGTAAAGGTGGTGGGAGAACGAAATTACATTAACTTAAACAGTGTAATTCGATATTCTTTTTCTCCTCCTCGACTAGCCATGATGAATAAAAATAACTCATTAAAAGTAATTTCTTTCCCTAACAAAATGCATTTTTATTTAAAAGAGAACAATACTGACTTAATATTTATACGATAAAAGACTCTCTAATCGCTAACACCCATGACAGGAAAAAATTTCTTTTTTTTCTTCTTTTCCACAAAAAGTTTAAAACTTAAATTGTTGTTCTTTCATTATAAAGCAATCGTATAATATTCTCGTATCGTGTAAAACTTTATGACGAAGTTACTTATCTACTCTTTTACAATTATAAATTTAAATAATTATAAAATTCTTCTTGCATTTTAAAATATAATACTCAATTGTTCAATGAATTTTACGATTATTACAATAAAACTGTGTATAATGAATATTTCAATTAAAATAATTAGTACAAAATAGCTGCTAAAATTCGCTTAAACATTTATAAATATTATACATTCATAAATTTCAGCTTTTCGCATTATTGCTAAATAATCTCTTTGTCGAAAAATATTTAAAGAATTCCATAATAACTGAAAATTCAATAAAATTTTTAAAAAATTGTAAATGGTTATCGAGCAGAACCATTAAGTTTAATTAATGAATATAGAATTGGAAACAAAGTCTCTGCTAAACAATAATTTTTTTTTAAATATTTTAACTAAACAAACTTTATTGTAATAATCATTTCATTATTAAGGATTAAAGGTTATTGTGAAATTATTAAACTATTGAAATTATTATTTTAATTAGTGGATGAGTAGGAAAAGAAGTTCACTACTCGAAATACATTTAATGAAAGTTATGAAAATATAAAAGGGGTTACGGAGGCAATAATATGTAATTTTTCTATCTTAGTTTTACTACGACCTTTTAAAAAACGCTAGTAAACACAATTTAGTTAACAGATACAAACGATTATGTCGGAACTATAACAAGAAGTACGCTTTTTATTTTATTTAATGCAGAAGAATCTAATGAAGACCCGCTTAATTGAAACTCTGAAATGTCGCACCCATATTTAACTTTGCGAATGATAGATACGTGATACCGAAAACAAAACAAAAATATAAGTGCAAATCTGTTTGGCGATTGGCGAGAACGCTCCTTTAATGCCAATAGAAATTTTCGCTAACCCTTTCTAATCTATGGAAGGCGCTTGCGGCGACTATGGTAACGAGGTATAACTATTTCAAGTAGGGGTGTGGGATCGGCGAAAAAAAAACAAAATCTTTTTCTTTGGTCTATTGTGTTAACCCTAGAGGACAGAGAAACTACTCTCTCTGAAATGCGCTATTCTTGTTTTCATTGCAGCAGACGGTCTCACACTTTGTGGCGGAAGTTCTTTTCGTAGGCAAACTGTAGTCAAGTATGTTCTTTACTTAGTACAAAGTATGTCGCCACCATGTTTGTTATTCAGAAACACTAAAATTTATATTTACAGTGAGATAGATGTGAAGAATCTGTAAAGTTACTTCTAGAATACAATATAAAGCAAGAATCATAAATTTTGGTTGCATACATACAATACTTCTTAAACTAGTTTGTTAATCACACATATACACAGCACAGATAGAAGATTAATATGTATTCCAGTAAAATCGAAGGGACTAGAAATTAAATATTATTAAATTATTTTCTGGAATTTACAGTTTCGTGTAAATCTTATGAACATATATGCATATTATAACAGTTTGGTGGAATAGTTTGCTACGTAAGAACGCTCGAATTGGCAGTAACTTGAAACGAAGTAATCATTAATGTTCGCCAAATAAAGTTATTAAATATGCACTAATCATTCGCTAAATTAATGGCGCTTTGAAAAACACAAGTTTTTCTTTTTCTGATTTCCGGGGGATTCCAGCACTTGGCCCTTTTACAAAAGAATGGAACGCACGGTAGCCTTATAGACATTTATTTTTGTTTTCAATTTTATATTTGAAGCTCTCCAAAAATTGAACAGACTTCTAAAACAGGATCTAGCTTTTCAGATTCTCTGGGAAATTTCATCGTTTCTTTATCAACAATAGCTCCGAGATAAATAAAAGAATTAAGCTCTTCGATCTTTTCAGAATTGATTTTTCCTCTGTTAGATTTCGCATTTATTCTCATTATTTTTGTTTTTACTTTTATTAATTTGAAGACAAATTTCGTTAGCACATTTGCTACAAGTTTGCGTTTTCATATTCAGATATTTAAAATTTGATGATATGAGGACAATACTGTCGGCAAAATCGAGGTTTTCTAAAGTGGTGTCAAATTTCCATCGTGTATCTCTACACGCTATAGTCTACTAAAGTACAACTATCAAGTTGAAGTTTAACAATCTGGCTGTTTTTATTTATGAACTTTATGCGATTATTTTTTTGTGCCTTTTTTAAAAAGAATTACAGTTAGTTCAAAAGTTGTTAAAATTTTATATAATGTTTTGCATTTTTTCTCGTTTTTTTCTTCTTTCTTTCCTTTAAATAATGACTATTTATACATTGTTGTATGGAAAATTTTAATCTCTTTCCCGATCTTTACATTATAAAGTAGTGCTTAAATTTTTGTCAAAAGTAAGTACAAATAAATATTCCTGAAATGCATGTAATCATTCACATTTGTTCATGATTATTAACAACATATTGTTGTTTAAAATTATAAACCATATTGCATGAAACACTGAGTCAGTGAGTGAGTAAGTAATTAAATTTTTATAAAAACTAATGAAATTTTTTATTCGTGTTGACAACTAAAACAGAAAAAAGAAATATCAAGCGTGGGAGCAGTCATAATCATGGATACTTAAACTTACAAATTTACATATTTCTGAATGAACAAAGAAAAGCTAAAACAAGGGCAGAAATGAAACAAAATGTTTAAAAAAATCATTCACCTCAATCGAATGTTTTGTTTTAAAGAAGTCATTGTTGTAAAAATTAAATAGAATTTTGTAAATATATATTGGTGTGTTAATAAATTTAAGCTAACATAATTAAATAAGTACGAGGTACCTATAAATTACATTATTATTACATTACCCCATTTTCGGCCAAAAGTGCATTAATGCTACATTTCAATCAATGTTTTTTTATTAATACTACGACGCATATTTTTTACTATTTTTTTAGGAGTTCAGAAGACACCTTTAATATACCGCTTTCCTTATCATTCCGAGTTAATTAGGGTATGTATATATTGCAAATATTTAGTATCCCGATTAAACTCGGCTATAGCAGAATTCGTCAATACGTTTTGCTTTATCACGTTTTTACTCGGCCGGAAGCAAGAAAAAAATTAATTATAATCTCTGGTGATTGGAATTTTGCCAATTAATGCAGGTGATTTTTTAGATTATGAACATGTAAACAAATTCAAAGACTAATATTTAACTTTTTCATTTGCCCAAGATAATTTGGGATAGTGAGCTGATGGTAAATTAAATATTTTTTTTACACATAAAAATATTAAAATTTCAACTTAGAACTTGCGTATTATCTTTTGTTTTAGTTCCTTGTATTTATCATTGAAATAAAAAATTATGTTGATTTTTTGCTTTTTTTTTAAACAATTGGTAAGAGAAGCGGTTGATAATTTAATTGGAATGAACACTTTCTGTTGAAAAATTTCCAAACTACTTGAGTTTCTTAACATGGCAAAATTTTTGATAATTTCAACTTTTTGAAAATTTATAATTATTTCATTTGAGATTAAACATATGTTTTTATGATAGATTAAAGTAGCAAGTTCTGTAAACAAATTAAAAATAAAGCATAGTTCATAAAATAAAAGAATTCAACTTAATGGCTTATCTATTAATTTGGCCAAGGGGTCATAGCATATACGCACTACTTTATTTTTTAAATAAAACAATATTCTTCATGCGCTAAATGTCTCAGTAAATGTAATTTAAGCATATTTCAACGAAAATAATATCACATTTTATAAAATTTCTATCCTGCGGTTGATATTATCAAACTCTAGTTTTAAAATAAAATCTTCAAAAGCACAATTTTGCAAACATATTTCGGCATTTTAAAGATTTTATTTTAACCGTCGTTGAACAGCGGACCCAATTTTTATGGGTTTACGACTACTAATGCTCAACTCCGTAGCCTTGTCATTTTGAACTCAATCCAGAAGACAAGGGAACTCATGGATCGAGTATTGGGAGAAATTTTGTCTTCGTTGAGGACTTTTTGATGGACCTAACCCGCATTTGCGTTACACAGAGAGGAAGACCACGAGAACCTCCCACTGTTAGCCTGACATCAAGGAGACTAACCCATGTTCTGTCTACCACTGAGGATATTTCACGTCTGCACTGTGGTCGGTGCAAGTCAGATGCGGAATTCGTATAGACTGGGATTCGAACCCGGTTCGCCTCATTGGAAGGCGAAAGCTCTATCCCCTGAGCCTTCGCGCGGCCATGTATCTTAAAGATTGCATTTCCTGAAAGTAGGATTTATTTTAAATAAGTGGGTTATTTAAGTCATTTTATGTAGAAATATTTGTTAACCAACAGCAACACATAAATCGAATTGCTTATTATCATGTTTTTCGGTAGTTAGTTATAATATCTTTCCATTTCATTTTCGGATAATTTGTATCATGCAATATTGTATGCACAATTTTTAATGCAATAACATTATCTGAAATGCGCCGTTATGCTTTATTTATAATAATATTTAAAATATTACTCAAATTTAATTCATTTTAAACTTATGTTTTGAGGGTATGTTTATAAAAATAAAAGATTCCGATCTAAAGGAAATAAATCAGATTTAAATCAAATAAACCGGATTTTATTTTTGTAAAAACAAAATAAATAAAAATTTATCATGGTGAGTAGAGCTTTCTAGTTATATAATCAATTTATAAGAATTCATATCGAGGAGGGAGGAAGAGGTGGGTCAGCCAAGTATGACAACAGGAAGTTCATGACTTGTATGACATTTATTTACTTTTTTTCTACTACTGGCATAAAATACGTCCGGAGGTGCAATAAAATATGTCAATTTAATTACAGTCAACTCTCGATACGTCGAACTTAAATGTGTTGAAAACTTTGTTATATCAAAAAAATATTTTTTCCCTTCGCATTATGATATCAACCTAATATTATTTTGAATTCCTATTTCGAAAGGTTTCTTCTCGAAACCTTATTATCTTGAACTTTTTTTCGAAATGGAAACGGACTTTTTTCGGAGAAATCACACTCTAAGTTTATTCTAAACTAATCCTTTTTCTACAGTCCCTGGCCAAATTATTAGACGCACTATAAGATTCTATTTAAAATCTTAATTATTCAGGTGATACTATCCAAATTTATAGTTTTTACGTGACTGTTGAAGCTTGTTTACGTTACTGTATCGATTGGTTACACGAGACAATATGTAATATAAATTTGACGATATATTATATTATAATTATACGATTATATTATAATATAATTACATATAAATTAGACGATATATACAGTACCGCTCAAAAGTATCAGTACACCTAGAAACTTATAAAAAAAATGGCAAAATTCAAAGTGTCATAACTTCTTAAAAATTATCAAAAATGATTCTGCTTTATCTCATTTTGTAGCTTAAAATCTCTACTTTTATGTACTCTAATTGTTTTTAATTAATATATTTTGCAACTATGTACAATTACACTCTAAACAATCATAGAAAATTGTATTAATTTTTTGTGAAGTTTGACGCGATGTACGGGCACAAAGGGGTTAGATATTGTTAATTTTTATTATACCATTGAAAAATTTGGACTTTTAGCTTTCATTTAAAAAAAAAATTCCAAAAAAGCATGTTTTTTGACGAAGTTATTGTCAAATAAAAAAAAAGGTTTTTTT
>NC_092211.1:9345621-9350903 GCF_043381705.1 Parasteatoda tepidariorum
TTAGTCGACAAGAGAAAAAAAGTAAAATCATTTTTTGATGGTCATAATTTAATGTTCTATTTTATTTGGTCACTGTTTCCTTATACGTGTAGTCGACAAGAGAAAAAAAAAAGTAAAAACATATTTTGATGGTCATAATTTAATGTTTTATTTCACTTGGTCACTGTTTAGTAATACATTTAGTCGACAAGAGAAAAAAAAAAGCAAAACAAAAATGCTCTTAAAAATTATAAAATTATTTATGATATGCTTTCTAAATGTGAAACTTAGTTACTGTTTGTTTTACAATAATTTTATCATCCATCATCAAATTTTAGTGTTTTGTGTTCTCTTTAAACTAACATCAGAAATTGTTCAGCTTCTTATTAACTTCTACAATGAAACTTTTCAAACACGTATGAAATATTTTAATTAAAAGTCAAATTATAATTTCAAATAAATGAAGCATAATTCTGGACATTTTCAGTATTCCGTTTTAGTCTAACAGTATTTATTATTTAATGAAATGTAAAATTCCAATGACTGTTACTTAATAACAAATTAACTAAACAATTTATCTCATCATCCTTAAAACTGTTATAAGAAAAAGTTTACAGTACACAGATTGCCAGTCAAATTAATTATTCAAATTTCAAAGAAATATGGTAATCATGTTTAAGTCTTTAATTTCACTAAATTATATTTAAACCTAATCAAACTTTTTTTTTAAAAAAAAACTTAAAACGAGAACAATTTCTAAACTATTTCATATTTATTATGAGTGCTTACTAATTCTAAATTTTAAATAAAATGTTAAAAATCTTAAATACGACTCAAACGAGATAAATGTAAAAAAAAACTGTAAATAAACATTCTTTCGCATTATTCTAATTAAATTTGTAAAGGTATTTGTTTTCATTTTGAAGTAAAGATAAAATTATCTCTAATTGAAAGATATATTTTTGACAACTACAACAGTAACATATTTGTAAAATTCATTTTATTTTATTTATTCATTCGCTATTTCTTCTAAATCCTTTTAAAGATAATTTTAAAAAATATACAAAAAATAGCGCAGTTTTTAATATAAATTTTAAAAAATATTTAAAATTTATGTTTTAAATTTTTGATATAATTGAAAATGCTATACTTTAATGTATTCAAGATTTGATTTCTTTTAAATATAAATGTTTATATTTTATTTGCTGTCTCTGGGGTGATTGTGAGCCCAACTCAAAAATCCTGAAAATTTCTCGAGTAAAATCATTAATGACGCATTTCAAAAAATTAATGTCTTGATAAATTTAAATCATTGTTATTTTCATAACATCACATTCTTAATAAATTATATGCAGCCTAATTTAAATGAATAATTTGTTTATAAGTTCACTTTTATCTCAAATCACATTTATTATTATATCAGAAAAAAATATTTACAAATGAAAGAGATACCAAGTATAAATTCCAGTTCTAATATTTTTAAATAAAATATAGAAGAATTTTTATAAATAAATGTGATCGATGATTTCTTGAAACTTCTGAATCTTCGATCTTCCAGAAACTTCCGGATTGCAATTAGCGAAAAATCCGTAAATCTGGATTTTTCCGGAGCACAATCGTCTCTGCATTTAAAATGGCATTCTTTAATACTTCAATTTCTGAATAATAAAGTTAAATTAATTAAGAGATGAAAGACATATAATAAGAATGCTCTCATTATAAATATAATTTTTTGAAGAACAAAAGTAAAATAATTCTACATCAATTATTTCTTTTTAAAACAATTATCTTGGAGCAAAGTTTTCAGAGAATTCATTGCGTCACCAGTGTTTACGTTTCGATCAAACACTGAATCATATACACTGAGTGTAGTTAACACTAATAATGATACTATGAATATGTATTTCATGAATTGTCTTCAATTTATGATAAGTTTGAAAACGATGGATTGCTTACTACCGAGTACGAAATTTGTTATCCCCTCGCACAAGGTAGAACTGGTCATAGAGCTGAAAAAGTGATCGCTCCTGGGCCCCAACCAAAGGGTTGGTTCTTTCTTAAAGGTGGACCCCACTGACCCCGTGTCTTTTTGAACAAAAAATAAAGCATTCCAAAAAAAGAAAAATCTATGCAGTTTTAAAACATACTTTGTCATAATTTGTTTTACTGTTGCCATTATGAATAAAATATTAAATTTAAATTTTATTTAATGAATGAGTCTGAAGCTTCCAGAAGTGCGTCGCAATGTAAATAAATGCAGAGAACTGCATCTTCCGATTTTTTTAATGATAGAACGTTTAAAATTTTTAGAAGCAAAATCAATAACGCTTTATTAACGTTAACTAAAAAATTGAGAAATTTTCATTATTTCAAGAACTTCCCGGTCCGACTCTGTTCTCGCGTGCTGCTTCCACAAAAACAATTACAAAATTTTTTTAGTTGTGTCATAAAGATGCCCTCGTTAGAAAATTTACATAAATCTCTCAATTATATGAAATAATTTTATATTATTTATTTTCTGTCAGTTTCTATTCTATTAGGCCTAATTCGAATTTGTTTTAATGTTCTCTATGAGATGAGCGTTATAAACTTAATTTCAAGAATCGCTGAGTTTATGCTTTCTAAGTTCTTGCTGTGTACCGTATCCTATGAGTAACTTTACTGAATATATTATATTTCATTACTGTAAATTATATTTCATTTTCACGTTTTGTTGTCAAACGTTTGGTTGTTACTTACACCAAGGAAGTGGGGGCAATTGCTTTTCTCCAAAAGAAGTGTAATGGAACATTTGTGGTTTTTGCTAACCTTGGTGTTTTAAAATTGATGAAAAGCTAATTACACAATTTTTGGTTCGTATATGCGCAATTTTTTTTTACAGGGAAAAAATAATTATAACTAAATTTACATTATATGGATAAAACGAGGCAGTTAAAATTGCGCGTCGTAAAATTGTCTACATGCGACTCTTCATCAGAGGTGAGTGGATTGAGCGTTCTCTTCTTTATGTAGTTCCCAAAAGGTTCTTTTAAAATGAGAGAATGTTTTATATGCTGTTCACACATTGTAAGATTTATAATATAACGATAATTCCTATTATTTTTTTAGCAATTAAAGTAAAAATGCAACCTTGTTTTACCTTATGCTTCAGACTTAAGACTTTGAACCAACTTGAACCATGTCTAAAAACAGTTTTTTATGCACTAGACAGAAAATATATGTTAAGCAAAGTTTAAAATTTCTTAATTTATACCAGGGCATGAAATTTCACTTCTGAATGTTCTAGCTAGACTAAAAAACTATTTTCACGAAAACTACGAACTGTTTTTTTATACTACCAGTTGTTGTATAACAGGGGTTTCCAACTTACATGAGGTCGGGGCACACAAATAAAAACACAAATCAAATGGCGGGCCGCAACTTTTTCAAAAGTTTATGTAGGACTCTTTTATGTTTGAAGGAACATTAAATATTACTGTCAGATTTTTACCAAGCCGTACAGAACAAAAGTATTGAATTACAAATTAAAATAAGAAGTAGATTTTTAAAAATATTTAATTGTTATTAATAATATTTTTAAAAATATTAAATAAATAATAAAAATTCGGGCTTCAATAACTTTAATGTGCACCTATGTATTAAACAATTAATGTGCAACAGATATCAAATTGTTAAGATATACAACTTTAAATAGGTTGGTATTAAAACTTATATAGTAGTACACAAAATATTCAATGAGAAAATTAAGGTGTGTCTGCTGCAACCACCAGAGAATAGATATTTACATTTTAAATTTAAAATTTACAAATGTGTGCGTAAATATTTTCGTCCAAAATGAGTGGTTTCGAAAAGTTAAATCGGAAAATTTCTTCCAGAAAATTTCTGATACGCACATGCTAAATTATATTCATAAAATACGAAGAAAAAAAATGAAATAGAAAAGAGCAACATACGCGATTATTTTTGTATTTGAATAAGTATTTTCTTGGATGCAAAACCTGAGAAATAAATTTTTTTGCACCGTTTGGTATGTTAAATTTCTAAAACGAAGAAACGTGAAACGAAGAAATTAGGTTTTTATTAACGAGAAAAATATTTTAAACCCATGTAGGTTTTTTACGAAAATTGTCCGCAAAAAAATGACAACTAATATATTTCAGTAAGCGGGCCGCAAAAAAAGGCTTCACGGGCCGGATGCGGCCCCCGGGCCGCCTGTTGGACACCCCTGTTGTATAAACAATAAAGATGGTCAAAGTCATGATGAAGGTCAAAACTATTTTCACCAAAATATGATTTTTTTATAATACCAGTAGTTGTATAAACAATAAAGATGCAAGTACTTTTTAACATAGAATCCATTCTTACGGGAACATGCTACGGAAAGAAAAATCAGATATAACTACAGAAAAGTCATCGAATCATTCCGATTAAATTACAGTAAAAAATACTGAATAATATTTTTCGATAAAAATGAATTTTACGGATGATGCGTATAAAGTTTCGATACCTTACACTGTAATTTGATCCAGAATTTTTGACAATGAATGTCCACTGCAAACTCCGGCAAAAAATTGTAGTTTGACTTGAAACACAATATTTCAGGGTATCTGCTACATTTCAGATTTTAAAATTCATGACTTTTCATGACTAATTCCGGGAATTTTTCATGACTTATCGAAGTTACTATTTTACCCGACAAAAATACAACAATAAATTTAAAAAAGCATTATAATAACATTCATTGAAATGATAGGTATAACCAAAACTGTTATACTCTGCATCTTCATATTTATAGCTTTTATATTTAAAAAACAGAGTAAAGAAAGAGTTGAAGCAATAAAATAGCCAAAAAAAATGCAACAGCAGACAGCTTTTTTTCTTCTTTTTTTCTGCAGAATTATATTCTAAAGATACTTTTCTTGTTCATCGGAGAGAAAAGAAGTACTCCCGATTTTTCTGTTCTCATTTCGGAATTTAAAAAAAATTCACCAATGACTGGCTATTTAAATTGACAAAAAAAAATAGTAACAAAAATTCTGAAATCACAGAAGTTGAAAAGATAATTCGCTCAAGAAATTATGTTTTTTTCTTTCATTTTTAGAAGAAAAAAAAACATAATTTTTAAAGAACATGATAAAAACACTTTATATTTAAAACAAATGACTATGAGTGGGGATTTTTTTACAAATTCAGAATTTCGAAACACCATGAAATTGGCGGGGGGGGGGGGGGAAGTTCCATTTTAAAAACTAGATTTTTTTGGACTTAAATCCATGAATTCCATGATTGTTTTAAAAATCTAA
>NC_092211.1:9350997-9444472 GCF_043381705.1 Parasteatoda tepidariorum
ACAAGAGACGTACCTTGACATAACCTTAAATCCGTCGCATTGTCCGTGGGATTGTTTTCACTCATTTTTTACAATTGTTATCCACTAAATTTGAAAATAAAAAATACTACCCTATTAAATTATATGTATATCAAAACAAACTAAAAAAATATTTATAGAAAAACATTACTTTTAATATTTTTATGCTAGTGAGAACCAAAACAATATGGAAATGAATGAGGGAAAACTGGATCCTACCACGTGATTTCCCGGCCAATAAAAATGCAGCGTTAAACGTTTAACGCAACCTTGTTGGAAGTCGCATAAGAAGTATAACTTCAAAAACAATACTTTTATTATTTTTATGCTAGTGAGAACCAAAACAATATGGAAATGAATGAGGGAAAACTGGATCCTACCACGTGATTTCCCGGCCAATAAAAATGCAGCCTTTATTACGTTTAATGCAACCTTGTTGGAAGTCGCATAAGAAGTATAACTTCAAAAAAAAAAAAAAACTAACCATTTTTATGTTACCAGTTGTAGTATAAACAATAAAGATGATGGTCAAAACCAAAAGAAAGAAATTGGGAAAAATCTGGTGTGGATTTGGGAAATTTCCCAAATTTTTTTTATATAGCAGTTGTAGTAAACAATAAAGATGATGGTCAAAACCATGATAATGGTCAAAACTATTTTCACGAAAAATACCATCAATTTTTCTTATATTACCAGTTGTAGTATAAACGATAAAGATGATGGTCAAAACCACAAAAGAAATTGTGAAAAATCTAGTGTGAATTTGGGGAATTTCCCCAACAACTGATTAGTGAAGCGAACATTCTGCCAACATATGATCATTAAAGAAGTATTTGCGTTAAACTACATTTTCTCTACATCATTTATTCAAAAAAAAAATTTTTTTTTTCTGGCGTAAAGGGCTAAAAATGTTAACCCATAATTTGATGACATAGACTTTCTGCGATGTAAACCCTTGCACATAGTCATTAATCTGCTACTTTTTATTAAATTTTTTATAAACACAGAAGAAGAAAAAAAATCCCGGATCAAATTATCGAAAAAAGTATCTGCAAGTACTTTTTAACATAGAATCCATTCTTACGGGAACATGCTACGGAAAGAAAAATCTGATATACCGTAATTTTTACAGTTATAACTACCAAAAAGTCATCGAATCATTCTGATTAAATTACCGTAAAAAATACTGGATAATATTTTTCGATAAAAATGAATTTTACGGATGATGCGTATAAAATTCGATGCCTTCCACTGTAGTTTGATCCAGAATTTTTGACAGTGTATGTCCACTCCAAACTCCGGCAAAAAAATTGTAGTTGTAAAACGCAATATTCAGGGTATCGGTTACATTTTAGATTTTAAAATTCATGACTTTTCATGACTAATTCCGAGAATTTTTCATGACTTATGGAAATTACTATTTTCCCCGACAAAAATACAACAATAAATTTAAAAAAGCATTATAATAACATTCATTGAAATGATAGGTATAACCAAAACTGTTATACTCTGCATCTTCAGATTTATAGCTTTTAAATTTAAAAAACAGAGTAAAGAAAGAGTTGAATCAATAAAATAGCCGAAAAAAATGCAAAAGCAGACAGTTTTTTTTTCCTTCTTTTTTTCTGCAGAATTATATTCTAAAGATACTTTTCTTGTTCATCGGAAAGAAAAGAAGTATTCCCGATTTTTCTGTTCTCATTTCGGAATTTAAAAAAAATTCACCAATGACTGGCTATTTAAATTGACAAAAAAAATAGAAACAAAATTTTTAAATCACAGAAGTTGAAAAGATAATTCGCTCAAGAAATTATGTTTTTTCTTTCATTTTTAGAAGAAAAAAAGCATAATTTGTAAAGAACATGATAAAAACGCTTTATATTTAAAGCAAATGACTATGATTGGGGATTATCTTACAAATTCAGAATTTCGGAACACCATGAAATTGGCGGGGGGGGGGGGTAATTTCATTTTAAAAACTAGATTTTTCTGCGACTTAAATCCATGAATTCCATGATTGTTTTTAAAAAAATAGTTAAAATCATGATACTTCATGACAAATTTTGTTCATTACCGAAATTTCATGACTTTCCAGGTGTGCAGATACCCTGAATATTTTACTCACTCGCCGTTCTTAAATATTGGGTCGCCAAGAGAGAGCTGACTCATTGGAACATCAAAGTTAATGAAGGAAGAAAAGAAAGCATGATCATATCAGGAAACATGAATGGTGGACACATTTCCATCTTGATTGTCATTTGAAAACTATGATCATTTCAAGAGAACGAAGTAGTTAAAACACTTCAATAAAACAATGAAATTTTAATTGGCAAAAAAGCTTACTGTTTATGAAAACCAAATCATTAATTGCATGATTATTGTGAGCCATAGAACAATAATGGAAACATCATACTAATATTACAATACAAAAATATTGCAACAAATAAGAGCATATTCCTTTGCTAACAATCATTTTCCCTAAGGTACTGTGTGGACGAAAATTTGAATAACTTTTGCTTGAATGACACACACTAAAAGCCAATCTTAATGGTTTCTTAGGCAGAACTCATACATACAAATTAATTAGCGCTAAATATTAAGTTCTGAAATCATAAGCAAAAGCGTACTTTTTTCTGAATGGACACACACACATATATATATTTGCCTATTTGGTTACACACTACAGAAACAAAATTAGGAAATTTTACTGCTGGTCAGTGGCCCTTTATAGAATTTTTAACAGTGACCACTTTTTAAAACATGTGCCCACTTTTTTTTATTAAGAAAACTACGCTTTATATTATTAAGAAAACTGCCGATAAAGGCATTTATATGAAGCATTTCGCAAAATATGTTTAACATTGCAAAATTCATTCCAATTTTAAGAAACAGGCATCGTAATAAACTATTTTTTCAAAATATTATAAAATATTCATAATATATCCATATTTATTAAAAAAATGTTAACAATAAAATGCACATGGGTTGCATTCTTGATTAGAAAAGTGGTCAAATATGCAAAAAAAAAAAAACTAAAATGGACTTTGCCATTTTTCGTGACCACTTACGAGAAGTTATGTCTAAAAACAGAGAAAAAGTTACAAGGAAAGCAATTTTTGGACATTTCCAACAGGTTTATTGTCTCCCCTCTGTTTAATCACACTCTCCTCTGGTTGGTAGACAGGATGACAGGCAAAATCTTAATTTCTTGCTCTAATAATACCGTTCCATATCCATTTTTGGCTATTTACTGTAACGATTACTTTTTGATAAAGAAAAATTGGGTATTGTCATTTGAAAACTTTGAAATTTTGTCACTGTAACTGTAACCGTGAGAGCTAAAAAAAATAAATCGCTTTAAACATCAACTGAGAGAGTATAGAAAAAAGGCTACTCACCATAGACAACCATGACCTGGTCCTCGGCATCCTGGCTGAGCAGTGAGACTACGTGACAGGAGTACCTGCCACTCAACTCTGTGGTGGGCTTCATGAGGTTGAGTGCCCTATACCGGGTGTGTTGACTGGACGGCGATACAGTGTAGTCCATATTCAGTTTACCTTTCACTTTCTCAGAGGCATACCTCTGATTCAGTTCCGGAATCCACTGATAGATGGGTTGGGGGTCGTCGTTCAAAAACCACTTCACCACCAATCTCTGATCTTCGTCTGAATAATTGTATTCACAGTCCAGCACTACAGAGTCCTCTGTACCGTTTTGTACCCACCGAGGCATCGATAGCCGAGTGATCTCCACCCCTGAAAAACAACATTTGCAAACATTAACACTTTAATACAAAATGTACCACACTAAAAGCAAATACTGATTCCGCTAGAATTAAATAACCACGGGTCCTTAGAACACTAACCAGAAAACATGTAACCCTACGACAACCTTGCGTCGGAATTTTCTTTTTACTGCCACGAAAATGTTTGCACTAAAAACCTTTTTTCAATAAAGCAAAAATATTGCAGTTTTAAACCTTTCATCCTAAAAGGATTCAAAATTATTTTTTACAGTTTTTTTTTAAAAGTATTGTGCCACTTAAGGTCTGGTTTCTTATTCTGTTGGCGCCAGCGGGACGTCAACGTCCCGCTGGCGCCAACAAAATACTGGTTTGTTAGCTCAAGGCTTGGTTTCTTAGAACTAGCGCCTTATCTGGGCGTCAGCGGAAAGATGACGTAGAGCTGACGCCAAAAAAATACTTTTTTGTCAGCTCAGCGTGAGCAGTCGGCCCATCGCAGACATTATCTCTCATTGCGCATGCGTTAATAACGTAAACAAATATTTATTTTGAATTTGTATTGATTTTGTTACTGTCGACCAGTGTTTTAGAGAACAAATAATGACTTTGTTCAAGAAAAAACACATTGTAGCTGAGCTAAATGAAGAGTGCTATGTTTAATGAAAAAGCTATATGTTTAATGTCAAAATCTTGGCTGATTTCAATGTGCTGTTGGATGTGGTCCGCCATTGCTTCTGTGGTTAACGTCACGTTGTAATCCAACTGCAGTTGAGTTGGACGGCAGTTGTCATTCAAGATGAGCGTTCGATGACGTATACTATCAAACTCACAAATGGACCAATCAGAGGTTAGCGCTGATTTTCAGCTGACGGCGTCCTGTCCTAAGAAACCAGACCTTAAGGTCCATCATGACGTATTAGCTGACGTCACACTAACGATAGGATCAAATGGCATTGTCCATTAAAATTTCAAGACAAGGTGGATTTTAGCTGAGCATACAAAGACATTGCGATAGTAAAAAACCTTTTGATTACCTATATTTAAGATTATTTTCACCTTGAGACTAGCTTTATTAAAGGTTTTTTCTTCACGCTTGAAAACCCTAAGTCAACCTCGATTTAAGGTTTTTATATAGAAGGTTGTTTTCCAAGGTTTTGGATTAGGGTAATGCGCGCAGAATACAGCAGATGGTCACAGATCTCGTTTTAAGATTAGAAGGTTGACACGCAATCCGCATGACAGACCTTTTTAGGTTTACATTAAAAGATTTTTACTGAATGAAAATAAACCTTATTTCGCAATCTGGGGTAATTTCTGCGCCTTTTTCTTCCAAAAACTATATGGATTCTTAACCGCTTTATTCATTTATCACTGAGTGCGTTCATGAGTTTTCTTTCTATTGATGAACAAAACGAAGAATATCAAAACAGTAAAAAGAGATTTACTGGAACAGTTTTAATTTGAACTGAACTAATATCGGCATCAAGGAAAACCAACGATAATTTGATGCTCAGAATGATTCTTATTTTCTCTCTCTCTCTCGTTCGGATATTAATCAAAAAGGAAGAAAATAAAAAATATATGCACAGGTGGACCGATTTAGCCTTTATGTAATTACTGGACAGATTTTAATGAAATTTGATATGTACATACATTGATACAATACAAAACAAATAACCATTCAACACTTGTAATACACACGCGCAACACTCGTTGGAGTCGGAAGGTATGAAATTGCCACAAGACAATTCAGGCCAATTACCACAGGAAATGATAATCTGCCTTATTTCAAGTATGAAATCACGATACGAGGCCTGTATTGTAAGAGAGGACCATACCCACAATGAACCCATTGTTTTTTGTTTATTCTGCAACCGCTGTTTCATACCTTCCGACTCCAAAGAGTCTTACGCGTGTGTATTACAATTGATGAATGGTTTTTTGTTTTGTATTGTATCAAGTGTGTGTACATATCAAATTTTATTAAAATCAGTCCAGTAGTTTGAGAGATAATCGACCAAGTTTGCAAATTCTCTTAATTTCAAACACCAGTTTATTTAAAGTTTAGAAATAATATTGCTCATGTAAACCTGCTGGCGAGTATTTTTTACTACTTCAGAGAATTCCAAGAAAACATATCACAACTTGTTTTTCACGTTCACTCTACGAATTTTGAGTATTTGACGTGTTATATCACTTCAGCGGAATCACTGCGAGTATTGTACGGTCCAAATATTTTTTATTTCCAATGGCAGGCCAATTTAAAAGAACAAAATGGATAAAATAACAATAAAAACAAGGCAAAAAGAGATAAATAAAATAGAATGCATAGTGACATGCTTAGCCCATACCGGCCCTAGCCTCCCAGTAGCGTCCACACACAGTAGTGGAGATGAGAGCAGGACATCTGGCACGATCCAAATATTGGGAGAACAAATTTGTTCGATCCGTTTTCAAAAGATGGCTGTGGCTGTTATGAATGTTTCACAGTGACAGTCGGTTTCGGTGGTTTCAGAGAGGTTAGACACGTGCCAATAATATTCAGTTTATATCGCTTTGAGTTTCATACAAAAACCGTGTTCTTTAATTAGTTGAATATGTCAAATTTTGTGGTAACTAAGCAGCATTTGCGGGAGGTTTTATGTTTCTGCTTTAATAGAAAGAAAAGTGCAGCTGAAGCGCATCGAATGCTTGTAGAAGTTTATGATGACAATGCTCCAACTGGTAAATCATGTTTCGAAATTTCAAGAATGGTGAATGATGTTGTATACTATGAGCTACTACAACCTGGCGATTCCATTACGGTAATCAGCATAGGCTACAAAATTATTTGGAAACGCTCAAGTGGTATATTTTACCGCACCCGCCGGACATTGCTACCTTCTGATTACTAGTTGTTCCGACGGATGCAGCACGATTTGGTCGTCGGTTTACTTCTTTCGCAGAAATCGAAAATTGACTCCTAACTTGGATGGCCTCAAAAAACGAAAAAAGTTTTCGGGTATGGAATTCGAAAATAGCCTGAGAGGTGGGAAAAAGGAGTAGCCAGCGATGGACAGTACTTTGATTAATCTGTTCATTCCTTTTGTTCTGAAATAAAAGCATTTTTGACCACAAAAAAAAACGGACCGAACTCATTCGTACTCGCAATATTACCTGTCAAAATTTCATTATATTTCGATAGTTATTTATCGAAATTTAAACAAGAAATTTCGAATTGAAATAAGAGAAAGTACAAAAGATAAAATTCAATTCAGTTATTAAGTGCTGTTCCAATTTATAAATGGGTGGAAAAGTGTTCTAAAGATATTTGTTCTGGAGGGGGAAGGGGACCAGAGGTTTGCAGAGCTTAAACGGGATCGCAGCTCAGAACATCAGCTGAGCGAAAGAAAAACCTCCTTCAAAATTGTGTAAGGTATAGTTGTTGGAAATGACCTCTAAAAGATATGAAAAGGCTGAGTTTGAAAGGATACTTGGCTTTTTCAGAGAGACAAAATTGTCTATATTTGACTATATAGGGTAAAACTATTATCTCGCAAAAGTCAAGATGAGTTAGTGTTTTATATAAAACTAGTGGGCGTTAGCGAGCAGGTTTTATATAAAACCTGATCGCTAACGCTCGCCAACCCCCGAAAATTGCTACGCAATTTTATATCGTTTGCATCGCAAACCAAGCTCGCTTCGCTCGCTACTAACTTAGGTACATTGTAAATGCACAAAATTCTAAGAATTCAAAACAATCATTCAAATCCATATCAAAACTTTTTTTAAAAAAAAATTACATCTTTTTAGTAAATACTAAGTCATCATTAAAACGAATTTGAATTCAAATAAATGACACGTAATTCGTTAAACCTATTAGAAATGTGCTATAGTATAAAATCTTAAGATAAAATTTCTAAAACTGATATCTCTTTAAAAAGGTTAAAATTTTGGCTATAATTAAGTCTATTAAAAATTGAAATAAGTGAATTGCAATGGAAAAACCTGCATAAACAAATAAATTCTAGTAAAACAAATAAATTCGTGATATAAATCAAAAATCGTCAAATAAATTCGTAATATATAAATTCGTGAAAAAAAGCGCTTTCGACAAAATACTAAAATAGAGATCTATCGACAAAGACTACTCACTTCTGCCTAGCTTAATAGTATGAGATTGCCGCAGCTGATGCTCTCTGGTTATTTCAGTTTCCGTTTTTAAAAGCGCTATATGTTGAGCCACCTCAGCTAGATTTGGCATGTGACATTTTTAGCGGCAATCATGGGTCGATTTTCTAGCGTTGCCATTCGGGGAGTTGTAGTGAGGCTTTTCTTTGTCGCCGTGTAAGAAAAATAGCAACGTAAGCAGAACAAAACAAACGTTGCCACCGGCGGAAAAGAAATACAGCCAGAATTTAGGAGTCATGTAAGAGAATTATATATATTAGATAGAGAGAAACAATTAGCATAAAATCTGTATTATATCAATGGATTAAATTATTCGAATTCTGGCGACCAGGATTCGTAGAGGATTGAGTGCCACCACTCAATATAAGATTAAAATAAAAACTTTTTAATTTCAATATTTAAGGGCTCCCAATACTCGACCTTGACTCGTAGAAATTTTGAATATTTGTAAATATATGTAGATAAATAGAAGATTTACAATCGATGGATAGATATAGATAGCATAAAAATTAATATAGTATATTTTCAGTTCACTCACTCTTGAATGCATCCTACAAATAAGTTGGCAGCNGAGCATAGCGAGAATTGGATTGCGAAGCAATCCGAAATGAACTGCGAAAGCAGTTCCGGGGGTTGGCGAGCGCCAGCGAGTAGGGGGAGAAGCTTCCTAGTATAGTATATTTTTAGTACACTCACTCTTGAATGCATCCTACAAATAAGTTGGTAGCCGGTTATTTATTTTCCTATCATTTAACAAAAAAAAATACTGTAGAAATATATATTAAGGAGGACGAAACACCTGCCTCAAAAGCCCAGTAGTACCCGATGTGCCATTTAGAAATGACCTCTTCTTTATACCTTATTTGTCTGATTAATTATTAGTGTATTCATTATTGTGAGCATGTCCATGAACTCTGAGCGGACACGAAAAGATGTGATTATTCAGCAGTTCGTGTGGGTTTATTAAGTATGCAAGAAAATGCGAATCTCCCGCCGTCCAACTATGTGAGCCAATAATTGAATGCCAGCGGCCAATATGTGAATTATTTAAAACACTCTCAATGGCGCCTGATTTAGAGCACGAAAAAAATTATTCGCAACAAATTAAAAGAAAGGTGATATTTCACCATGTACAGTCCCTGGTCAAATTATTCGACACACTCTATGATTCTATGTAAAATCTTAATT
Organism: Parasteatoda tepidariorum; assembly: GCF_043381705.1. Classification (NCBI taxonomy): domain Eukaryota; kingdom Metazoa; phylum Arthropoda; class Arachnida; order Araneae; family Theridiidae; genus Parasteatoda; species Parasteatoda tepidariorum. The sequence goes on from NC_092211.1 coordinate 9,360,119, forward strand.
ATCACGTGATACTATAATACAGCTTTATTGTTTTTATGCGACTGTTTGGCGTTAGCGAGCAGGGGGCGGAGCCTCCTAGTATATAATATAAATTGATACATTAGACGATTAGATACGTTAGACGATATAAAATATAAATATAGATTATTTATTATATAAGGTATTATATTAGTATATTATAATAATTAGATTAAATTAGTAGATAAGTTTTTAATAATGGCATGTTTTGTGCGAGTTTACATGTAATACTTTTACATTTAAACATACATGTAATGGGATTTTATTCGGGAGATATTTTATATACTTCCTATTTGTATTTATTTTTAACGTATTGCATTACAATGTTAACCCATTGATACAGGAGAGTAAACAAGTGCAAACCGGTTTCATCCGAGTAAAAAGAATACAGCTGTAGAATATCATCTGATAATTATAATTTTAAATAGAATCTTATAGTGCGCCTAATAATATGGCCAGGGACTGTATATTAAAGTATTAAAATAGTCGTCGATCCATTAAGATTCAGTCTTAGTACGTAAAAAGTGTTTTTATTGTTTTTATGCGGCTTAAACCGGTTTGCAATTGTTTACGTTTGTGTATAAATATAATAATATAGTCTCTAAAATATTACTTGTTACTACAAACCTCAAATTATACGTAAAACGGAAATGTAAGTGTTAACAGGAACTGTGTGTTTCATATTTTTAAAAAGAATACAATTAAAGCTAGACTAATATACACAAGCATCCTATTGCAAAAGAAATGCGTTTCCCTTCCCGTAGTTTTATTCAAATATCACAAAACAGAAACTGATATAAAGTGAGTTGGGCAGAACCAACTGTTCATATAAATAAACAAATCATTCTTAAGTTTGAAATCCCACTTCAATTAGATGTATACTGATCAATCAGTTATTCGAAGACAACCAGATGGAACACGATTCATTACTAAATATTACAATATTACAACCACAATATTACGAAAATTTATTGAATGGTAATAGTCAAGTGATGTAATTTAGCCTCTGCCTTACACACGTCGATATGTCTGGATGTATCATTGTGCAGTCCCCTAATGAGTGCTTTGTTTTGTCTTGTAATGGATTTGTAAGCCGTTTTTCGCATCGATCACGCAAACCCGTATGCAGGTAAAAAGTAATAAAAAAAATTACGCTTTGTTTTATTGGGTACTTGCACTTCAAGAAGAAGACTAGAGATACCCAAGCATGTGATCTATGATGTCAGCTCCAACTGATCGTTGATAAGCAAAATAGCGAGTTAAAGTTAAGCTAAGTTTCTCCATATAGGTTAAAATGTTAATTAACGGGAAGTCAATTAATACACAGCCTGATCGCTCTTCGAATTTAATGAAATCTCTCTTGACGACGTCTTTTACGTGTTTATATATTTTACTACAACCTCGATATATTTTTGTCTTGTGTACCTGGCAACATCAATGCATGATTAGTTTGCTTATGTTCTACATAGCTTCATACCTGTCTTAGTGTTAAGTAAGTAAGTAAGAAATATATAGAGAAAGAATTGAAATATTTGTGAAAGAATGTAAAATGTGTCACTTACGAGAACTGATGAACTTGGTTGACTCGAAATAAAATGGAAAGCATAGTTGTTAACGTAAACAAATATCACGTTTCAACAGCCAATCAGGATCAACATACCCACACTATAGTTTGTCTAAAGTAAGAACTCCCCAAGCCATTCGTCTGGACCCATGGCGGTGACTATGGTAACGTGGTTAGAGTGTGGGGTCACTGATGAGAACAGGTTTTGGCTCGAGTTGGCGAGAGAAAGGTAATTTTTTCCTTCGGTCTACTCTGTTAGCCCTAGAGAGAAGAGAAGCTACCCTCCCTGAAATGCGCTATTCTTGTTTCCATCGCAGCAGACGGCCTCAGACTTTGTGACGGGGGAGTTTTTACCGTAGACAAACTATACATCACCCCCCCCTTGCAGGTATCCCATTAAGTTTATTAATATACACTGGTTGCGTAATTTTTACAGCTTATAGTTTTTAAAATGCTTATTTTTAGTTTTTTTTTTTTTTTTTTTTTTTTTTTTTTTTTTTTTTTTTTTTTTTTTGCATAACTATACAAAACTAAATTCTCATAAAAAAAATTATGACTGTTAACCCTCTTTTAATTATTTTATTATTTTCAGAATAGTCAAAAGGTTTTTTTTTCTCTATCTTCTTTTTTTAAAGTTAGCTTAAATTTATCAATAACATCTGAATTAGTAGGAAGAGGGATTTGGAAGCTTAGTTCTTTTGTTTTAGAAATTTTGAAATTACTAATTTTTTACGGTAAAGAGTAAGTGTAGCCATTTTATGGTTAATACACACAACTTCATTATTTCATGAATTTCCCTTTATTCGACCCTACACATGACAATTTCGTTTTGCATTTTAAAAATATGTATCCCACAATTATTTATTGTTGTCCACATCTAATTAGAGTCTGTCCTCTATTTAACGAAGTCGCTAAATCCCGATAATAAGTTCGTTATATGGAAAATTCGTTAAACAGAAAATCACCTTTTGAAATATTTAAACAACGCAAAACAGGTTTTGAATTCATTAACACAAGACATGATTAAAATAAGAATTTATACACCGTTATCTTGTAAACAAGTATCTTATTTATTTTATAAATCTCAACCATCTAAAAAAAATCTGCATGGAAAACAAGAATAGAGAAAAACATTATCCAGGGTTACACTATAACAGGGGAGGCCAAGATCCATGATAGTCGAGCTATTTTTCAAAATTTTAAATTTTTCGCGAGCCGCAATTAAATACGTATTTAAAAGGTATGCAAAAAAGGTATCAAATTTTTTTTTTACATAAATTATTTTGATTGAAAACATATGAGCAAAAGTACAAAATATGTGTATTGAATTTAAATATTAAACACATTTATTTTACTTCTCTTGATAATTCTTTGAGATTTGGTAAATAATTGGTGTCAGCACTTCTCAGTAATTCTTTGAGATACTGGTTCGTTAATACTGATCGGTGTTTGGATTTCACGAATTTTAAAGTGGAATAAAATGATTCACATAAGTACGTTGTTCTGAATATGAAATAATTCGACAAACAGCCTTTTTTAATTCAGGATACTTCGATTCTGGAACTAATTTCCAAAATTAAGTAATCAACGTCGATTTCTATTTTAATTGTAGAGCTTGATCTTCTTGCATCTCTAATAATTCTAATTCTCCAGATGCTTTTTGTGCCATAATTATATTGGAAATGGAAAACTCTCCTTCAACTGAATAACGTTGCACTTAGCCTTTCATATTTGTTCTCAGTAATTAAAAAGACATTTTGAAACTCATACGGAACGATAATATTTTTTTAAAATATTAAAGCCCAAAAATGAAAAGAGAACTCGGATACATTTATCGAGAGCCACAAATAATCCTCCAGTGAGCCGCATGTGGCTCGCGAGCCGCAGATTGGCCACACCTACACATAACATACATTTTCAACCAAAAAAGGTTAAATTTATGTATAAAATTATAGTTGCATTTATCATAACAGTAATTTTAAACATACATTACCACATGCGTTCATAAGTTTAATTGCTAGTGATAAAATCGGTTCATTTTGTCAGAGTTATTCGTTTGAAATGCAGACAACAAAAAGGAAAAGGGACTTGACTGCTTTCTCTAAGAGTTAAATGGCTCCGAAAATAAATTCAAGGTCATTTTTCCCATAGAATGAGTTAACAAGTTTGAAATGTTCTGCGATATTTTGGGAAATAGAAAAAGTAGATCTCAAAGAGAAGTTACTTAAATAGAAAATTCACTTCGCTTTTTCGAGGTCATTTCACGGAGAAATTTTAAAAAATGATCTTGTTTTCTTGGTTCGTTGAATAGAAGTCTGACTGTATTTAGTATCATCCAGTCTTACATAAATAATAACCCCCTTCCTACAAATTCAAAAGAAGAAAAATGCACTAAAATCAAACGTTAAGTTTTTTATAATAAAAAAAGATAAAAACAGAATTTTACGCTAAATAATAATCAAAAAGTTAATTATAGAGAAGGAACTAATTATTTACATCCAATTAAGTAAAAAAAATGTACAAGAAAATTACGTTATAGATAGTTTATTATTTTTCTAACAAAACTAATAATTTAAGAATTACAATTATTCAATATGTAGACAAGTTTTAAACTTTCACTCCATTTTGCGATATATTTATTTTATTTATTTTTGGTACTTTTTCATTTCACCAGCACGTGTAATTATTGTTATTTCAACAATTTATTTATTTTTAAAGAAAAAGACGTCACTTAAAATAATTATAAAGAAAAAAAAACTGTTGAAATTAGTTACATTGTATTGGCAACTTAATCATCTGCACCGGCGAAATGGAAAAGTACCATCATTTTATTCATTATTTCTCATCATTTGTTTCAAAAATAAAATTATTTGACAGTGGTAAATCCCTCACCCACTGTAACAATATTTATCGATATAAGAAAATTATTATATACAGTCCCTTTCCAAATTATTAGACGCACTTTAAGATTCTATGTAAAATCTTATTTGTCAGATAATACTATACAGCTTTTATTGTTTTTATGTGACTGTTTGCACTAGTTTACGTTAGTGTATCAATGGGCTTAATTAGACTATAGATTATTTAAATTCGACGATTGAATAAATTAGATAATATATTATATAAATATAGAATATTTATAATATCTGGAATTATATTAGTATATTGTAATAATTAGACCAAATTAGTAGATGCACCGTAGCTCTTTAATAATGACAAGATTTGCACGAGTTTATAGGCAATACTCTTATATTTAAACATACATGTAATGGGTTTTTATTCAGGAGATTTTTTATAGACTTCCTATTTGTATTTATTTTTAANAAGGACTTCGAATCAAATAATTAAGGAAACTACTATCACGTTTAATATAAAGGGAAGAATTATTTACTAAACAATAAAATTACAGCATCGCAGTTCCAAAAAACAAATCTCACACTCACTCAAAAAAACAATTTACCTTCTAATTAGTCACCATTAGCAACCACAAAACTCTTCTCGTTACCATCTATAAACTGATATATAATAAATAAATTATTTAACAAAAAATACGATGCGCATAAGCACATAATATTTTACACTCTGGTTATTTCCGTTTCCGTTTTTAGAAGCGCTATATGTTGAGCCACCCAAGCTAGATTTGGCATGTGACATTTTTAGCGGCAATTATTGGTTGATTTTCTAGCGTTGCCATTCGGAGAGTTGTAATGAGGCTTTTTTTTATCGCCGTGTAAGAGAAATATATATATAGATAGAATATTTATAATATCTGGAATTATATTAGTATATTGTAATAATTAGACCAAATTAGTAGATGCACCGTAGCTCTTTAATAATGACAAGATTTGCACGAGTTTATAGGCAATACTCTTATATTTAAACATACATGTAATGGGTTTTTATTCAGGAGATTTTTTATAGACTTCCTATTTGTATTTATTTTTAACATATTTCTTTACAATGTTAACCCATTGATACAGGAGCGTAAACAAGTGCAAACCGGTTTCAGTCGCGTAAAGACAATAAAGCTATATAGTATAACCTGATGATTAAGACTTTACATAGAATCTTATAGTGCGTCTGATACTATGGCCAGGGAATGTATATTTAAATAAAATATTAATATTTTAATTTTTTATTAATTTTTAATTAATTAAAATTCAATTAATTATAATTACATTTATAATAATAATTATAATATAATAAATTTTAATTTATAATTTTATTATTTTTTATTAATTTTTAATTAATTAAAATTCAATTAATTATATTTACATTTATAATAATAATTATAATATAATAAATTTTAATTTATAATTTTTTTATTATTTTTTTATTAATTCTTAATTAATAAATTTTTTAATTTAAAAAATAATGATTTTTTCTAATATTATCTATAATAACAAAAAACTATAGTTTTCAATAAGTTTTTGATTAATAATGCTAAACTAACAGGACTCTCCGATACAGTCACTTTTTGAATGTTATTTACAGTGTTAAAAAGGGTCGATTTAAGAAAAACAATACTATTCGAGTGAAGGGATTGTTGCTGATCATTCAAGGGACTTAATAAGAAAGAAACTTCCATTTTCCTTCGCTGAAAAAGAATCTCTTTTCAGCACGGATTCTCGTTGGAGATTCTTCTTCGAAATGGCATCATACATATTGTAAAAAAGTCATTTCATTGCCATCACTAGTCAAAACTGATAAATGCTCAGACAAATGCAGTGATCTTTTGACCCCCAATATAAACATACAGTACATTAGACGCACAATAATATTCTATGTAAAATCTTAATTATGAGGGGATACTGTACAGCATTAACGTTTTCACGCGGCTGAAACCGGTTTGCCCTTGTTTACGTTCGTGTAATAATTGGTTAACATTGAAATGCAATATCTTAAAAATAAATACAAATAGGAAGTATATACAAAAAATCTCCTGAATAAAAATCCTTTACATGTATGCTTGAATATAAGAGTATTGAATATAAATTCGTGCAAAACATGCAATTATTAAAAAAACTACAGTGCTTCTAATAGTTTGATTTAATTATTATAATATAATAATTATTCTATATTTATTATAATATATAGTCTCATTTATCCATTTGTCTAATTTATATTATATATCGTCAAATTTAACCAATTGATACTCTAAACGTAAACAAGTACAAAAAGTCATATAAAAACAATAAAGCTGTATAGAGTATCACTTAATAATTACGATTTTACATAGAATCTTACAGTGAGTCTGATAATTTGGCCAGGGACTGCGTAAAAGGCCAAAGTTTGGTAAATCTTGGTGGATTTACCAAAGTGGTTTGATAAGTCTGCTTCAGTATGATTTCATTTAGACCGTTTACCAAGTCTTTGTGGAAAAACGTAAGATTGTGGTATCACCTTTCTTCCGATAAAAGTTTATATTATATATTTTTTTGTAACTTATTGCCAAATCGGAATCGCTTCAGTAGTTATCGAGAGAATTGTGAATTAATTATCCAGCCTTTTTACATCGGATTTTATTAGTGAAATGGTATAAATATTGCATTGTTTTTTCTTCTTTTTTAAAAATTTCTTGTAAATCTATGAAAAATAATTCTTGTTTATTACATTTTATTTCGCTGATTAACTAAGGGACGTGTGCGTCTTTGCCCTGTCTACCCTACACTGATGTTCTTTTAAAGTTAAAAGTCACTGAGCGGTAAACGGATGCTTTTTTTAAAATATTAAGTGCCACTGCCAGGTAGCTACTTTACAATCCAGTGACCTCTTACGACTTCCTTTTTTTTATCTTATTTATTTTTTTTGGAGATATTTCTTATAGTCGCAGTTGATCACAATGATAATGCAAGCTTTTATTTCTTTTAAAATTTGTTAACTAAACTAAAAAAAAAAAATTCAAGGATAATTTTTTTTATTTAAAAATAAAATACCAAGAAAGAGAAAGGAAAATTAATATCCAGTATATCTTACACTGAAATTCTTTTTGGTCAAATGCCACTGCCAGGTATACATTTGCTCGCTGTACCCTACTCCCATTTCTTAAGGCTAAATGCCACTGTCCGGTATACCCTATAGTATAGGGCCTATACTGATGTTCTTTTTCTTTCTAAAATTAAGAACCGACAACATATTTCGGACTTTTACCGCAAGGCGTCGGTTTAGGCCCCCATGTCTTCGAGGGTCTATTGAGCGTTATTCATAAAGAAATAAATATCATTCATACATAAACTAAATTTATTAACTAAAACAAGAACACAACCATCTGATCTGACGGCCGAGAATGAAAAGTAAAGCTGAAAAAATGAAAAACCAAATTACAACTACAGTTGTCAACCGAACGTTGCCAACAGTGTTAAATAAACTTAAAGCTTTAAATAAAGTTATGTGAGGCTATATCTATAGCTCACCATAGTCGGTGATTACTAGGATTTACCACATAGGCTTAGGAAAAGTACAAAGTGGAATCATATTAAATCCTAGTTTGGAATTTTACCAAATCGCTTTTGTAAATCTTAGAACTTGCCGGTAAAACCTATGATTTACCAGACTTCGGGCTTTTGCAGTAGCATATATACATATATGATAATTATGCACCGAGCGATTGCAGCGGAATGAAGAAACTACACAAATGAGGAACAGATACATAGCAATATTCAAGCATAGAATACTCTAACCTAACATCCATAAGCTTTTCGACGAACTCACGTTTCCATCTGATATGATCTCGCGTGTCTCACGATTAAGGCTTTCACTAGTTTCCATGGAAACAGTCCAGTGCATATCTCCGCTGAATTGCTTTTAACACTCACTACATACAATCCATGTATCTGCTAAAACTAATACTTGCATAAGCTCCTGTAACTTNTATTGTTAAATTTGTTTTAGGTTCACGACCTGTTAGAATTTATAAAAACTTTTCTGAATGGTAAAATCACGCTTAAATTTAAACACAAATCACATTAATAAAACTAGAATATTAAGCCTGTTCACACATTTCGTAAGCATAGGATAAGCGGAGGGATACACCGGAAGTTTTCTACATTTCTTCCGGTTTTTAGGAAGCTTGTTATTGTTTACTTTCAGTCAACCATGCATTCCGCCCCATCAGTTCCGCAGTACGTTTTAAGACGTGACGTACTTAATCGCTGTATTTTCGTTTCGATGTAACTCTTTGGATGATATAATAAGCAATTTTAAATAAAATTTCACATTATAGTTTTTAGTAACATAGCTTTTTTATGATAAATCTGGAAAGTGTCTGGGTAGAAGAATATTTAGTTAAAAAAACTATGAATATAATTTTAAATATTATTGAAAATATGTTTAAATTCTCATTGATAGAAATTCGGAAGAATTTCGAAACAAACATTAATTTACTGTGTTTCAATTTTCACATAATATAATTTGTAGCATAAATATAATGCTAAGAAAGTATTTAAATAAAATTTCACACTCGAATCAATGTTATTTCTTACGATAAACAGTGAAAATCTTCATTTATAAATATAAAAATGTCTTTTAAAAACAAATTTTCTGTTCAGGACTCAAGCATTAATAAATAGAAATGTTTGAAATACACTAAAACCCCGCTATAGTGAACACGGTTTATAATGAACTCTCGGATATAGTGAGCGAAATGTTCACTCCCGTACCTTGCTACGCACGTTTAATGTTATTTTTTGTGGATATAGTGAACTGTCAAAGAGAAGAATTTGAATATTATGAACTTTTCCTGTTTTCAGCTGATTTATTTTCTTCGTTTTTTTGTAATAATTTTAAAATTTCTACCTTTAAATAAATATGTATACTGACTTATAAAACCATTTATAGCATGGAATGTAACAATGAGCATTTTTTTTTTGTTTGCTTCATTATTGAATAGCATTATTGAATTGGTTCAGCATTCAAAGAAGCCGTGCATTATTGAATTGGTTCAGCATTCAAAGAAGCCGTGCATTATTGAATTGGTCCAGTATCTGGACAAGTCAAAGCCGATGTATTTGCTAAGCGATTTGGTAACTACTATTATGTGCTCTAATGTCTGGTTAGACAGGTTTAAAAAGCGGAATAACATAAATTCAGGAAATATTATAGGAAAGTCGGGAAGTGTTTCCATATCTGATGTAGAGGCTTGCTCATCAGATAATTTGATTTGATTTACGTCGCACTAGAGCTGCACAATGGGCTATTGGCGACGGTCTGGGAAACATCCATGAGGGTGATCCGAAGACATGCCATCACAATTTTGATCCTCTGCAGAGGGGATGGCACCCCCGCTTCGGTAGCCCGACGACCTGCACGCGAAGTCGAGCACTTTACGGTAGAACAGTTTAACGAGGGCCCATACCGCACACCCTCGGTCCCAACGCTGACTGATCCAAGTGGTCGCCCACCCGCACACTGACCGCAGCCAGTGACGCTTGACATCTGTGATCTGCTGGGAACCGTGTCTTAACGATCAGTCCACTGCCGGACTGCTCATCAGATAAAGATTACTAACTTTTTTTGTACGCAAGACGAAGAGTAATAGAAAATAAAAGTTAACACATTTCTGTTATTAGGTATTATTTTTCAGTCATTTTTTGTATTTCATTTTATGGGTCATTTATTTGAATAATGCGTAATAAAAAAGGGGTAGTTTGCAACCATTAGTTAAAATTGTTTGCGGAACTGATATAGTGAACCGAAATTTCGGTTCTTTTGAAGGTTCTGTAGTATAAAAAACACTTAAAAGGCGATAAAAAGATTCTTATATATATATGACTAAGTAAGAGCTGCAAAACGACAAAAAAGGTATTGCAGCAATTAAATGATTTTTGATTAAATGGATATTATGATGGATAAATTAACATTGAAAATCCCCTTACATTAAATATTTGTTAAATAAAAATAATCCAATCAAGTAATTTCATTCATCTCTCACTGTAGCACATTAATTACTCACATGGAATTAGACAAAAATATAAATATCAAAAATATTTAAATCTAACTAAAATTTCCTTAATAAATTTATTTTAGTTTTATTTAAAACTATATGGAAGAATTCATGTTTAGCTGTTTCTTTTTCTTGTGAATACTTTCCAGTCTTCCCAAATTCCATTAATGTTTGTGTTTTGACAGAAAGTTAAATTGCGGCTTACAAGTTTGGCCTTGGTCATGAATTTGATTAAACATTAATTCCATCCATTCCCTAAATCTGATGAAATCCAATCACGAAACTTGCTGTCAAAGTTAAAAAACTTGGTGGTTTTCCATTGGTGGAACAACATAATCTTGATGGTAACCATCAATAATTCCATCATGAACCATTATATTTTTGATGGTAACCAACATAAGTAACCATCACTCCAAAGTAGAAATTCGGACTGATTTATGATGGTCCAAATTAAGAATAGCAACTTGTTATGATGGTTTGTCCATGTTGAACCATCATGAATTTCCATCACAGTATCTTAGAAATCAAATGTCGGAACGATCATGAACAACCATCCTCCCGATGTAGGAATTCACACTGATTTATGATGGTCCAATATATAAAAAAAATTGTTTTGATGGTATATTCCTGCTGAACCAACAATAATTATTATTAATCCATCATGGGAATGCATTGTTGTACCATTATGAATCATCACGAATTTCCATCATAAAATCTTAGAAATCAAACGTTAGAACGATCATGAACAACCATCCTCCCGATGCAGGAATTCAGACTGATTTATGATGATCCAATATAAAAAAAAATTGTTTTGAAGGTATATTGATGTTATGATGGTATCCTGAGAACCAATAAAGAATTCCCATTAAAAACCATCACGTAAATGTATAGTTGAACCAGCACGGATCATTATGGGTTGTTGGTTCATGAGAATCAAACTTCTTTTGATAGTTAACCATCATAGTATTAAGGTAGTATTTTCCAGCATAGAATGATGGAAAATGCTACGTTAATGCTGGCATATCAAAAACCATGAACTCATAATGGAAAATGTTGGATGATGGTGACCATCAAATGATACTGGACCATCAGGAATCGCACTGAAACCAACATAAACCATCAAAATATTCTGATGGGACGATCAAGAATTTTGGAACGGGGTTATTGAATAAATCTAAACAGCATCTTTTATGCAAATTCTGTGAATGTAGGTTTAATTTTTAAAACAAATGTAAACAGTTATATTTTAATGACAGTGTACAGCCCTTGGCCATATTATAAGACTCACTATAAGATTCTATGTAAAATTATGAATTATCAGGTGACACTACACACCTGTATCGTTTTTACTCGGATGACACCGGTTTGCACTTGTTAACACTCCTGTATCAATGGGTTAACATTGTAATGCAATACGTTAAAAATAAATACAAATAGGAAGTATATAAAATATGTCCCGAATAAAATCCCATTACATGTATGTTTAAATATAATACTATTGCATATGAACTCGTGTAAATCATGTCATTCGTTATTAAAAAAAACTACAGTGCGTCTATAATAACTGAATCTAATTACTGTAATATACTAATATAATGCTTGATATAATAAATACTCTATATAATATATCGTCTAATTTATCTAAAAACAATAAAGCTGTTATAGTTATCCTGAGAATTAGAAATGTTTCTCTGGGAACATTCCGACCTCACATATAATATTCTGTGTTCAGTTGAGAAAATGTTAGTTTTGACACTGAAAATATGAAGGTAAATTTTGCCTTTTCCTTAACTTTTTGGATTATATTAATCAATTCCTAAATTTAAAATACAAACTTTAAAAAAAAACTGTAGATGAAATAGCATAGTAATCAAATTATATTTTGAACAAATTAAACGATAAAATAAAATTTGTAACAGAAATGAACTGAAAAAGACTTGAAATAGTTGCTAGTAATACGAATAACATTGAGAGATATCATAACTTGAGAGAACATGAAAAGTGTCTAGTAAGCATGTGACGTCGTAATTTCGCCTCTCCGAGGAATAAGTCCATAAGCTTATCGCCAAATCGGCAGAAATATCTCCAAGTCATACAAAAATATAATATAGTTTCTAAGTCATGAAGTATTTTTTAACAATAATTTGAACAACTACCTGCATTCTGGTTTACATTTGAAATTACCAACTTGTCTCGTTTTTCTATAGTAATATTTTAAAGAAACTACACTAGTTTTTATTTACACTAGTCAACACTACACAGGGCTAATGTAGGCAATTTATGTAATGATATGATTAATTATGTTATTACTTTCATCTAAATGTCATACTTGAGCTTCCTAACAAACTGTCATGTTTTATGGCAACATTTTTGACTTATAAAAAAATATAAACCACACACCATCTTAAAAATGATACTTTTTGCGCCTTGATTTCATATTTTGTTATCTGGTAACTTTGTTGAAGTATTTTTGAATCATTTTTGCTAGTTTTTCGTATGTACACGACGTCTTTTGCTCCTTTCTCACTGTTTCTGTATCTTGTCATGATAAAATTAAGTTTGCGAATCAATTTTTGAAACTCTGCACACTATTTTATTGATATATTTGGCTTCGACTATATTAATACAATATTAGAAAGCACTATTTTTCGGATATGATCGTGTGAGCTGATGACGAGATTACATCATTTCATTGTTAAACTTTAATAGTAATATGCATCTTATAGTAAAAGTTTTTTTTTTCATTTCATTATTAAGACATTTTAAAATTTTTATTTTGTTATTAAGTTATTTTAAAATTTTCAGTTTTTTTTAAAAAAAAATTTTTTATTTTTCTTTAGAAACATCAAATGTACTTTTATGGTTTTAAGGTTTAAAACAATATTTACAAGGTAATGATAATAACAAAACACAACTTTTAAAACCTTAACTGTAAGTAAAAATAAAGCAAAATTAACAGAAAACTATGAGTAAGCGCTGTTTATCAAAAATGCATCGAAATTTTTAAGAAGAATTAAAAACAAATTTATTAAATAAAACTTTTATTTATACCTCTAAAAGATTTAGAAAAGAAACCCATAAAATATAAGAGATGTATTTTTTTCCTAAAACACTGAGACATTTATTAATATTTTTTTTTAACATTTGGATGAAGCGCATTTTTAAAGTAATATTATGAACAACAAAAATGTTAATTTTTATTTTTCTACGAAATAAATAAATAATAACAGATTTTAAAGGAAATTGTAATCTTTTCTTTCGCCTCTAACAAAACGCAAAAAAGTGTTCGGGTGCACAAAACTAATCAAAGCAAACGAAAAAAAATTTTCTTGCAACTTAGTTCTTTTTTTTTAAACTCATTTATCGAATTCTTTCTGAAAGAGGCGAGTTTTCATTTCGGAAAGGAACATTTGACATGACAGGTACTTCATTCAGCCCTAATCTCGGGAGGTATTACGATAACAGAGAAAATCGATGAAAAAACTTTTTACAGGCAATTTTATACCTCATTCCCTTTTGTCTTCTTTAAAAGATATATTCCAATGGAATAAAGCTACCGAAAAAAAAAATAACATAGGAGTGGGAACGGACTGGACATTCACTATTTTTACGAATTCCAAGCTCAAAATCAACAATAATAATAAAATGCAAACGATTACTTTCTTTCAAAGCCATGCTTGTAGCTCTCTGCGGCCCAAGGTTTAATATAAACAAGAACTACTAAAAACTCGTTCGCACCTATCAGCTAGTAAGCCTTTCATCGTTGCAACTTGATGGACGTCATCAAAATCGAATTTACTTATCGTTTGAATTTTGGAACTAGGATGAGAAAGATAAAAATTTAACGGATCTTTTCTTCCCGCTATGAATATGTTTTAAGAAACGAAAAGTCTCGATAAGGCTGGGGAAGTAAAAAACGAAAATACTACCATAAATATATTCTAAGGAAATATTCTAAAATGAACCCTTAATAAAACTTCAACGAGATGAAAATATATATTTTTTAATAAATTTAATAGTGAAATAAAATTATTGTTTTCTGTGTGTTTATAAGAACAGTTATTCGGTACATTAATACAGATTGCAATAAACGAAATATATATTAATGGCTATCTTTTTTAAAAATTTGATAAATTATTTTATAATACGAAGTGTACAAATAAATTTAATGTAATTTAATTCATTTTCGTTCACTTAATTAAGTATGAAAGTTCATCAATGAAGCAGTCTACAAGAAGAAAAAGAATTTCTCTCTACAGTCTTTTTTCTTTTCTTTTAAGTAGTCGATATAGGGCGGGGATAGCCTGGTTGGTAGGGCACTGGGACCATGTCCAAGAGGGAGTGAGTTCGATCGGCGTCTGCCGAAGACTTCCCGTGTAGTATATGGTGACTGATGCTCGTTAAATCTGTCGTAGTCACAAAGTACTCCGTGTTTCCATAACAATACAATACCTCTGGGGGTACTGATCGAGGAGGTCCCTTGTCTTCTGGATTTGGATCAAAATTACAAGGCTACTAAGTTGAACATTAGTAGTCGTAAACCAGAAATTGGATCGGCTATTCAACGACGGTTAAAAAATAAAATGACAATTTGGAAGACAAAAAAAAGACAATTCAGTATTTATTTTTGTACCAATATTGTTCTCTTTTTTTGTATTAAAAATGTTGGAGAATGCATTTTAACGTTTCTATGAATTGCATTAGTAGTCGTAAATCCAAAATTGGATCGGCTGTTCAACGACGGTTATAAAATAAAATAAAAAGTAGTCAATTCATCCATATAAATTTGAATCTACCTGTGTGTTGTTTACAGAATTTTAAACCATACAACCGCGAAAACGATGAAATTCGGCATACAGATACATTAGTTCGAATCACGAAGAAGGTCACTGATGATTTATAGAACAGGGGTTTCCAACTTGCATGAGGCCGGGGGCCGCAATTAAAAACAGCAGTCAAATGGCGGGCCGCAACTTTATTAAAATTTTATATAGGACTCTTATGTTTCAAGGAGCATTAAATATTACTCTCAGATTGTTATCAAAGCTTTTTTAGTATTAAAAAGCAAAATAACACGCATTACAAATATTATTTGTTACGTATCATTTTGATTCTTCTCTTTAATCAGAAACTTAGTGACAAGATTTTTTTACTTTTAAATTTAATTCTGTGATAAATTAACACTTTTTTCGACTTATTAGGAATTATAGCAACGACAAATAAAAAAATTAAAAAATTCTCGAGCATCTTTCTTCGTTTCCGCTCATGCGATATTCAATTCAAGGAATTTAGATAAAACATGATATTCCCCCTACAGTCTTTTTTCTTTTCTTTTAAGTTGTACATATAGGGTGGGGATAGCCTGGTTGGTAGGGTATGATATCTCTTTCATGCGTTTTAAAATTTACAAATGTAAATAGATTCGTCCAAAATGAGTGGTTTCAAAAAGTTAAATGGGAGAATTTCTTCGAGAAAATTTCTGATACGCACATGCTAAATTATATTCACAAAATACAAAAAAAAAAAAAAAAGAGCAACATACACGATTATTTTTGTATTTGAATAAAATTTTCTTGGATGCAAAACCTGAGAAATAAATTTTTTTGCACCGTTGGTATGTTAAATCTCACAAAAACGAAGAAATTAGGTTTTTTTTAAACGCATAGAAAAGTATCTTAACCCCATATAGATTTTTCACGAAAACTGTCCGGAAAAGAAAAAAAACGACAACTAATATATTTTAGTTCGCGGGCCACAAAAACAGGCTTCACGGGCCGCCAGGTGGTAACCACTGCTATAGAACATACGATGACGAACAGTGATGATCGGGGGGGGGGATGGCATTTTCTGATTGGTTAAACGTTGGGGCGAATGCTTCAAATTTAACTATGGTCGGTAAAATTTTTTAAAGATCAGTGATATTTGCTAGTTTATAACTCTATTGGATTAAATAAAAGGTTTATTGTACGTATTTTATTTAGTTATTTTTTATTCGCTATGCCAGATAAATTCAATGAGCACATAGGAGCATTCGTGGACTACGTCACTAAATTAATATTCCTAAAATTGTCTGATGCCACGTGCTTATTTTGCTAAAGTAATTCATTCATTTAAAATGCGTTACTACAAAAGTAAATATCGTAAAATGAACTATAATTGAAATGAAAAAAATTAGTCATGCGTTCAAATGCAAAATTAATAGAAATGTGGTACTTATTCGCTTATTCAATATTAGTCACACAAAAAATTTAATTGTTAGGTATATAATTTATTACATGATTTTAAAGAAAGTCTTATTTTAAAAAGATTTCTCAAAACTATTTGACTAAATCCTTCAAATTTTGTATTTTGCCATGTAAAATTATATTCTTTAAAATGATGTAAAGAATTCTATACCTTACAGTTCAAAAAATTTTCGACTAATATTAAATAAAATAATAAAAAATATTAAATATTTATTAAAAGTTACTTTTTTAGAAAGTTTTCAATTCACTGTTAAATTTCTCGAGATATGGCGAAACACGCAAAAAGTAAAATTAACATTAAGGGGTCTATATTTGGGAGCGTCCTCCTGACAAAAGTATTGGGACCATATTTTCCAGGTGGAGGCCTCCCCCCTCCATACGTTGGGGGTCAGAAATCCAAATCCATTGAAAAAAAGGCATGTTTATTCAGAGGAAGTACGTTTTTGTGTTTGATTTTGTAATAAAGAATATCGTGTGCACTAATTCATTAGCATGTTTGAAGTAACCCTCCCAAACCATTGAGATTGAGTTCTAGAACGTGAAGATCCGATTATTAGATCAAAAGTTATTCAGGGTGGTCCGTTTATTTTTTTACGCACTGAACATATATGCACTGGATTTACTTATATTGTACATATAAAGACACATTACATATATACATACATATATTGCGGCTAAGGTATACAATTTTTAATATCATTTTAAAGTATGTAATTTTACGTGGCAGAATAGGAAATTTGAGCGAAATCGGTTGAATAGTCCCCGAGATAGAGAATTTTAAAGTAGTCGTATAATTAAAATTCTCTTTCACAGGAATTATTATATTTTACCATGTAAAACTACACACGTTAAAATGATGTAAGAAATTGTTTACCTTACAGTTCAAAATTTTTTCGGCTATTGTGAAATAAAATAATAAAAAATAATATGTTCATGGAAATCTACGGAAATTATTATGGTTTCTAAAGATATAATTTTGTATATTACTGAAAAAAGTGAGATTGGATTCTTTTTGGGTTATCTTATTGAAATACTAAAGAAAGTTGGAGAAGCAGTTGTTTCTTTGTCAGAAAGTCACTACCATGGCTAGAGAACGCCTAATTTATTGTCGGATTTTAATGATATAAATCTTATATCCGATGGGGTCGTCCTCTATGATATCTTCAGTGACATAGGCTAGAGGGGACCCTAGGTGAATCATTTTTTTAATTTTTTATTCCTGACACATAGAAATATAGAGTGGATTTTGGAGCACTCTCCAAATTCCTTCAACTTTCAAAAAATTTACATTCGTTTGACAGCTGACTTTTTGAACGATCCAGATCATAGTTTAAACGTAACGTCCTTATTCTATAGACTTAATAATAATTCTTTTATCAGTATTCAAATTATTTTTTTTAGAAAAAAAACTGCAACTAGAAAAGTTAATAACAAAGAATAATTAAACACATTTTACGATTTTGAGAAACGTAAGGAACATTTTTACTGGATTTGGATTTTTGATTGTTCTGCTTAAATCAGATTCTCAATTTCCAAATGTACATTTGTTATCAATTTTTATTTTTATGTTATGGTTATAAAAAATACAGTCAATGGCAGCATTGGTAAATATTTTGTATTAGAACAAAAAGTTTAGTTTCAAAATATTTTAATTTAACACAAAAATCGTTTGTTTACGACAAAAAGTGAAGGACGAATTAATTACTTGCAAGTTTAAAACGAATTAAACTCTTTTGTCCGTTTTCGAACGACATTGTCTGAACATCTTGGAGCGAGATCCAAAACGCCATTCAGAAAACTCACCAGTTTACTTTTCTCGGTGTCGTCGCATTGTTGCCACTTTTTTCATCCCATTCTCATACCTGCTAACTCCTCCGGATTTTCCGGAGTATTTTATTTTCATATTTAAAGTGGTAGTAATTATATACCATTTTTTTTTTATATTCTTAATTTTTAAATGATATTGATCACCACTATTCTTACAAAAATTAAGCACATATATTAATATGCGTTACTATCATGGTTGTCAACTTAAGTTTTCTCAAATACAACGTATTTGTTTGATTAAAATTGAAGTTTTAATTCCATTTTAATACCACTGGGAAAAATGATAATGGAAGGGATTAAAAGTTACCAGGTATGCATTCTCAAAGGAAGTTAAAAATTAAAAATTCTGTCGCTTCAAAGCAGAAAAAAAAGTTCTCTTTCCAAATATCATCTGTTTTCATTTCAACAAAACTGCCACGAAAGATGGATGCTAACTTAAAAGTTCCGCGGAATTCTGAAAGTGGCATTCATTAAAATAGTGTGAAAGAATTTTTTTATAAACTCTCTCTCGCTCTCTTAAAAAAAAAAAAAAAAAAAAAAAAAACTTCTTTTTACTATGATGGGGTAATGGCCCGTTATTCTCTGAAAACAAATATTTTCCCTTTGTTTTTTTCATCTTCTGTTTTTAGAACAACTTTGTTCTGTCTTTTAGAGAGTTGTTGTACTTATTTATTTACTTATTACCTTAATTTGTTTCTAATACAAATTTATCTTAGTTCCAAACCTGCCTGGTGTGAAATGCTTTATTAAAAACAAAAAATCAATAAATTAAGAACAATATTCGCTAAGCTAAAAATGACCAGATTTTCAAACCATTATTTTGGACAGCGGAACAGTGAAGTATCCTCGAAAAGTTTTAGGATTCGGGGACACTCATATATTTAATCAAAATATTAATTTGTATGTGCAGCAAAGATTTCGTTTTCTTAAAAAAAAAATTATAACCAACATTAAGTGCTGAACCATCTTCATCAAACTTGATTTCATTACTTAACAGTTTTGACACATCATATAATATGACGTATTTGTTTAACACATTTAAGATGAATAACACATATAAGTTCGACACATATTTAAAGTACATGATTAACGTTACAGCAGATAGTTATATCATGGTGATTTAGTGCCTTTCGCTAATATTCTATGCAAGACAAAATTATCTTGTTTAAAAGAAACCTAAACATTTCTGATGCAAAAAAAAAAATTTGAATAATACACAAATGAAAGTACATAAATGGACATCATATAATTTCAGTTCTATAAACAACAACCTTCCTCGGTGCCTAAATATCAAATGATGATTGAGAAGTAAAGTAACAAAAACGTGTTAAGTTATTTAAACCAATAAGAGCAGAGGAACAAGTTTGAACATGGAAAAAAAATGGAGAGCTAAGAAACAGGTGTGAGAAAATTTGGCGGCAATCCCAGGGTGTAACAGATTTAATAAAAATAGACTTCCAAACATTGAGAAACAATGGGATACTAGAAAGATCAATAACTAAATCAATAGAATTTTTCAAAATATAGAATGACTCCCGAAAATCAAGTTCGGAAGGTGAAGTATTGTTTCGAATAATTTTTGTAAACGAAAACTGTCATTTGAATTCCAACTGTGTAATGCGATAGAAGATCGGTTAGTCTTGATTTTGAACGCATCTTCCGTCTTTTTCAAGTCGAAGTTTAAAGGTACATTAAAGTTTGTACGTTAAGTAGACCACAGTGACCCGAAATTCAATCAATACCCTAGCTATTTATCAAGGCCGTAGCCAGGATTTTTTTTCGAGGGGGGGGGGGATATGGTAAGAAGCAAGGACGGTTTCAGACATGCAAGGTAGGGGGAAAACGTTGTAACAAATATTGTTTATTCTGTTGTTTGCAAAAGTTAAACTAGTAATTAAAAAATATTACATAATAATTATTTTTCAATTAATATTACATAATAATTATAATCAATTTGTAAACAAAGTTTACAAAGACATGCGACGGGGATTTGAAGAAAATTTTTCGATTACTTTTTTAGGACAAACCAGAATATCCCGAAATATGCTTAATAAAGTTAGTTAATAAAAGGTTTGATTCGACAGTTTTTGTTTTTCTTTTTACTGAGAGGCTTAAAGAAAGACTAAAAAGTTTGAATCCCAGAATTTCGGGGGGGGGATTTGTCCCGACAGTCCCCCCCCCCTCTGGCTACGGGCCTGCTATTTATATCAATTGGGTCTTTATGATTGGTGATATTTAGTTTATTTTCAGGGGGAAAAAACGACTTTAAACTCTAATTTAATCAAACTTTTTGGGAAATGATTTTCGGATAATAAGGTAAAACTATCAAATTGTTAAACTCTAATTGGAGAGTTGGGTTGAATGTGAGATTAATTTTCTATTTATGAAATCAATAATATTATAAGGTAAACCGCGGTCTACAGCGATAGCTTTAACCGGTTCCCTGATAATTCCGAGTTAACTCGGGTATGTATATATATTGCAAAGATTTATTATCCTGAATAAACTCGAGCATAACAGAATTCGTCAATACCTTTTGTTTTAACAAAACAAAAAATAATAATAATCTGCTGTGATTGGAAGTTGGCCAATATTTGTTTGGGTGTTTTGCTATTTGCGGGATTACAGACGTGTTTTGTACAATTGTATAGACGATGGTTGATGAATTTGCACAGAAGAAAGAATAAAAAAAAGAGCGAAAGACGAAGATGTGATGATGTGACGAAGATGTGAACATATACAAGGGCTAATACTTAACTTTTTTTTTAATTTGCACGAGATAACACTGAGTGAGTAAGTAATTAAATTTTTATGAAAACTAATGAAATTTTTTATTCGTGTTGACAACTAACAACAGAAAAAAGAAATATCAAGCGTGTGAGCAGTCATAATCATGGATACTTAAACTTACAAATTTACATATTTCCGAATGAACAAAGAAAAGCTAAAACAAGGGCAGAAATGAAGAAAAAATGCTTAAAAAAATCATTCACCTCAATCGAATGTTTTGTTTTAAAGAAGTCATTGTTGTAAAAATTGCAAAGAATCTTGTAAATATATATTGGTGTGTTAACAAACTTAAACTAGCATACTTAAATAAGTACTAGGTACCTACAAATTACATTATTATTACATGACCCCATTTTCGGCCAAAAGTGCATTAATGCTACATTTCAATAAATGATTTTTTATTAATACTACGACGCATATTTTTTACTAATTTTTTTAGGAGTTCAGAAGACACCTTTAATATACCGCTTC
Source organism: Parasteatoda tepidariorum (assembly GCF_043381705.1). Taxonomy (NCBI): domain Eukaryota; kingdom Metazoa; phylum Arthropoda; class Arachnida; order Araneae; family Theridiidae; genus Parasteatoda; species Parasteatoda tepidariorum. The sequence continues at coordinate 9,381,975 of NC_092211.1, forward strand.
CCTTATCATCCCGAGTTAACTCGGGTATGTATATATTGCAAATATTTATTACCCCGAGTAAACTCGGCTATAGCAGAATTCGTCAATACGTTTTGCTTTATGACGTTTCTACTCGGCCGGAAGCAAGAAAAAAATTAATTATAATTTCTGGTGATTGGAAGTTTGCCAGTTAATGCAGGTGATTTTTCAGATGATGAAAATGTGAACATATACAAAGACTCATATTTAAATTTTTTCATTTACCCGAAATAATTCGGGACAGTAAACTGATGGTAAATTAAATATTTTTTACGCATAAAAAAATGAAAATTTAAACTTAGAACTTGTGTATTATATTTTGTTTTAGTTCCTTGTAATTATGAATGAAATAAAAAAAAATTTATCTTTTGCATTTTTTTTAAATTGTTAAGGGAAGCGGTTAAGGTAAATTATCTCTTCGTCGAAGAGATAATTATTTGAACTAATTTCAGAAGCACAGGCAGTTTCCAAACCATCAATGTTTCAAGACCCGCCTTCTTGTTAGGCAATTTTTTTTCAAAAGCTAAGCTATAAATATAAAGAAATGTTAAGCTCTTCTTAAGGTTTGTTACAGACAATCAGGTATTCTATACATGCACATTGTTTTAAAATTGAAAAAAGTCAAAAACTTATCAATATTCTAATACAAATTAGGAAAGAGAAAATCAGCTCATTCTTACATCTGAACCATAAGCTTTATGAGATTGTATTAAAAATTATAAAAATCATGGTTTTTAATGACCAGATTTTTTATTCCGGAATTTACAAAAATATGCTAAGGCAACCTTATGATTTTTTTAATAACATAATAACGGGAAAGGTCACTTTATTTTTAAGAAAAAAAAATAACACGTGATTTGAAAGCAATAAAAGAGTAATTTTGTAAGAATAGTTTTTATTTAAATGTAAAACAGAAGTGAAACGCTGAATGAGACATATTAATCTTTTATCAATCCAGTATATGAATATTATTAATTCATATAAATAAAATTACCGATTAAATAAGGCTTTAAATTTTTCGCTTAATGCAGTTCTGCATTTGCTTGTAATAGAACACTATCTAGTTATTTATATATTTATTAATTTCAAGCAGAAAATATTTTGATTACAGAGTTCATGAATGATTGTAGATATGGAAAATTTAATTTTCCATGTGATTTAATGAGCTAATGACATCGTAAATAATTTTAAGGTATAGAGACTAGCTAATAAGATATCGGTTATAGAAATTATTAGTTGATATTAATCGTATACACAAAATTCTTGTAATTCGAAAAAAATTACTTCATTTTCGATAAAAATTAATTTTTTTCAAAATCTTTACTCAAAATTTGATTTAATTCGAGAAATTATTAATTTAGAACTATAATCATCAGTTTTGAACAATTATTTTGAAAAATATTTATCTAATTAAATTACAGGTTGAATAATTTAAATTAAAGAACACAAATCTAAAATTCAATACAAGTATAAAATCAATAAAAATTCTACTAAAAGACGAAAAAAAATAGTTCTTGGACGCAGTATTCTTGCATTTCTACATAGGTTTGTAAAAATAAAAAAAAAATCGGAGTTGACAGTTGAAGGACTTGCGCAGCCTGTCTCTTTCTATTTTCCAAGTAGGCCATCCACAAAAGAAAATAAAGAAACATTAAAAACAGAAAAATGTCTAAAAGATAATATTGAAGACTATATGCCAAACGCAAATTCACACGGCTCAAATCATTAATAGAATATAATTAATTAAAAGTAAAGGATAAATAAATGAAAAGAAATTGTAACGGCCACTAAATCAAAATCAAACTTATACAAAAAGTACAATAAATTGTTATTGTTGTTCCTTATCTCCAAAAGTCTGTCGCAGTCAGACCAGATCCATAAATCCGTTGACGAGTAAAAAGTCGAAAACAAGGGGAGGAGAAGTGCAAATTTCTTCTCGAAGAAGTCCTAAGCAGCTTAAGATATGTTTAGCTGAAGCCTGATGTTGGTGGCATTTTGGGCAAAGAGGGTAGGATTTTATACCCTGAGAAAAAGTAAGAGATTTTAGATGTTCACTGGCAAGGCTTGAAAGGCAAGTATTTGTTTTTCTGTCGCATAGAAGAATCAACGACTGTCCCGGCTTACTAGCCCTATGTCAATCATGTGTGGGAGGCACCGGCCAAATAATTAAATTAAACAATACATTAAACATTACTACGCTATAAATGAATTTAAAATAAATAAATACATTTAAACTTTATTAAAATATACATATTGAATTATATTTAAAATATATTATTAATAAATAAAATATATTATTAATAAATAAAATATATTATTAATAAATAAAATAAAATTAATAAATTAAAAAAAAAAATTTTTTAGTGACAATGGAAAAACGAAAGTATTCCGTTCGCAAACGCAAGCATGAAGCCCGTCCCTCACAAAAGTACCAAAGTGGTAGAGCGAATTGAACCCTACCGAAGAGCGAATGGTGACTCTCTGAACCCCTTTCATGCAAATACGAGAACTGGGTGTTGATCACCAGGTTAATAAAATGATCCATTGGCAACGTACTCAATAACTTGCACAAGACCGTAGACTGACTTCCACGTAATATAAATGATTCATTCACTATTCACGTAAAATTGAAAGAAAAAAAAACCTAGCTTTCAAATCATATTTCATGTATGAACTTGTGAATCCGAAACGGGTGTATGATACAATCTCCATCAAACACCATTGTAACAATCCGTAAATGTTAATATTGATCTCGATTGGCTGTTCAGTCATCAAAAGAATTTACACAGAATGTGTCTGAGCCGCATTTAAATATATGTCTGCGAAATTGTGTACCGAGCAATTCAGGATTAACAGTCAAAGATGTCCAAGATGAAAACACAATAGCGTTTCTTTTCCAAAAAATTTAGACAACTATTTTGCTAATGGGTACCCTGTGATTGCTTTGAGGCGATCACTATTTTCTTTATTTTGTAGCGAATCGTATTTTTTTTTTCTGCCACGACAAAACTGCCACACTTTTAAAGATTTCGAAATTTGGCGACACNTTTTTTTTTTTTTTTTTTTTTTTCATTTTAAGCGAGCTTAAATTCTGAAATTCTAGTAGTTAACTTTTAATTCAAACTATATTTAAATGACATTATTTACATCATGAAACTATATTTAAATGAATTAGTTAACAATTAAAGTTAACAATTAAATATATTTAATTGTTAACTACATTTAAATGACATTATTTACATCATCCACATTATTTACATTCCTTCATCATTAATGAACTCAAAACAAACTGAAGAAATCACGTTAAAACAGATACATTTTTCTTCGAAGCAAGAAAACACCAAAGAGAGAGAAAGAAGAAGAGGATTGGATTGTGAGGAAAAATACATTCAAAATCATTCTGTATCCAAGAGTACATCATCCCCTGTGTTATCTTGAGGAGGCGAAACGATCCCCGATAGCAGATTGAAAATCACGGAATCCATCCCCCTCATACCTACCACTTTATGTCTATTACGAGGTTCGGGCAATCGCCTTTCTCATTTCTGGGATGGATTACACACACTCGTGCAAAAAAACAAAAAAGGGGGCTGTTTATTTAGTACCTTTAGAAAGTAATTCCGGAGTGTTTTTCTTCCGAACAGATTGTCATCCGATCGATCTTTTCCTTATTTTGTTTCTACAAAGTTACTCTTTTCTTTGTACGCGAATCATGTATTTTAGAGATTTTCTGTGTCTGCACGTTCTATTCTCCTTCTATAAACATTCCAGTAAATATATAAAATTAATGAGTAAATGTAAAAGCAAACGATTAAAAAAAAATTTTTTTTCGTTTATCATAAATATATAAACATTCCAGTAAATATATAAAATTAATGAGTTAATGTAAAAGCAAACGATTAAAAAAAAATTTTTTTTCGTTTATCATAAATATATAAACATTCCAGTAAATATATAAAATCAATGAGTAAATGTAAAAGCAAAGGATTAAAAAAAAATTGTTTTTTCGTTTATCATAAATATATACACATTCCAGTAAATATATAAAATCAATGAGTAAATGTAAAAGCAAAGGATTAAAAAAAAATTGTTTTTTCGTTTATCATAAATATATAAACATTCCAGTAAATATATAAAATTAATGAGTTAATGTAAAAGCAAACGATTAAAAAAAATTGTTTTTTCGTTTATCATAAATATATAAACGTTCCAGTAAATATATAAAATCAATGAGTAAATATAAAAGCAAACGATTAAAAAAAATTGTTTTTTCGTTTATCATAAATATATAAACATTCCAGTAAATATATAAAATCAATGAGTAAATGTAAAAGCAAACGATTAAAAAAAATTATTTTTTCGTTTATCATAAATATATAAACATTCCAGTAAATATATAAAATTAATGAGTAAATGTAAAAGCAAACGATTAAAAAAAATTATTTTTTCGTTTATCATAAATATATAAACATTCCAGTAAATATATAAAATTAATGAGTTAATGTAAAAGCAAACGATTAAAAAAATTGTTTCTTTCGTTTATCATACAGTTACTCTTATCATGACATAAATTTATTTCCTTCATAAATTCCTAAAGCAATATATAAATACATTTTCAGCTTCCGACATGGTGCAAATAAGTAAATTAATTCATGGAATGTAATTTTTTTTAAATATTGAAATCAATCGATATTGAGCAAAATAATTATAATACAGTGAAACCACCAGGAAAGGGCATCTCTATGTAGCGACCACCTCTATTTACAACCAATTTTAGGAGGCACGGAAAGAACACCTTTAGAAGAGACCACTAAAATCTCTCCCAGCGACCTGGCAAACATCTGGACCAAATGGTGAAAAGGTCAAATAAGGAAACGCGAAAAAATATCAAAACAAAAAATTTAACAAAGCAAATAAGTAGATTAAAATATATTCAAAATAATTGAGAAAGGCTCGTATTTAGAGAGCTCTTTTTGGCGATACAGCCTCATGTTACAGTCAGAATGCCCTAAAGACCATGCTATCTATGATTTATTTTTAGAGTTGAAAGTTAAAATTAGAAAAAACAAAGTTATTTTGGAATAAAAAACAAGCATCTCAAACAAGCAAAAATCTATTCTCACCTTTTAAAGCTAACTCATTTTTATGATGTAAAATTAAATGCAAATCATAATCGTTTATTGATTTAAAATAGCTTTTATCATTCATGATTGGTAAAATTGATTTTACACATAATTACATCGGTTCAAAGCATTTTATAGACGCTAAATTTCATTCATAGATCCGACGTTTAATGACGCTAACAGAAATGGCATTTCCGCACCCAGAAAATGAGTGACTAAAATTAAAATCATTTGCAAAAAAAAAACATGTACCTTCGATAACAATTTTAAAGTCAATGGAGGTAACCTCTAAGAACAACCTCCATCAACGCTGTGGAACGGAGAGTGGTCGCTCCCGAAAGGTTTTACTGTAATTAATGATATCTTGGTTCACACAGTTTAAACTTTAAAGAATAGAAAAGAAAACATTCTAATGATGGCACTAAAACAACCAGAATTAGAAAGGGTTATTTGAACGCAAATTAACTTTGCAAATAATTTTGAAATCCTCTGTTGTTCTTCAGCCGTCTCAATCAACAGCTTTCATTTTAAAGAATAAAATTACTGATTTATTACAAAATCAATGCTTTTTTTTGTGAATTGTTAAAAAAAATGATTGCTTATTTTGATTTCTTAATTTATAAAATACAAATTGCTAATAAGAAGTGATACTTAAACATTAATCTTCTACGCAGTACTGTTGCAGAGAAAATTTATAATTATTCTGATAATTGAATATGTGAGTAATTTTCTAATTTCGACATAGCAAGGTTTTGGAAAGAAACTCTTAGACATAGGAATTTAAACTAACACTAGTTAAATATATAATGCCAAGAGAAAAATATTTTTTTGACATTAAGGTTTTCGAGATAACGAAAGTATCCTGCAATATGAAATGTGGTGCTTAAAATGCATTATTTTAACTTTTTTGATGAGCAACATTTCCAGCAAAAGATGAGAATCACACACCCTGCATCATGCGTAATACCTGTGTCATTACAAGAGTGAGGAATGTTATCGGAAAAGGGCGTGTTTTTAAAATATTTTTGTCACTGGATTTATCATATTGTCTCTTTTCCTCATCTTAAACCACACCCTTGATTCTGGTAGCCCATCACTTTTCAACCATTTTATTCCCTTCAATTTTAATACGGAAATATTAAAATTGAAGGGAATAAAATGGTACTTTAGTGCGGAATAATAACCTTTTCTAAATAAAAACTTTTAAAAAATCTCGCAATTTAAGAGTACAGCAAACAATTTATTTTTTCACAATTTATGACATGTATAGATGCTATTTATTTTTTTATGAATTATTCATATTTAAAATAATTAAACTGAAAGGAATTTCTTTTTATTTCGTACAAAAGAGAATTTAAAGGGATTTTAGTTAATACAATTATTTAATGACATCTAATTCAAAATATCTCAAGCACAATAATTTTTTTAATAAAATTTTTATATAATAATAAATCTTTTATAATTATAAATAAATTCTTAAAAAATGTTACATGTAATGTTGAGGCCGAGATAGCCTGGTTGGCAGGGCGCTGGACTCGCATTCGTGAGAACGGGAGTCCAGCGCCTCCGGCAAAAGACTCTCCGTCTAGTAAATGGTGACAGGTGCGCGTTAAATCTGTCGGGTCACAGGGTCCTCCACTCCCGTAATAAATTATACCTCTTGAGGCACTGAATTGGAGCTTGATTGTTCTCTGGTTCTGGTAAAAATTACGATCTGTGGATGAATGAATGGATGTATGAATGAGTTCGCCCTATAAACGGATGTGACGTAAGGTTGTGACAGAAGTCGAATTCTTAGCAATAGAGGGCGCCACTAGAAAACAAGAACAATCGCACCCCTTGCCTTAAAGGCCTATTACAACAACAACCAATTGGGAATTTTCCTTGGAAAAAAGAAATTTTTTGTTAAAAAAAATGTAAAGTTTTTATAGTTTTTTTCCCTTGTGTGTGAACTTATTTTTTTGAATTTATTTCAGTTAGTTTGATTTCACAATTCCCAATTTAAAATATAAATTTTTGAAAGAAATCAGCTTATTTTTTTAAAAAAAATATAAAATACACTCCATTTTAAATAACGAGAATAATTAACTTTTTACTTTTTTAACTTTTATTTTAACTTTTTACTACTTGTAACAAAAGTAAAATTATGCCCCTGTAGGTTCTCACACCAAATATTTAAACTAACTTAATATCGATAATGATGTGACTACGTGGGAAAATTCATCGTTCCTATTTCAAAAAAAAAAAATAATAATTCTTATTTTTTTACTCATGTTTATTAAGCATGTGAAATATAGCGTGCTATTTTTGAAACAAATTCACAATAAAAGAAGGAAAAAAGAGGGGAATTGTAATTTACTTGCTGTTGCCATTTTAGGAATAATTCCAAAAATAAAGTTTGTCTACAGTAACAACTCCCCAGGCTACTAAGTCTGAGGCCGTCTGCTGCTATGGAAACAAGAATAGCGCATTTCAGGCGAGTAGCTTTTCTTCACACTAGAACTAAAACAATAGACAGAAGAAAAAGATTCCCTTTCTCTCGTCGACCAGAGCCAAAATCTGTCCTAAGCAGTGACCCCACACCCCTACTTGAAATAGTTATACCTTGTTACCATAGTCACCGCCACAGGTCTTGACGAATGGCTAGGGAAGTTCTTAAGACAAACTATATTGTTGCTATACAACATTTCTTTTTCAATTCAAATTTCGTGTTTTGATAATTATTTTATAACATCATCACGAAAGTGAAACATTATACACGAAGATTTTGGTTAAACAACTACACTAAAAGAGAGTTTTGTGAATGATTTAAATTGCATTTCTTGAACTGCCGCATTTGATAATTGATACTGGCTATTCGGAACAGTTATTTTATTTGGTTATAGGCAAATGGACAACCGATCCATAAAGTGGATATGTTAACGGGAATGTCCGAAATCAAGAGAATGTCGACTTTCACAGCTGAATGTCGACAATCACATAGTCGCTTTGGTGATTGGATTGGATTATTAATTTATTCGTTGATATTATTATATTTATTCGATATTTTAATATCTGCAGAGGATAGATTAGAAGAAACATTAGTGTTCGGAGTACCGGTTAAATGCATACTGGTCAGTGGCACTTGACCTTAAACAAAAAACATTGATGTAGGTCATACCGGGCAGTGGCCCTTAACTAGATCTAGTATGTATTTCGGACATTTACCAAAGCGATTATGTGATTGTCAACATTCACCGGTGGAGGTCATTAACCGCCAATTTTTGGTCAATCCCAGTAACAAATATATGCGGATGTTAATGCGAAACTCTATAGACATACGTTATTTTTTACCCAAATTCTAAGAAACGAGGATCGAAGTAATCAGATAAACTAGTTCTGCAAACTATTTGGAACAGTTACAATGTAGCTGTTACATTCCAAGATTGGAACACATGGTATGAGTATAATTATAATCCTAAATTTGAAGTTGAGGATCGAAGTAATCAGATAAACTAGTTTTGCAAACTATTTGGAACAGTTACAATGTAGCTGTTACGTTCCAAGACTGGAACACACGGTATGAGTATAATTATAGTCCTAAATTTGAAGTTGAGGATTGAAATAATCAGATAAACTAGTTCTGCACACCATTTGGAACAGTTACAATATAGCTGTTACGTTCCAAGCCTGGAACACATGGTATGAGTATAATTATAATCCTAAATTCGAAGTTGAATTTCTAAATAAACGCGCAAGATAATTTTACTTTCAAAAACGTAAAAACAACACAATGAAGTTTATATTTTGCAATTTCATACGAGTATGTCATGTTTTATTCTTCAAAAATATGGCGAGCAAAGAAAATTCTTACCTAGAAACTGTTCAAAAAATATTTCGAGATACGATAACATACATTGATCATGTGATTTTAAATGAACTTTTCCCTACTTCACAAATCGAATTCCCAAAAGCCGATTCTCCAGAAAATTGAATTCATTTTTTGAACAAAAAAGAAAGAAAAAAAACTGATGTAAATTTTCGAATAAATAAATGATACTTACTCGCAGAAGAAAATAAATGGGAGGGTGGGTGGTGAGGGAGTTTTTAAGTGAAACAACAAGAAGTAAACAAAAGCAGAAGACAGAATATCATAAATTACAGGCTTAGGGCATTTATCTCTCCGCCGCTTAAAATTCATTTCTATACTTTCTGTTTGTTTTTATTTTTTTTTCTTCTTAAGATCAATAAGAAGCCAAGAAGAGATTACTTTGGATATACAAGAGGGGGCTAACCATTTATAACAAAAAGAAATTTTAGATTGCAGTTAGTAACAGTGAATGCCCTGAATATCTCTTTGGTAATAGGAATATCGTCATTTCACGGTGTTTCATTATTAACAAATAAACCTGGAGATGTATTTTAAAGTTTTAAAATATGGAAACATTATAGTCGAACTTGTTTATAACAGATACTGATTTAACCGGAACCAGGACTTCCCAGAGAAATCGGCAATATTTAGTACGTGTGTATGAAAAAACATTTTTTTCATGAACTCGTTTCTCGCAAATAAATATTGCTGAGCCGCAAGGCTCAGGGAACAGAGAGTTCGCCTTCAAATGAGGTGAACCGGGTTCGAATCCCAGCGATGGCTAGTCGATACGAATTCCGCATCCGGCTCGCACCGACCATATCAGGTGTCTGTCTAGGTTTTTCTGAGAGGTACCTATTTTGTGAAAATTTAGACATAATTTGTCAAAACTTAAAAAATTATATGAAAAAATCAACACAGAAACATAGTAAAAATATAGATTTATCGTTTCTTAAAGATACAAAAATAAAATTTTAAGAAAAACTATTGTGTTAAATTACCGTTTTTCCTGAAGTTGAATTTGCGAAACTACCGTTTTTTCTAAAATTAAATTTGTGAAGGTACCGTTAAACTGTAGTAAATTCGGCCTGGACAGACCCCTGATAGTGCTGACAAAAAATATCCCAAGTGGTAGACGGATCATGGATTAGAGTCCCCTTGCCGTCAGGCTAAACATGGGAGGTTCTCGTGGTCTTCCTCTCTATGTCACGCAAGTGCGGGTTAGTTCCATCAAAAAAGTCTTCTACGAAGTCTAAGTTCTCCCAATACTTGATCCAGGAGTTCCCTTGTTTCCTGGAATGGGTTCAAAATTACAGGGATATGGAGTTGAACATTGGTGGCCGTAAACCCAAAATTGGGTCGGCTGTTCAACAACGGTTATAAAAACAAATATTGCGGTTCGTTATAAGAGAGTCCAAAACTAAATGGTGCCCAAATTTTTTTTTTTTGCAAACCTCATAACATATTATGGATGAAAGTCGCAATCCTGACTTGTTAAGAGACATTTAAAGCGTCTCCCTTAGAGTATGTTAGCATACTTTTTCGACACCCTGTGTGTACACAAGTGTTTAAAGCTAAAATAGTTTTTTTCCCTCAAAACCAATAAATACCATTTAAAAAAAATACTGTTTATACAGTTGCCTCGTGAAACATAAAAATGCATTATTTTGAAAATGACAAGCAATTTCAGAATTTTAGCAATAAATATATTAATGTTAAACATATTTACCATTTTTAATAACAAATCCTGTTTTAATTCTAGACATTCTTACCTAAAAGAAAATAGGAATATTATAATTAAAAATAGTCTAAAACAGAATGTTCATGCAGAAATATACATCAAAATGACAAGCAATATTAAATTTCTTCATTTTGTAATGCTTTTTCAAATTGTTGAATATGTTTCTCTATAATCAAAAATCGTAATCTATTTTAGGTTGTTGCTTTTTGTTACATTTTGCTGCGAAGACACTATAATATTTAAAAACGTGAAATTAAGAAGGTGTATCAAAACTATCCAGGCAGTTCAACGGAAGAAACTTTTTCAACATTCAATAATATTAAACTTGTAGTAAAAAAATACAACGTGAGCCGCTCTGAAACTCGAAAAAAAATGCCGCTACAGAGTTGACAGGCTGAAAAAACCATCTTTATTTGGGGGTGAACTGCTTTCTTCAAAATTTCAATTAAGTTATTTCTCACTTTTACTCAAAACAATAACATTCTTCGTAAGCAAAAGAGGGAGAAATCTCCCATATATATATATATATATATATATATATATATATATATATATATATATATATATATATNTTATATATGGGTCATTCTCACAAAAACAGTCATTTTCATGTCCCCAGTATATTTTATGTTTGTTTTACAGCTTACAAAAAAAAATTCAGGGAAAGTGTCCTTCGGAATGCAAGCTAACAAAAGAATAAGAATAAAATTATCAATTTTTATTTTTTATTTATTTTAGGTAATTAAAATATACATCATGACATCATGATTTTTCATTCTTTATTTTAACTAATTCACTTAATTTTTAAAGAAAAAAAGAACGAATGCTTTTATCAATAAATTAGATTTTTAAAAAAAATACTTAATAAAAAAATAATTATTTTACACAAAAGTATATTTGTGTGCGCGCAATTCCTAAAAATGCACATCAAGTGTGTTCAGAATTCTAACTTTAGTATTGTATAGGCTGCTTTAAAAAAAAAAAATGCATGTTCAAGGATTTAAAATTCCGTAATTTTTTGGTCAGAGATTTGCTATTGTTATTTTTTTTAATAAATCGCAGAGTGTGTATTTTTCTTCTTTTAACTTGAAATATATAAATGCCATCTGAAAATTCTAATGCATGCATCTATCTCTGAAATGTTCTTAAATCATAGTGCTAAAAAAATTAAAAGCTCTGAAATTAATTTAAAAGATTTTTAGGGTGTGGCACACATTAATTGCCAAAACTGTCGGAGAAAATAATTGGATTCCAGAAAGTCTTCACTATTCAACGGTATTTTTCAAAGACAAGACTCAATTAAAATAAGCAAGTATTTATACTTTCTCAACAATACAATTCTTCAATCAGTAATTTAGAGAGGAAAGTTAATGTTACCTGCATTTTAAAAATATCCAGCTTTATCGAGATTGTATTTCGTCAACTTAAGAGAGGGGAAAAATTTCAGTCTGTTTTTGAAATTTGTATTAAATAAATTTAGATCATAAAAGAAAATAATAACAAAAAAATGTGACCGCCGAAAAGCAAAGCCCCATTGGCAAAATGGTTGCTGTCTAATTTTTTTTACACTCTTTATTTACGATATTCACCTGAATTAGTATTGAAAACGATCCAGCTTGAACTGTAGGTTAGAATTCCTAATTAAAACAATAAAAACAAAAATATCGTTCAAATGATGAAATTCTCTTTTATTCACAGCATAACAAGTGTTTATGGGATCTCTATGGTCCCATATCTCAAAATTAATCTCACCAACTTAATGCATAACGAAATTAAAAGTGAAAAAAGAATTTTAATAAAAATTATCAAACAGCAGCGGTTGCCATAGCCGCATGCAATGAAGACGAGTGCGCATTGTTTACTATTACTCTTGAACACAGTTGAAAAGTGTGATGACGTCAAAATAAAGTGCGCACGCCATCAAACCCAAAACAGTACTCATTTTGCCAATGGGTTGGCAAAACTAAGAAAAAGAAAACTATTAACTCATCAATTCAACTATCATTTAAGATTTTTGTTGTATCACTGCCCTAAGCCGGGCGAGCGTTGGTATTTTGTTGCGCATCGAAGAAAACGTATCGCCATTTTTATGTGGTTTAACAATGGAGTGGGAATTTTTTATATATTTCTCTGCGCATTCCACTAATAAAAAACACTCTATGGTGTTTAGAGAAAAAAATTTAGTATTTAAAGAAAAACTGTGTGCCATTGCTAGGCAACAGAAATAAATTGTGTACTCATCATATTGTCAGTGGGTAAAAATCAAAATAAATTCTAAAAAATTTAAGCACCAAAAAAAATTCTAAGTACTAAAAATTGGAAAATACAGACAGCTCCACTTAGTTGCTTTCAGTTTTTGAGGGGAAAAAAACCATATAAATTCTAAAAAAAATCGAGCGTTATTTCTTATTGCGTTTGAAAAATAAAGATTGATAACAATTTTTCTATTAGCATCTTGAAAATTTACTTTCAAACTAGTTAAGTTAGGTTAGTGAAAATATAATAACGCATCTATGCACTATCATTATGGTCAATCTAAAATAGTTCTGTATTTCTCTGCTACTACTTTTTAACCATTTGGATCAAAATTTTAGAACATAACATTGCACAAATAAAGAAATGTGGTTGACAGATTTGTATTTTTTATATTTTTAAAACTTATTTTATGTTTAAGGTTTAAATTCGAAAACGAAACTAGCGAAAAAGGCTTGCTTCCGGTTTTAATTTTATACTTCCGGTTGCTCAAAATCAAAATCGAAGTTTTTTTTTTTTTTTTTTTAAATCATCATAACTTCTGATCTATTTCACGTAGAAGCAAAGCTCGTGCAGAGCGCCATCTGTTGAGTTTTTGAAACTATTATTATTAACATTGAGAAATGTTATTAACACCCTTCTAGGGGTCATTCAAATATGACGTAATTTCTGGTTTGCTTATTTTTGATGACAAAAAGAAGGGGTATGAACAATGGTTATGTAAGATATTAAAATCCCGTTAACTTTAAAATATTCTTAATAAGCAAAATAAAAATGTAACAAAGAAAATTTCCCGCATGCAGATTTCAAATCTGGAATAAAAATTGAATTGAGGGAAGTGTAAAAAAAAAATTTTCGAAGCACTTTGAACACAAAGAATATTTCGCTCAACATTTTTAAAAGGAATTCAATCGTAAATTTTGTTGCATCTTTTACTTCAATAGAGATTTTTACGGTCAAAATTAAAGGGAAAAAAATAGGGGGGGGGGGGTACAGGTTTGCTTTCGTAAGCAAGGGAAGTGGTATGTGATGTACTTCTTTTCGCTGACAAGTGGGGAGGGCCAGTTCAAAATTACTGAAAATATGCTTACGTAATACTTAAACGACCCCTTACTAAAAATGACCAATGATAATCCATGATCAAAAAATAGTTAAAAATTAAAAAAAAATGAAGAAAAACACCAGAAACGTGAATAGACTAAATTCTAGATTTAACTAGTTGATTCATCGGCACTTTTTTTATTAAAAAAAAAAATCTAGAAAACGTGGTATTCAGCCCTATGGAAACAAAAAGAATTCTAAGAACAGTGGCAGATAGAATTCGAAACATTAGCTCAATAAAATGTCGTTCAATTGGATGTAAATATTTCTGATTGGCAAGTTTTCGTTACTTCCATCACCAGGTAAGAATGCACTTTAAGAAAAGAAGAAAAAAAACCTCTGAAGAGAAAAAAAATTAAGATAAAAAGTAAATAAATAAAAGAATATTATTCCTTTGGAATGTTTTTGTGAGCATCTCTCGAACTTTTTGGAGTGGCCGAATCATTAGCATCCTTTGTCGTTAAACTTAGAGCATCAGACTAAGAGATGTGGAGAGGGGGGGGGGCAAAGTGGAAGAGGACTGTTATCGATTTTTTCGTTTCGATTCATGACCGCGTGAGCTACTACTATCCTTTATTCTTACTAGAATCATTGCAAAAATATGCGTTGAAGGAGAAAAGTTATTTTATGTATAATTCCATTAAAAAAAAATAGCTTATAGTAAACATTTATTACTTTATTTAATAAAGGTTCAAAAAAATTGAAAGGTATACAAATTTTTTAATCATTTTAAAGAACTCAATTTTACATAGCAAAATACAAAATTTAAACATAATCGGCTGAATATTTCCTGAGAATTTTTTTAAATATCTGAGTTTTTTGAAATTTATTTTCTGAGGAGCTGCTCCACTGATTTTGCTCAAATTTTGTATTTTATCATGTAACATTATATCCTAATTCATCAACATTATATTCTAAGCATTATATTCATTTAAATATCTGACTTTTATGAAATTTAATTTCTAAGGAACTACTTTTTCGGAGGAACTTTTGATGTTTAAACTTATATTTCACACCGTTAACTTTAAGGAATCTGCTCTTTAAAAAAAAAAAAGATGCCGCAAAAATTTACTTTTATTAAAATTATTTTTCAACTTAAGCACAATTTACGAGGTATTATTATAGCATAATTTGTTATCAGGAAAATGCTTTATTTTGTTAAACAGCAAATACTAAAAACTGAAATTTGTAGAAAGATTTCAAAGCCGTGCCAATTTTAGAATCATCTTATTTGAAAAATGTAAGAAAAAATACGCAATTTTCGAACTTATATTTGATTTAAAAAGAAAAATACGCAGCGAGAAGGTTTTACTTTTTACAGAAACCACGATTACTAATTTATCCTACATTTCGTCATAAGAGGATAAGAATGATATTGCCCCAACGAAACTACTCAATAGTTTCGCTATTTCCTGAATGGAAATCTGCTCGGACGAAACATATTATTCCTTGAAAACTAAAGCGAGAAACAATTTAACTATTATAAAATTCCATTAATTTGTTGGCAGTGGTATTAAGGTTAAGGATATGCGATGGACAATCCGTTTACTATTATGCTACAAATACATTTCATAAAGATGGAATAATTTATTTAATATAAGGATGTAAATGGAAGTAAATAAGGGTGTAAAAATAAACTCTATCGAAGTACGCCTAAAATATACACTAAAATATATCTAGAATAAATTTGGAAGTCGATATAATATAAAATGCACATTTTCAAACAATTTCGAGTTGGACGAAAACATTAACTTGTTTGAAATAGCTGTACTTGTAACTATTTAATTTTGATTCCTGGTGCTAGGGGACATTCCATTTATCATTTGACTTTTTTTGCGTCCTTAAAAATGTTATTAAGGTTAGCAGAAAAAAAATTGTACTGCATTGATTTTATTTTTCGAAAATAGTGACTCATTATTTTTTTCAATCTAAGAACCTATGCATTTACCCTACGTGAAACTTATTTTAATATCGCGTGAAGTAATTTAATATAATGCATTATTAAATGAATAATCCCAAGAAACTGAATCGAAAAGATAAAAACTTCATTGATTTAAAAAATAATAGATAATAAAAGTAGACATGTTTCGAACGTCCAAAATTAACGTCACAAGTCATTCGAGTCTTGAGAATGGGCATCTATTTTTGAATGCTCGAAACATGTCGACTTTCATTTCCATCTTTAAATTTTTTGAAAGCAGTGTAGTTTTTATTATTAATTATACAGTTTTACATTTATGTCTTAATCATTATTTTGATAATAATTTTATGCTAGTAGAAGTAAACATCTGCAATTTAATATTTTAACAGGGTTCATGGGATCCTTAAAAAAGTAAGAGAACCGTAGCATCAATGTTGTAACTATGAAATTATCTTTAACTTGAAAATTAAAATTTTGAAACCAGATATTTTGAGTTAATGAAATTGAATATTTTATCGTTTAAACTTTGTTGCCACCATTTCAATATCTTGAGGAAGGACTTTACGAACTCTGTTTCAAAGAAGAGTATCGAATCAGAAATTTGTAAAAAAAAATAAGAAGAAATCATAGCGGTGTTTGGTGATTAATGTAGCTGATTGTAATTGAAGAACGTGTGTGAGATTTCATGGTGAATTTGCGAAAATAAGTTTCAGAATGTATTTAAACATCAGGATTTGCACATCTTTACCCCAAAGAAAACCATGTAACCTAAATATTTGGCAGAACGAAGAGATTTCTGAAAGAATGAATCCAACAATACACAACATATTATTTCAACATGTTATTCTTAAACATAACTTATTTCATTTATAAAATGCCGCTTAACATTCAAAAGTTTCTTCGGTTAAAACCTTGTGAATATGCAGTAGTATTACCATACCCACTAAATATTTAAGAATTTTCTTTTCTTCTTTTTTAGCTAGTTCGAACTTTCCTGCCGTGAAGACTCGATCAAAGCTGTAAAAATGATTATCCCTAAAATTCTGTATATAATTATAATAAGCTATGTAAATTTTATTTTTGTACGAAATCCTCCTATAAATAAAGTAAAAACAACAAAAAAACACAAGTCATGTCAGAGAAGAAGTTCATGTGTTCAAATTCTTAAAGCTTGGAAAATCAAAAATAATTTATAAATTGATTTTTAAAAAAAAGTTCCTTTCAAAGGAGATCAAAGAGAAAAAAATCTTTGCTTTTTGGGCAGAAATTAGCTCAAAAAAATGTCTATTGCTTAGAAACTCTGAGATATTTTCTATTAACTATTAATAAATATTCTCTGAGCAATCACAGAACATTTTTGTATTTTTTAACTGTCTGATTGGCTGTAATTTATTTGCTTAGAACGGAGTAAAATTAGGTATTGCTCTTTTGAATTAGGTCTATGGGTTATCATAAGTTATTCATTTGCGACGGCGACTTTGCTTGAATATGTTTTAGGACTATCGCCAAATATAGCTTCATAGCCCCCAAATTTATGATCCAATGCTTTCGAAATTTTATCTACCCCTCCCCTCCGCTGTTTTAAAGATCAGGAATCCAAATATGCAAAAAATAATATATGTTTATTCAGAGAAAGTACATTTTCATGTCTGTTTCCCGAACTTAATTAATAGTTAGCACTAATTAATTAGCATATTTGAAATCACCCCAAGAACCATTATTATTGACACTCAGTACGTGAAAATCCAATCATTAAAACGAAAGTTATTTAGGAGGATAGCTTTTTATTTTTATTTTGCTCCTTGTATATATGTAAATAAAATTTGCTGACAACGTTAAATGAATAACTACAAATTAAAACTTTAGGTAATGTGGTGATTATTAAGAAAGAATATACTTAGCAAATTTCTTTAAATTAATTTCCTTCAAACATGAAAAAAAATTTTCATTGTTTCTAGTATTTGATAATTTTATTCTTATAACGCCAACTCAATAAATTCTAGAGTTTTTGCATTAATTTTGATAAACAGAATAATTTTTTCTTGAAAATAATTGTAATTCAAAATGTAGTTTTACTCAGAATGCTATTTTAAAGTATAAAAACTCTTAAAATTCTTACAACTGACAAATTGACAAGTAAGAAACACACAATTATAAATGAAATGAATTAAATATTGTAGAATAATAACTATGCAGCCTTATTTTAAAAATATTATTTCTTATTATTTCGCTTATATTAATTATCAAAGGAATGAAATTCACAAAATGAATTAAGAGATTTGAAAGCTTTACCATTTAATTTTTCACTCTTCCTGATAAAAATGATAAAACCTAATTTTAATAAAGTATAAATTAAGTACTTGCTACATTTACTTAATTCATCGCACTATTATAAATTAAATAATCATAAAAAAAAGTATTATAACCGAAAGCAAGCATACGTAAACTGTATATACAAGGCATCCATGCGTTAAATTTCAAAACTGAATTCGATAAATATTTCCATGACAACCGCAAATTTCTACATAATTAGATTTAATAATCATAGATATTAAAAATAAAAATATTTAAATAAAAACTAAAGATACTCTATCAGCCTAAATTTTATTCTCTTAAAAATAGAACCAAGCTGGAATTCAATAACAAATTACTAGATGAATAAATAAATAAATAATCCTATTTCCGATTTGTTGTTTTGAAGTTCGTGTGCTAGCTAATAATGTAAATTAATACTTTTACGAATTGATGAAAATGAAACAAACATTCTAACATGGTATATGTAGAAAGTAAAATGCGTAGTATATATTATTTGTCAAATCAACTAATTATTAAAGAGCAAAACATAGTATAGTTACCTTTATGTATTAGAATTATGATTGTAAACAATTGATTTGTTCAAAATTCATTACCTACTTTGTAAACGAATTATTATTTTCTGAAATTTTCGGCTTCTTCAATTTGAAAATTCAATTATAAAACCACCTAATCAAATGTTTTATACATACAGTCCCGGGTCAAATTGTTAGACGCACTATAAGATTCTATGTAAAAATCTTAATTATCAGGTGATACTATACAGCTTTATTGTTTTTATGTGACTGAAACTGGTTTGCACTTGTTTACGTTCCGGTACCAATTGGTTAAATTAGGCGATATATAATATAAATTTTACGATATATTATATAAATATAGAATATTTATTCTATCAAGTATTATATTGTAATTATTAGATCAAATTATTAGACGCATTGTAGTTTTTTAATAATTACATGTTTCGCACTCGTTTATATGCAATATTTAAACATACATGTAATGGGTTTTTATTCATTAGATATTTTGTATACTTCCTGTCTGTATTTATTTTAAACGTACTGCATTACACTGAGGGCCCGTGCTAAGCCCTTCAATTTATAAACTTGTAAATTAGCCAAATATCAAAAGTATTAGCCAAATTTCCAATTTCTTTGCCACTGGCAAGTCTTAGCAATTTTTTTTTTTTTTATGATTGATACTTCTAGATTAAAAAATAACTAAGTCAAAAAAAAAAGCTTACTATAAATTGAAATATTTTATTAACTGCAAATTGAAAACATGAATCCTTTTGCAATTGGGCTGGAGTAAAGGAGCAATAAATGGAAGAGGAGATGTTGTTTTATCATCTTTGAGGAAAAGAAATAGTAACAGGTTGGGGGTTAATTTTTGATAACTTCTTAAACTAAAGCAGTAATATATATATATATATATAAACCTCAGAGAACATTATGTTATTGTCAAGAAGAAACATATTTTCTGCAAAAATATTAAGATGATAATATACATATTGATATCAATCTGTTTTATTGCAGGAAAAAATTTCATCACGTGATTCGACAACTTATCTTACGGATCTTATTTTACAGTAGTTTGTCTCCTGCATACATAATCTCTCTTATTGCTTATCCCCGTTATCTGGGCTTATCTGTTATGCGACGTATCTAACGAAAATAACTGTAGTCTAATACAAAATACAGGATTAGAGCAATAGAAATTACCTTTGATCTTTTTTTTCCAGGATTGAAGGAAATATATTTATTTTTCTTTTCGGTAGAAAAAATTAATCGGGAATACTTTCGTCAAAACACAATATTTTTACCCGAATTTACGATTTTTGTTGCATTTGGCGAGGTTGCGAATGCTTAGCGCAGACCCTGCATATGTAGATAGTTCTTAACTTCCTGAATAGATGCTGAAGCCTCTATCACACTAGAGAAAATGAGTGCAACTGTAAGTGTAACCTGCACTCTATCCGCAACTCTAAAGGCAATTTCTCCAAAAATTGCTCAAAAAATCCTCGTGTGATATAGAAATCACGGTTGCCCGAAATATCTGCCACTGTTCAGGCAATTTCTTTAAGTTAATTTAGCGCATGCGAAGAAACGTTTTTATCGCCAAGCTTCAAAGACTCGCCAAGGGATGGCAACGCAAGGTGACTTAATTTTATTTTATATCCTTTGTTGAACAGCCGACCCAAATTTTGGGTTTACGACTGCTAATGTTCAACTCCGTAGCCTTGTCATTTTGAACCCAATCCAGAAGACAAGGGAACTCATGTGTCAAGTATTGGGAGAAATTTGCCTGCGTGAAGGATATTTTGATGGAGCAAAGCCATATTTGCATTCCATGGAGAGGAAGACCACGAGAGCCTCCCACGGTTAGCCTGACGCCAAGGGGCCTCTAACCCAAGATCCTTCTACCACTGAAGATATTTCAAGTCAGCACTGTGGTCGCTGGAAGCCAGATGCGTAATTCGTGTCGACCAGCCGTCGCTGTGATTCGAACCCGGTTCACCTCATTGAAAAGCGAACGCTCCATCCCCTCTGCCGTCACGGCTCAGCACAAGATCATTCTCAAATACGCGACCCGGCGGAAAAATAATCAAATAAAGTAATCAATTTTGAAATTAAATTAAATCATTTTTGCTAATCAAAATGCCGATGAAAATATAATTATTTAAGAGAGAAAAAAACTATTTTCATAATTAAAATGCCAAATTTAATGAAAGCGTTTCTATTACTTTTAATAGAGTTTTCATTAAATCACATTCGAATCTATGATAGGAAAATTTTGTAATCGAAATTTTGACCACTTTCCAACCAGCCAATGCACTAAAATCTCTTTTTGTAACACTACGCCTGGTGGTGCTGAAGATTGTTTTATTGGTATCATTATAGCTGCAGGAAGATTTTTATCACCAAATATAATATTTTGTCAGACCAAACGTTAAAACGTTGTTTTAACAAATTTTAATTTGTTGTTCTTAAATGCATACGAAACGTTGTTAAATCCCTTTCTTATTTTTACCCGTACGTTTTTGATAAATTAAGGTCAGAGCTTTATAATTATTAGTCAGAGTTATAATTATTAAACGCTGCAAATTTAAAACTGAAGTCGATTATCCCACCCCCCGAAAAAAAATTTGAATAATGATCTAGCTTGCTTCCACTATTTTAATACAATTTTATAACTATGACATTAAAGTAGGCAATTAAAAAAGTTCATCCATTTAATTTACAACCAGAATATTGAAAAGGAAAGTACAAAATCCATCTAGTCGTCAGCCTAATTCAGCTCCAAGTTTTGGCGAGATATGTCTGCTCTTGGCGAAAAAGCATGCATTGTATAATATTAGAGCTTTTATTGATGTCCGATTTAGAAAGCTGTGACCTGGAGCACTCCCGAGTTGCGTTTTTTCTGAAGCTTAAAATTTTCCAATACTCCAGGGCTCTTATAACTCTTTAGTAATAATCCTTTTTTTTGTCAGTCTTTTAATACTGTTTTAGTTGATTTTAATAGAGGCAATAAGTGTTTTGCTGATATATTTTATTTAGTTTTCTTTCAAATGGTATCAATTGTATCAGGTGATGCAGTTTCAATTTTTATTCTGATACCTAATAATTATGAAATCATAATATTATCTAAAAATTCATTTCATTTTTATAATTAAAACACTAAATTCTTTTTAATAAAATGATATTTTTTGTAATAAATAATGCTATCTTTTATAATGAAATTTCGAATTAAAATCTGGAAGATTTGCTTAAACAAATTCAAAGAAGAATTGACAAAATCATCGTATACATAAATTTTTTGTAATTTATCAAAATGTGAAAAGTTCATGAGTAAAAATCTCATTTTTGCTTTGATGAGTTTCGAAAAAGTTTTCACTGGAATGAATAATATTTCAAACTTTATAGTTTTAACTTTTCTCATAAAGTGTGCAACTTAAGTCATTATTTCCACCTCGATGGACACCGTCCAATCTTCATCCTCCCTCCTTTAATGTGTTTAAAGGAGAAAAATAATTTTAAATCAAACCGCAAAACACAAGCTTTTTTTTTAGAGAAAAAAAAAAAAGAAAGGAAAAAAAACCGACGCACAAATAACCACTCTTACATTTCAACTACTGTTGTAATTTGTCCCTAGAGGGCACTTCAATTGTGAGTAGTAATTTTTTTAAAAAGTTGTATCTGGCAACAGTGATTTTATTCTTATTTTATAATTGGGTATACTATAGCCTACGTCACAGGTTGTGTTATTCCTACTAAATTTAACCCATGAACGGCATTTTCTGCGAGCCTAACTTCAAGCCACAAATAAACAAACGAAGTGTTTGATCGTTTAAATAGCTGCTCGCCAGATTTTATTGCATTATAAAGAAAAGTAATTGATATTCGATTTTTGATTAATAATTGATTTATGTGCATAGTGGCATTTATGTGGATAGTGGCATAGAATTTAGCATTGCGTCATGGTAAATGTTATGCCTACTAAGTGGAAGTAGTTGTGTTTTTTTATATTATACCAAATTGGCGTTGAGCGGCTGACTCAATTCTGAGTTTACGATTATCATTGTTCAACTCCGTAGACATGTAATTTTGAACCCTACTTAAAAGACAAGAGAACTACTGTTTGTATCAGGCATTGGGACAAACTAGTCATCGTGGGGAACTTTTTTGATGGAACTACCCGCATTTACATTTCATGTAAAAAAAAACACGAAAACCTCCCACGGTTAGCCCGATGGCAAGAAGAGGATTCTAACCAATGATCCATCAACCACGGAGGCTATTTTATGACAACAATGTGGTCAGTTCGAGCCGGAAGCCGCAGCCCTGGAAAAAATTATTCTAAAAAGGTAGCCAAAATAAAAATAGCAATTATCGTCGTTCTATAAAAGTAGCGTTGTGTTTCGTTAAACCTTATATGTTTATTAGCAGCTATCGGACATTCAAAAATGAGTTGATGAAACTAAAATGTCAATAAATAATCTGTAAAAAAGTAATTATTTACATTTATGTTAAGTTTGGATCCTATATGCTCGCCAACATTCCACAAATATAAATTATTTTCAGATAATTAAATTAATTTAAAATTAAATAAATTTTTCACTGATTACTAAAAAGTATGTTTCATGCAAGAATCATTTACTTATAAATGTTAATGATTTATTTCTAATAAATAATATCATTCTATTCAATCACTAGACATTTTTTTAAAAAAATCAACGATTTTAATTATTTCAGTAAAAAAAAAAAACATTGATTAAGATCATTTTTCCAATTTTTAAAGTGGAGAAAATAGAAGAGAATTTTTCTAAAGTGACACAATAACATAATAATTTTAAAAATTAAGGCTTTATCATATTTAACAAAAAAATAACAAAACTGCAATCATTTTTTTAAACAATTCAAACGTAGATGATAAGAATGGGCTGATGGCATATGTTATGAGCCTTTTTCATATTACACTATTTAAATTAATATCGCTGAACTTAAATAAAAACCAAACGAAATTTCTAAAATAAGAATGTCAGCAAAGAACAGTACTTCTTCATAGGACACACTGTCTTGCTTGCATGCCTTTCTGTAGTCAAAACAAAAACTGACTTTGCCCAGAGTCACCATAATGGAAGATAAAATACCTCAAAGATAACACAATACCTCAAAGATTCCATTTTTTTTTCTTTCATATATTTCCTTTTCCATATTTTCTATTAGTTTAAATGCTTGGATGCATTTGTATAGAATCTAGTTTAATTTTCTTTTTTGTTTTTGAATGAAAGTATTTTTAATAAAAGTTTTTTTTAAAAACTTAAATGTATTTATGAAAATAACATGACACTTTAGAACGTAACTTATTATTCCTATGAAATCTATTTTACAAAAAGTTCTTTGTGTGCAGTAGTCTGGATTAATTGCTGAAAAGCACCAGTTTCACTGCTATGAGGGAGAATATTTTCATCTTGAATTTATCTCTAAAATAATCTAAACTTAATATCATTTCAAGAACTCATAAAAAAAATTTTAAATTAATGTTTTTTTTGTCCAAAAATAATGCCCTGTAGAAAGAATGAGATTCATCAGGAGTGAAACAACATGCGAAAATGGTTTTAATGGAATTTGTAGCATAGTTATATTATTAACTGAGAAAATATGAAATAATTACAAGCAAACAATAATATTTTCTCTTGCCTAATTTCAATACTGGTTAAAAAAAAAAAAGTCTTCAACTTTTCGAATACCATTACCTACATACTACAAACCTAATTTCTTGGTGAAAATAGTCAATATTTTCACCAAGAAATTAGGTTTGTTCCAAAGCCTGGAGTTTTTGGAGCAAAATTTCTTCAAGTTTTGAGAAGTTTATCGTTTACAGTTGTTAATCATAAGACTGATGAATATTCGATTGATACAAGCCATAATTTTCTTATGGCATCATTATTTTGGGGATGTTTCCGTATCGCGATTTGCCGCGCCATCTACAATCGCCAAGGTGCCAAATAGATTGTAAACTTGCAAATTAAAAAAAAAAAAAAATGTACAGGTTCGCCCTTGGGTGGCTACGAGTTATACCTTTCGAGTTGGTCCCTTTCTGTTCTGCCACAGATCACGGTACGGAAATCTCTCTATTATTTTTTATTTAATAATAATTCTTTAATCAATATTTCAAATATTTTTTTTAGAAAATTTAACTACAATGAACAAGTTAAGAACTTAAAGAATAATAAAATACAATGGGATACTTGCAAGTACCTCTCGATCCTGCTCGGTTCTTGAAACATGGCATTTGTTTACATTAGTAATTGTTCTTTCCATTCTATTTCGAGTAAGCCAAACCCATCAAGTATCAATTCTCTTAAATGATTAATTCCAGATTCTTTCACAAAGATTTAAATTCTTTCACTATATATTTTTTACTTAAAACAGGGACGAAGCAATGTAGAACATAAACAAACTAATTATGTATCGAAGTTGCCTGGTACACAAAGAAAAAGTCTATCATGGTTATAATAACGTGTGTTCTTAATGGCTTAGGGAAAAAGGTTTAATAAATAAAACCAAAGATTAAATGATTAATTTAGAATGAACCATTAAGAATTAATTTAGAATAAACAATTACAAATTACTAGAATAACAATATCCTGTAAACGGATACGTATCATCTTAATTCGAAACATGGCCAAAAGTATAATTTAAAAAGATTTGCGTTGTCGCAATAACCTGAAAGAAAAATAAATAGCTGAAAAGGAATGGATTGCCTAGAGTTAAAAAACACATGAGACAGATAAAACAAAAATACAGAAATTTGTAAACTCACCACATTTTATTTGTTAGACAGCACTCTTTTTTTTAAAAAAATTAAAAAACGTATAAATGCAAAACATCACTATCTACAGCCACACAGGCCACAAATTAAAAATTATAGAACAATTTTAGAGATGTAAATGGATTTGTCTCATGCTCAAAAAATCGTCATCAATTTCTTCTAAAAATCAGACTCCACGCCTCCCTGATGCACAGACGTACATCAGGGGGCCCACAAAGAAATCGAATGAATCTTCTCGAAAAAGGGGGAAAAGGAGTCCCTCACTCCCACGTTGCCATTACTTTTTGTTGAATACAGTTGCACTTCGGGAACTCAGCTGACAGGTGTCGCTGCGGGGAAAGTTCAACCTAATCCCATGGCGTTTCAAAAGCTGCTCCTCGAGATAATCTGCTCCTATAGGATCAGTCCATGCAATTTCTTCCTTGTACAAAGCAATACTTAAAGTCTTATATTTTTGCAACTTATGTCTTTTCTTAAAGACATTAAAATTGTTAAACAGTGTTTAACAGGTTACAATAAAATACATAAACAAATAATAAATCTAAGTTAAGTGAAAGTCGAAGACGAAAAATAATTATATTTCAACAAATTTGTTATTCGATACGGCTCTATATTTAATTAAATTCACGTTAATTAACATTCTAACTTATGTTGAGAAACTTAGCTCAACTTTTAACACACCATTTTGCTTGTAAGCGATCAGCTGGCGCTGACGTCATAGGTCACATGTGTGGATATTATGATCTTTTTCTTCTGCTTGACGTGCAAGTATCCAGTTCGCGACTTTTACTAACTAAAGGAACATTCCTACTAAGTGTGATTTGATTGTTCTGTTTTAAATGCACAAATAAAATTCTCACTTTCTAAATGTATGTTTTATATACATTTTTATTTTTGTGAAAAAACAACAAAAAAAAATATTATCGGTGCAACATAAGAAAATATTTTGCATTAAAATGAAAAGTTTTTTTTCTTCAAAACATTTGAATTCTAAACAAAATCGTTTGCTTAAAACGAAACTAGAAAGAAAGACGATCCCTTTCTTAAAAATGAAAACCGATTAAACGTTTCAAGTCTGTTTTCGAACGGCGTCGTCAAAACAGTTTGGAGCGATCTCCAAAGGCTCCTTGCAGGGGAACTGACCCAATTACATAAGAGGATTAATATGTTTAACAACAAAATAATGGTATATTGAACAGTGTAATGACTAATTGAAATAATTAACTACACAAATTTTATCTTATCCACACTCCTTACCTAGGCAACGTTGAAATGAAACAAATTATGTTACTATCGCTTATCTTTTTTTAATGGTATTCGAAAGTTGAAGTTTTTTTTTTTAACCAGTATTGAATTTTATTGTCTGATTGGTCGAATATTTGGTTGCTTAGCAATGAAGTGAAATTAGATATTGCTCTCTTAAATTAGTCTATGGGTTATCTTAAATTAATTTACGGCGGCGACTTTGACTGTTTTTTGGGACTATCGCCAAATATATACATATAGCTAATTTACCCCCCACCTAATTTATGATCCAATATTTTCAAAACTTTATATACTACCCAGCCCCCCTGTTTTAAAGGTCAGGAATCCAAACATGTAAAAAAATATATATATGTCAATTCAGAGAGAGTATGTTTTTGTGTCTGATTTCGTAACTTAAATAATAATTAGCACTATTTAATTAGCATATTTGAAATCATCCCCGGGAACCATTATGATTAACATTTAGTACGTGAAAATCCAATCATTAAAACGAAAGTTATTCTGGGTGATATATTTTTATTTTGTGCACTGTACATGTAAATGAAATTTGCTGACAATGTTAAATAACTATTAATTAAAACTTTAGGTAATGCGGTGGTTATTGAGAAGGACTTAGAAAGAAGAAGAACATACTTAGAAAAAATCTTTGAATTATTTTCTTGCAAAAATAAAAACTTTTTCATTGATTCAACTATTTGATAATTATATTCTTATAACGCCAACTCAATAAAATTCCAGAGTTTTTGCATTAATTTTGATAAACAGAATAATTTTTTTCTTAAAATAATTTTAATTCAAAAAAGTAGATTTATTCCGAATACTATTTTAAAAGTATGAAAATTTTTAAAATTCTTACAGCTGTTTGCGTAATTGTAAACTGACAAGTAAAAAATACGCAATTATAAATGAAATGAATTTAATAATGCAGAATAATAACTATGCAGCGTCATTAAAAAACTATATTTCATATTATTTCATTTATATTAATTACCAAAGAAATGAAATTCACAAAATGAATTAAAAGCATTGAAAGTTTTACTGTTTAATTTTTCACACTTCCAGTGAAAAATGATGAAATATAGTTTAAATATAGTAAAAATTTTAAAAAAAAATAAAGTGAAAATTTTAAATACTTGCTACATTTAAATAATTTATTGCATTATAAATTAGTGTGTCTTTTTGTAATGGTGTTCGGTGGGTCAAGCAATTTTTTTAACCGACACAAAATTTTGAAACCTGTTTTAAATCAAACCATTAATGCACAATACATTTAATATTTCAGTTATGTATATGAAATTATTAACGAGAAATGTCAATGAACAAAAATTTTCAAAATTTATATAAAGATATTATAATCTCATTAACAATATATTAAATAAATTACAAAAAGAATATGTATATACAAATAATACATAAAACTTTCCGAATAAAAAAAAAACTAAATTCAAGAATTTTATTTATCTCAACCATTCTCACAGTTTATAACAGTTTTTTTTTATTTTTAAACCGTAATTCAGCTTATTGGATTTATTTTCAACCTATGCATACAGAACTAGAAGTTGTTCCAGGGCAGTACATTTTCTCAAACAAAATTATAATACCTAAAAAATTATAATTCGAAAAAAAAATTTTAATTAACTTAATTCATAAAAAAATTATATGCAAATTAATGTTGTTTTTTTTTTGTTAGCTTATTAGGAGTTTCTATTTATAAAGTCAAATGAAGGTAGAATGACAAAGTACACAGGGGGTCGATTTGCATTAGAGAAATTTCAACCAAATGCAGTTAACCGCTTCCTTTATTATCCCGAGATAACTCGGGCGTAGCAGAATTTGTCAGTACGTATTGTTTTTATCACGTTTTTACTCGGCCAGGAGCAAAAAAAAGTAATAATAATAATAATCTGCTGTGATTGGAAGTTTGCCACGTTTTGTTGTTGGATTGTGGGACTGCACACCTGTTTTGTGCTATTTTGTATACCAGGGCTGTCCAACTGGTAGCCCGTGGGCCGCATGCGTCCCGCCAACACATACTGTGCGGCCCGCCAACTTCTTATTCAGGCTGATCAGCCTCTGTTTTCCCTTTAAAATGTAAGCAAATTGTTTTATAATCCTTCTGTTTTATTGTTTTATAATTAATAATTCAACTATTAATTGTTATTGTATAAGAGGTTATTGTTCAACTTATTCAAACTGCTGCCCGCCAGGTGATCAGTGACCGGAATTCTGACCCGGGACAGCCCTGTTATATACGATGGTTTCAGAATTATATAGAAAAAAGGGTAAAATAATGTCCTACCACTTCACTGATGTTTGGAAAGTATCACTTTGCGTTGTTCTTTGTTTTAAAAACTATCATACTAAGACTCATATTTAAATTTTTTTCCTTTTCTCCTTGATAACTCAGGATAGTAAATTAAATGTTTTTTATACATGAAAAAAATTAAAACTTCAACTTAAAATTTGTGTATTAGGATTCGTTTTTGTTCCTTGTATTTACAAATAAAAAAATAAAAAAATGTTGATTTTTTTTTGCATTTTATTTTTCAAATAAATTATTAAGGGTAGCGGTTAAAAATGAAACTTTTCTACATTATAACACTTCCACACCTTATTTTCAAAACAAGGAAATAATAAACATAAAAATCATTAGCTTTTCCTGGCTAAAAATTTGCCTCGACAACACCCTTATTGACTCATGTAGAAAAAAAAAAATGTAGCATCGTTATGAGGCTTTTTCACGATTGACCTTCAATCAAAGAGTAGCAGATTAAAAGGAGAGTCAAACAAATGGTACAATGCGCTTCAGTTTCCGACAATTAAGATCAACAAAAACTTATGTATTTCCATCCTTTTGACGTACTTCCGCCCCGTCTATGAAAGAAACTTCCGGTCAAACATCCCCCTTTTGTTGCACATGACAACACGCTTTGTTAAAGTATGTTTCAGATTTATTGTTGTTCTTTTTTGTTAGTTTAATTTTTTGCTTAAAAGTCGTTTGGATATTTCGGGATGGGGGGGGGATGCACACTAAGGTTTATGATGATCAGGAAAATAATCTAAAAACATTAATTACAAATTTTGCACTCGCGGTCAATACTTCCTAGAAAAGAGAAGGCCTCAACACCGGTTACCATAAACCAGAAATTTGATCCTTTAGTAGTCCCTGGTCAAATTATTCGACGCATAATGAGATTTTATGTAAAATCTTAATTATCAGATGATACTGTACAGCTTTATTGTTATTACGTTACTGCTTGCACTTGTTTACGTTCGTGCATCAATTGGTTGAATTAGGCGATGTATAATATAAATTCGACGATTAAATAAATTAAACGATATATTATATAAATATAAAATATTTATTATATTATAATAATTAGACAAAATTATTCTACGCACTTTAGTGTTTTAATATTTGCACGATTTGCCCGAGTTTAAATGCAATACTTTTATATTTAAGCATACACTACCGGTCAAAAGTTTGCGAAAATTTAGAAATGTTCGAAAAAATGGTCTAAATTCAAATGTTTATAGAACTGCGAAAAATCAGTCAAATTGCATGCAAATTTGATATGTTCTAAAGTGAATCCTCTACATTTAGTTACATATGATCAAATTGCAATACTTTGTTTTTTGCGATCTGAATCCAGCTTTTCATCATGGGTTGTTTCTATGGTGAAAAAAGTTGCTAAGTTTGAACACTTGCCAAACTTGCAAAAAAAATTTTTTGTACTTTCTGTTAATGGAAAATAGTTATTTGAACCGTTCTGTGTAAGCCCTCAAAATTTCAAATCGTTTCGATTTGTTTTGACGAAGTTATAGAATTTTGAAAAACATGTGTACTTTTCTCGATTTTTGAGNATTAACCACCACTGCGCAGCTTAATAACCCGAATGTAGTGACATATTCCTTATTTTTCACCCGCTGCACAGTCTATGCTCGTTACGTTGGACTACCAAATTGATCCATGCTGAGACCTTTTTTCTTCTAGGAGGTCTCGGTCCCATTGTATGCATCGATAAACTTTAAAAGAGTATTTCTCGAAATTATTTTTTTCAATAAGGCGTTCCCTTTCCAATGAGGCGAACCTGATTCAAATCCCAGGAATGGCTGGTTGATACGAGTTCCGCATCCGGTTTGCACCGATCACAGTGCTGACGTAAAATATCCTCAGTGATAGACGGATCATAGGTTAGAGTCCTTTTGTCGTCAGACTAACCATGGAAGATCTTTGTGGTTTTCCTCTCCATGTAACGCAAATGCGGGTTAGTTCCATCGTAGAGTACTCAACGAAGGTATAAATTTCTCTCAATATTTGATCCAGGAATTCCCTTGTCTTCTGGATTGGGTTCAAAATTACAAGGCTACGGAGTCGAACATTAGACAGTAGTCGTAAATCCAAAAATTGGGTCTGCTGTTCAATGACTGTTATAAAATGAAATATAAAAGAAACAGTATATTTAAAATTGCATGCTTAACGTTAGATCTTTTTCATTCTAGGGCAATTTTAAATAAAAAAAAATAATAAAGAAAGGAAGAAAAGAATAGAAAGAAAATTGCAATGCTTGCAAAACTAGTAAATTAAAAAATTTTACGTACTCTTAACTTTTACTCAGCTTCTCAAACACCGAAGAAATAAATTCTGCTTTTTTTGACTAATTTAAAAATTAATGAACAAAATTAAAAAAAATACTCTGACATATTCCTATTTTACAGTTCTGATATATAATCAAAATATATTATAGATTTTTTAATAACTTATGAATTGCTAGTGCTGGTGTTTAAATTCCAAAATCTTGGAAAATCATGAATAATTTTTTGTTCATTTCTGAATTGCCCATTCAGGGTTCTGTTTAGAAAAATTTTGGTGTGTTAACGGATCCTTCACAAAATAATTTGTCTGTTAATGGGACCCTTCTCAAATTTGTTTATCTTCATTATTGTCTTGTTAATCGAATAAACCCTTCTTGGCAAGGGCGGTTCGAGACATACTAAGTTTCCCTAAGTTTAAATTCCACATGTAGTATTCTAAGAAAATATTTCTATTTTTACAAACATCGTGTGCGCATTCTTATTTTTATTAAATCATATATATTTTTTAATAAATAAATAATTGATCAATTTAAATTTATTCATAAAATTAATTAATAGAAATTAATAGAATATTATGTAAATAAAAATTAATTTCTGGCAATTTTTATATGAAATATTATGAATTTAAGAATTGTTTAAGTTTACTTAATGCGTAACACATTAATCGTGATATATTACTAAGTTGTGTTATTTAAAATATGTCAATTCAAATTATTAAAAATGTGAGTGATTTTGTTTTCATTATTCGTCCGAAATTAATATTCTGTGTTGAACAGTATAGGCTAAATACCAAATATTTGCATCTTGGATCTCTAATTTAGTAGCAGCAATTGTTGAGCAGAATCTTGTATTTATTTACAATTTAAAAACTTCTTGAAAAGGTTTTTAGTAATTTTTGCAATAACAGGACCCTATTTGCAAAAATTCACAAAAGCAGGGCCCTGGTTGAAAGAATGTGACTTATTTTATATTCACAAATTATGAATAGTTTTTTCACAATTTAAAAAAAAAAAAAAAACAGGACCCTTCGCAAAATGTCTGGACAGACCCTTGCATTGGCAAAATGGTTATTCTCTAATTTTTGAGCCTTGTGGGTAAAAAAATATCTTTCAAATTATGAAATTCTCTGTTATTCACAACTCAAGACGTATTTATGAGATCTCTCTGGTCTCATATCTTATAAATAATCTAGCCAACTTAATTCATAACAAAATTAAAAGTGAAAAAAAGAATTCTGAAAAAAATTATCGAACAGCAGTGGTCGCCATAGCAACGCATGCAATGACGACGCATGCGCACTGTTTAATATTACTCTTGAACGCAGTTGAAAAGTGTGATGACGTCCAAGTAAGGTGCGCAGGCCATCAAACCCAAAACGACACCCATTTTCCCCATGGGCAAAAATACAGAAAGTAACATAAAAAATAACAAGACGTCCATTTACTTACTGACATCATTCAAAAATGATTTTAAAATATTTTCATAGCTAGTTTGCCAGATTACAAAATAAGAAATAAAAGTGTAAATGATGGATAGTGAGACGTCTTCTTACTGAAGTAGAGAACCGCATGTGATTTGTCTGTTATAGAAGTTGGATTTGCGCGCATGATAGAGATTTCAATTTAGATAACAAAAAAAAATGTGTGAATAAATTCCTCAATTATTTCAACACATAATTAAATCAACGATTTTATACATAATCTAATTACAATAGTTAGATATCGATTCTTTTTAAGCAAATTTTGGAATAGTTTGTCTAGTTATTTTTGCATATGCAGTGGGTGATCGGTTAACGAACAGATCGGTTAACGAGCAAATCGGTTAACGAACACTTTCACGAAAGACTTTTGTGTTCGGTTAACAAACACATATTCGGATAACGAACACTTTCAAGAAAGATTTTTTGTGTTCGGACAACGAACATATATTCGGATAATGAACAAAATGAATTCTAACGAACACTTCTCGGAACGAAAAAAAAGTACTATTAAACGTTTGTTATCATTTTGCATACAAAATAAGATCACTGAAAGGATAAATATTTAAAGCATGTTTAGTATTGATAATTTCTAAATGAAACTTGAATTAACAATGAATTTAAAATTAAAGGTCATTCAATAAGTATTATTATAAAGCGTAAAACACTTCTCATTTACGACTCTGAGAATCCCAGAGCATTCAAAAAAAATTCCATAATTAAGAACGAACTGCCAGTAATGTGGAGATCGAATCAGAGGGCATGGGTCACGCAGTATCTTTTCAAAGAATGGCTATTTGAAGTTTGTGCCCCGAGCATCAAGGACTACCTTGATACCAATGACTTGCCGTTAAAAGCACTGCTGCTATTGGACAATGCACCAGGACATCCAAAGGATCTTGAAGATAATTTGTTGACAGACTTTCCCTGGCTGACAGTTCAGTTTTTACCTCCGAATACGACTTCGCTGATTCAGCCGATGGATCAGGAAGTTATTGCGGCTTTCAAGAAATTGTACACTCTCGCGCTGTTTCGTCGGTGTTTTGAAACAAGCCAATTCTCCTCAACAATGACTTCAAAAAAGATTAGGAAAGAAAAATTTGACATTCTTGAAGCTATTCGTATCATTCAAAAGGCGTGGTCAGAACAGCGACAGTTGATTTCTGCTTGGCGGAAGCTGTGTCCATCCTTAGTTCAAGGTGACGGAGGTGATCAGGGAGACACCCCTGAAATTATGGATGAAATTTTGACAACTGCTAGAGATCAGGAATTGGAGGTGAACGAGGATGACATAGAAGAGCTCATAATGGGACATGTAGATTAACTGACGACAGAAGAACTCCAAGAAATTTTGAATGAAAAACACCAAGAAACACAGCGAAATGTGTCTCCTTCTGAACAAAAGGAAGACAAAAGAGGATACCAATGCCGACATCTGCCGTTAAAGATCTTTTGAAAAAGTGGGAGGATGCCAGAGCAATGGTCTTAGAATGGCACCCAAACTAAGCTGATGTCAATAGGGTTGGGGATTTTTACAACGACAATGCTATTAATTACTTCCGGAAAATCCTGAAAGAGAGAGAAAAGCAATCGACATTGGACATGTTCTTCAACGCCCCATAAGCAAAAATTGAAAAGGACTGATTAGTATGCAAGACTATATGTATGTATTATTTTTTAAAAAACTTAATAAGAAATTAAACATTTTTTCAAATTTAATTTTTAGGATCTCCAGAACGAATTAATCGATTTCACATAGAAGTCTATGGTGAATCGATGATCGGTTAACGAACAATTCGGATAGCGAACATAGTCTTGGAACGTATTATGTTCGTTAACCGATCACCCACTGTAGTATAAATATTGCTACGTATTCTTTTAATTCTATTTATTTGATTAAAAATTTAAATAAATGTCTTTGTGATGAATGTTTGTGATCAAATGTAATGAAACATTAGAATTCCATGTAACCAGTGGTTTATTCATATTAAAACTAAAATCTCTCCTTTTATTGTATATGTCAGCAGCACTGCAGATATTTTCTTTCTTTTTTTAATACTATCCAAGAATTTAAAATTATTGTTATTGACATAATTACGACATGACTCTATTATTTTTTAATCCATATATATATATATATATATACGTATNTATATATATATTCAAAAAATTCATATTAATGTTACGACAATTCCTAAAGTTACATATTATTTTAGAAAAAATATAGTTTAGAAAAATAAAAGTAATGAAATCAACAATAAATCTAATTTTTTGATATTTGGCAGTTTTTATTACCCATTGGATAATGACGTGCGCACTTTATTTGGACGTCATCGCACTTTTCAGCATGTTCAAGAGTAATAGTAAACAGTGCGCATGCGTCTTCATTGCATGCGTTGCTATGGCGACCGCTGCTGTTCGATAATTTTTTCAGAATTAGTTTTGTTTTTATTATTGTTATTATTATTTTCCCTATATTAAAAAAAAAGAAAAAGTTAGCCAGAAAATAAGTTAGAAAGTGACGAAAAATTATATCCTTGTGGTATTCCATCTATTTGAATAAAATAAAAAATCCATTATAATGATAATTATTGAGAACACTTTCATTAGGTGGAATTTCCCAGTTAAGTGAAATCGCAATTTATCGTTATTTAATAACCATGGTATAATAATTCATAAGAACAACTTTTAGTTTAGAAAGTGGAATGCTATTAAAAGAGATCTTAAAAATGAAATGTCGCGTTCATTAAGTATTGGAAGTACTTATTTATCTGTGCCTTTCTTTCTTAAATGTTTAAACACGATTTGAGGTTCCCTTCCTTTCAGCTCTCATCGTCCTTTGTTATTTCTAAGTCTGAAGACCGGAAGCCTTATTACTGTGGTATAACAAGGGTCGGGTAAAGCCGCGCCCACTTTTAATTGACACAACACTTCAATGATTTGAGAAGGATTAGATTAGCTGGTATACAACTGAGCATAACGATTGATGCGCTGGAATGGGTTCATAAAAACTCAGTAGAAATTAAAACATACTCACTATCTCAACTAAGTGGGTCCGTTTTTAGGCCTTTTCAACTCCTTTTTTTTATGCAGAAAGTAATAATTTAAGTAACATAGAAATTTTGAGGGAAACACGCATGACTTGTATGTCAATAAACGTGATTTCTTTATATTTTTTTTATGCAGAAAGTAATAATTTAAATTGCATAGAAATTTTGAGGAAAATACGCACGACTTCTCGGTCAATAAACGCGATTTTTTAATTTTTATGCAGAAAGTAATAATTCAAATTACGCAGAAATTATGGGGGAAATACGCATAACTTGTTTGTCAATAAATGTAATTTTCTTTTTAAATTTTAATGCAGAAAGTAATAATTCCAATTACGCAGAAATTATGGGGGGAATACGCATGACTTGTTGGTCAATAAATGTGATTTTTTTTTTAAATTTTTATGAAGAAAGTAATAATTAAAATTATATAGAAATTTTGTGGGAAGTATGCATAATTTGTTTGTCAATAAACGTGATTTTTAAATTTTTATGCTGAAAGTAATAATTCCAATTACGCAGAAATTATGGGGGGAATACGCATGACTTGTTTGTCAATAAATGTGATTTTTTTTTAAAATTTTTATGAAGAAAGTAATAATTAAAATTATATAGAAATTTTGTGGGAAGTATGCATAATTTGTTTGTTAATGAACGTGATTTTTTAATTCTTATGCAGAAAGTAATAATTTAAATTGTATAGAAATTTTGAGGGAAATACTTCATCATATTTGAGGAAAATACTTATCACAAATTTAATTACATTTATTGATTTGTTTGTCAATTAATGAAAAAAGAAATAAAACTATTTATTTTATTTATTGTATATTATATTTTTTATTTATTATTATTTATAAATTTCCTTTTTCAAACAAATTATCTATTTTAAATAATTTAAATAAGGTTGACTTAGTGGTAAACTAGTTTACAACTTTTTTTAATACTTAAACAGAAAATCATGTCAATACTTACTAAAATTGCTAGAATTTATGTGAAAAAGTATCTATTTTATGTAACAATTAATGCACGTATTTTGATGAGATGCATTCAAGGCCGTATTCAAGAAGAAATGCCCATGATTGCAGCGGGGCTGACTAAAATATCTTACAAAAAAAATATAGTTTTTATGAACTAGTTTATGCAAGATCGTAGAAACTATGAAAACTACAATTTTGCATAAAGTGTCTACAAAATATGAGGAGCTTTCACTGTAAGAAAACTCGGTAAATCATTAACCAGTTTTTGGTGCACAGTTTCTCATTAGCCCAAAAATAGAAGATCATTTTATTTTAGTTACACCATAAATTGTGAAGTATGATCGAAAAATACTTCCATGGGGTAACTGACTGCACCGAAATTTGGTAAAAGGCGCAAATCTTTCACGGTGACTGTAAACTGAACGATATTTGTTTACGACGACGACATGTTTTTTTTTTACAACTAACTTGGTCTCGGTGTTTCGGCCGGGAACACTAATGCATGTTGTTACAAGTATCAACTCAACATTTAGGTAGGTTAATGTTTTATTTGCATTCATTAGAGTTCATTTCTTTTACGCTGAATTTTGAAATTAGGTTTGCTGTATAAAAGGGTTAGAGGTATGGCATAAAATATCCTACTTCAGGTAAATAGTTTTGTTATGGTAAATAGAAATCTTGGCTTACATTTGAGCGCTTTAAAAATACCTAATAATGGTGAAACTTTTCTCTGCTTTATTAAACGAGAAAAAAAAATGAATGAAAATCGGTGTTTTGTTTCTTCTAAAACACCTACTTTTGGTGCAACCTTTAACTGTTATTAGGAGCTGGTGAAAATACCAAAATATGGTAAAATTGAGCTCCACTTTATGTAGCCAGCAAATGAATACCGATTTTTAATGACACGTAGCTCGGAATTTTTAACAGGGTTACACATTAAGGGATAGGAGCAAATACTGTGAATCTGTAACTAACGTATAATAAGCTGAACTAAAAATAATAACTCTAATGATCCTATAAATAAGTTAAAGAACACATTGAAGAATCGAACAATAGGGTAGCTTCTTAATTCTAATAGTCTACTGGAAAACTGAACCGACACCTCTACCAACACATTGATATAGGAAAATATACATCGAAATTCACAATAAATTAACATTAATTGTAAAGGTAATAAAATTCCCCATAATATATTAAAATAAATAATATGAAACCAGCTAGGAAAAAAAATAAATTTAAAATATATTTACTTTTTTGTATTACAATGAACTTTAAATTTGAACTATTCATTTAAAAGCAGTCATTAAACAATTAAATTGGACAATTTTAGTTTCTTCTAATTTCTTCCGTAAGAAATGGGTTTCTTCCAGAATCCTCATACTAACTTGAAGTAATATATTTTTTATAACAGAAAAAATAATAATTTTAAAAAATTTAAAATGCTAATTGTTAAAAAAAATTATAGACCGCTTTGTGAAAATTCATTTTATAAATTCTTAACTAAACATAGATTTTTTTTAAAAAAAGAAAAGATTGATCATAATAAAACACAAATTTTTATCTATAAATGCATTATTAAATCATCATTTAGGCTGTATACAGAGCTCATTTAACAAAAAGAGATTTTACGTTGTGGCTTTTTACTAAAATTTGTATTTGCAAATTAAGATTTTCCAGTGAGTGTGACCTCACATTTTAAGACATTTAAGTCAACTTGATATGAAATTCCAAAAACAAATTTTTAGCATAATTTTATTGCCCAAAATATAGGTGACTCAACCTTATTTTTAAACATCTGATTCTATTCCATTATCTATAAAAAAAAATATTACTGTACACGTTCAAGGGCTGTGTTGAAAATTATGTTGCACATAAAATGTGTTAAAACAATTATTTTAATATACGTACTCAGGGCCGTCTTAATAGCATGTAGGGCCCCGGGTCGCAGAAATGCTTTGGGCCTCTATAACATATCACATTAATTGAAATCGAACTAAAAAACTTCACATATATGAAATATGTAAAACATTTTTAAGATATACAACAATTTTAACAAATTTTAATTACCCCAAAAACTCAATGAACTTAAAGTAAAGCATTTTTAAACTATGCATAATTTTTATAAAAAAAATTGAGATTCTAATCAGTTGCAATACTCAAGTAATAAAATAATTTTTAAAACCATGGAAGCTAATTAAAATCATTAAATTAAAAAAATATTAAAGTACAACGAATCAAGAAAAAAATCGAATGTTAGGAAATATTTAGTCAAACCTTGCAGTTATTAAAACATATTTCAATGCACATCAGCCATAACCAGTTTAAAAGAGTTGCTGTGCTATAATGCTCTGTAATTCTAAACTCGTTCAATTTTTACTTTATTTAACTAATTTTAAATACTAAACAGAGTTGGTTGTGGTCGATTTTTTTCCCCTTGACATTATGCTCACATTAATTTATTTTACAAGTGCGTATGAATCTTGCAGGCCCCACTTGAGCAGTAACTGAGAATTAAGTACTTAAAATAACGTTGGAAAGTAGAAAAAAAGATGTTGGTTGCCTTTTTAAGTTTTCATGGTGATAAACTATTCAAATTATTGGTGTTAGCACAATTATCAATCACTAATTGCAGAAAGAAAAACAAAATGAACACTTATACAGAAGAATATATTTATTTAAAAAATAGATATATATATACATAAAACGACAATGGTGTTTATTCTAAGTTTCTTTTTTTATGCAATTTATAAGAGGTAGGATTGTCAAGGGCCCCCCGGACACTGCTCGAATGTGCCCATACGTCAAAACGGTACTGTACATACTAACATTTTAATTTAAATTTCTGATTGACATTTTCCTAAAACCGAATATTTGATACTGTTAATGTGTTATGGTTGGGGCATTAACTACGTTCTATTTTGGAATTTTTACAAGAAAATCTTTAGTAGGGAATATTTAGAACAGTGGTTTTCATCTCAACCATCTCTGAAGAGGCTGTTGTTTTAAACTTGTTTCTTAAGGTAAACCATAATATTTCAAATATTATTATTTCAATTTTAAATGCAAACAAATTATATCAGATAATCTTGCTCCAATAGTTTGCTTGCATTTCAATACATTGAAAACATTGCTTCAGTATTTCTATTTTCATGGTTTACTCTTAGCATACCCGGATTCACTTTTTTCTATATTTTAAATTTTATAATACCCTGCATGAAAAATTTAAAATTTTTGAAGAATTACTATTTCTTATGAGGATATTGGAAAAATGCAATTAAATGCTGATAACATTACATTTAAAATAAACATAAAGAAAAAAATAAATTTCTAAACATTTGAAAATAAATCTGGTTTTTACAGATTAACATTCATGTTTACTTTTTATGAAGGCAATGTTAAAATAATTTACTAATTTAAGAAGAAAAAAAATTCTTATTTTAAGGAAAAAAAATCGAATTTTCACTTTTAAGAACGTTTTACTTCCATTAAATGGCATTTTTGAAAGATAAAATAGAGTGAATGTCATGATTCCAGTCATTGGCACTCAAAAATAATAACAATCCTTGCTAGAAGACGTAAATTAATTTAGCATTATTTAATGAGAGGACAAAACTATTTATAACAAAAAGTCTGCCAGTCGTTGAAAAAAGACCTTATGTACATTTATTATTCTTATTAATAAATATGGTTTTGTTTTTAATATTTTATAATATTGTGAAAATTTCATTATTCACCACTTATTTCTTAAAAATGCTCTTCATTTTAGAAAAGGAAACTTGCAATGTTTACTATATTTTGCAAAATTTTTCAATTAATAATAGCTTTCTTAATCGTTTAAGAATAATCGTTCTTAAACGATCTGAATCGTTTCTTAATCGTCGTTGAAAAAGTGGTCGCATGTTTTAAAATATGACAGCTGTAAAAAAGGCTAGAATCCATGTTTTGCTTTCTAAACGAGAAGAGGCTTCAGAAAAAAATATTTGATTCGATTTGCAAAACCTTTCTCAATTTCATTTCCTTATGAAAAGGCAAACTATACAGCTAAAATAAATTATTCAAAAGTGCATTTAAATAAATAAAAAATACTCTACTTATCTTGCAGTTCAAACGTGTAAGTTTTCGATATATATATATTTTTTAAAATTATCTTTTAAAAAATATTTTGTAAATAATTTTTGATAAGTCTGAGCTTATAAAGATACTCTCAAAAGAAAAATGGAGGCCCACTACATTAATAATTTATAGAAAAAAGTATGTAGACTGTTAAGACTGTATGAGTTTATTAGAAAAATACTAATGAAAACAATATTGTCCCATTTCCCTATTAACAGGAATCTGTGTTAAACTCGGAAAGAAGACACTGTAAACATTGAAATTTTTAAACAAACTGGAAGAATAAGAACCTCCGTCATTAATTCTATTTTCATCATTGTTTATTTTTTCTACGTCAATATTTTCCACAAAAAGACAGAACATTTTGGTTTCAAAGTATACAATTTTTTTAGCTTTATGTAAGAACATTTTGTAAATGTGTTAATCGTAACATAATAGACAACTACCTGGATTAGAAAAATAATCATCCGAACTTAAATCTGTTAACAAAAAAAGTTGAACCTAAAGAACACAGAATGTGTACTCCATAAGGAAAAATGAATTAGATATAATTTATACGATGGCGAAACTTTTAATAATTCAAATAGGAAGAATTTCTTATCTCTTTTATAAGTTTTTTTTTTTTTTGAAAATTTTACTATAAATGTTAAGATTTATAACTGACAACACGTAATTTCTCTCTCTTTTTCCTCTATATCTATATCTATATATCTATCTATATATATTTATATCTATATCGATATATCTATATCTTTTCGTCTTTCTTTTTCTATTTTCCTACTTTTGACTGACATCGCCACGAGTATAAAAAATAACAAAAGGAAATTCTCGTGTGGAAAACTTTCTACAACTATGGATAAATAGTAAATATTTAAAGCATAAAAGCTGAATTTTTTTTTTAAAATAAGCACTTAAATTCTAATAACATTCGAACAAAGGAGAATGTTTTTTTTTATTTCAAAAAAAAAAAAAAAAAACATTTTCTCGTTAAAATTGTAATACAAAATGGTTCTATCAGCACATCAAATTTTAACTCTGTAGATGCATTTCAACGGACAGTCGATCTACAAATATGATTTTCTTATACTGCATATTTAAATCAATAGTTCCTGTATGAATAATCGAAAAGTAATTTTTTTTACCTCATCTAACACCTTGCATACTTTTCGACACACTTTCATAATTCCAGGTTTCTAAGTCATATTTTTACCTGCTAAGCAAAATGTAGCGTAAAGCAAAAAAAAAAAAAAAAAGGAAGAAAGAATTCGCAAAAAAAAAGCACT
Organism: Parasteatoda tepidariorum; assembly: GCF_043381705.1. Lineage (NCBI taxonomy): Eukaryota > Metazoa > Arthropoda > Arachnida > Araneae > Theridiidae > Parasteatoda > Parasteatoda tepidariorum. Next base: position 9,424,389 of record NC_092211.1, read on the forward strand.
TAGAATTACAACTTTTGAACAATTTAGAATTTCGAAAAAACTCAGTGTTAAGTTAATAAACAAAAATGTCCTTTTCAACGTGTCCCATTTTAACTCCACGGTTGTATTCCTTCGGCCTGTATTATCTTTTTTCAAACAAGTTAAACAGTTAATTATCTAACAAACTATTGAATGTTAATTATTTTCATTCTACCGTAATTCCTATACACTTTTAACGCATCTGCGTAATTTCAATTTTATAAGTTTTAGAGTTTTCGAGCAGCAAAATAAAATGTAACATATACAGACCCTGGACATATAATCAGACGCACTATAAGATTCTATGTAAAATCTTAATTATACAGGTGATACCATACAACTTTATTGTTTTTATGTGGCGATTTGCACTTGTTTACGTTACTGTATCAATTGGTTAACATTGTAACGCAATGCATTAGAAATAAATACAAATAGGAAGTATATGAAATATCTCTTGAATAAAAGACCATTACATTTGTGTTTAAGTAAGAAAGTACTGCCTATAAACTCGTGCAACACATGTCATTATTAAAAAACTATAGTGCGTCTAATAATTTGGTCTAATTATCATAATATACTAATATAATACTGATATGATAAATATTCTATATTTATTTAATATATCGTCTAATTTCCCTAATTGATACACGAATGTAAACAAGTACAAATCTGTTTCAGTCTCGTAAAAACAATAAAGCTGTATAGTATCACCTGATAATTAAGAATTTACAGTGGTTCTAATAGTGGTTCTTATAGTGGTTCTAATAATATGGCCAGGGGCAGTAAGTTGAACAGCCAAAGCAGAGTCCAGCGGCGCCCCCTCCTGATTTTTTATTATAGAGAGAAACTTTATAGATTTGCACAGAATGGAAAGATTATACAAATCAATAGAAAAAATATCTTTTAAAAATAAATGAATATATGCTTTAAAGAATAGTACTGTAATGACTAATATTTATTATGAATCTCAAAGGTTAATGAAATTTATTGTTTAGTGTATTTTTGACCAGAGGTGGAATAAAAACATATTTCGATAAAAATGGTGCGCCCGTTGGAATTCTCCGACTTCTTAATAATTAAGAAAAAGAAACATATCCTGCTTTTTAAGTCTTCTAACAGAAATGTACAATTGGAGGTAAATAATTTTTAATAGCGTCGCAAATTAATTTTTAATTCTGACATGCATCGAGGTCTATGGAAACGGAATGACCCTACTAAAGTAAAACAATTAAGAAAAACTTACTTAAAAAAAGCGTGACTTAACAAACTTAAAAAAGTTACTTAATGTTAGACAAAACTATGCATTAAAATTATTTTCAGAAAAGTGAAATTTATTTAGTAATAGTAAACTTTTATATAAATATTTTTAAGATCCAGATAAATCTAGTTCAATACTTCTATATAATTTTCTTCATAAATTTCTTTGTAATTGTTGAATATTGGTTTTATTCAAATTTGTCTCATTCATTTTTATTTAAATCAATCTCACTCATCAAGCATGTTCTCAACGAAGTTGCAATAACGTAAAAATAAGAATTCTTTCTTCGAAATAAAAATGCCGTTTAATGGTGAATACACAAAAAAAAATTTTTCTCCAAACGATTCTGTTGTTAAATATGCGATTTATGAATCGATTCTGTTCAGCAGAATTAAAAAAGAATACTATAAGAGAATAATATCAGAATTAAAAAGAGAACGAAGTTGCCGTAAAGTAAAAATAAGAATTCTTTCCTAGAAATAAAAATCCCGCTTAATATCGAACACACAAACATTTACTTTTTCCCAAACGATTTTGTCGTTAAATATGAGATTTATGAATCGATTCTGTTCAGCAGAATTAAAAAAGAATACTGTAAGAGAATAATATCAGAATTAAAGAGAGAACGAAGTTGCCGTAAAGTAAAAATAAGAATTCTTTCCTAGAAATAAAAAATCCCGTTTAATATCGAACACACAAACATTTACTTTTTCCCAAACGATTTTGTAGTTAAATATGAGATTTACGAATCGATTCTGTTTAGCATAATCAAAAGAGAGCGTTCATTTTTATCATATTTATTGCACATTTTAATTATTTATTTTTAAATGAGAAATCTCGGTTTAGTGGATGCAAACAGTTCCAACAGCATCCATTCCAGTCGAGGTAGCATTAAAGGGAGACGGGGGTTGCCATTAAACGCATAGATTTTGGGATAGTTGAAATAATATAAAATATCAATGACACTGACCTTTGACGTTGGCGACTAGAAGTAAAAAGGTGGCGACTAGAAGCTGAGGAGGAGGCATCTTATCCTCCTGAAAAAAAGGAGGGGGTTTTCACAGCAACATCCCAGCGAAAGAAGTGTGTATCCCTTGCGTGTATCCGACTGCGGTAAAACTCGGTTCGAAATGCGGCTCTCGCTTCCTCCTCCTCCCCCACCCCACCTTTTCTAGGTCGGTGCCTATTTCCCGGAAAGGGGGCGCCCCATTCCTCTTCTCAGTACAGGTAGAGGGCGGTATCTCAAACAGAGATTTTCCTTCTTTCTGGAAAAAGCAGGATTTAAAACAATCTCCCAAACGACACTATTTCTCCATCTTCCTCAGATGAAGTAGAATTAAAAATAGTTTATAAACTATAACGAGGTTATCCTAACTATTATTTATGTTATGTTATTTTATACGCGTATAGCGAGCGGTTAAGGAGTTCTCTATTCGCGGCATTCTTTTTTACAGGTACTCAAATAAATTATAGTTAAAAAAAAGTTCGATGTGATAATCTTTTAATTAAAAATGAAGTCATTTCATTTCAATCCAAAAAACGGTTGGAGACCTGACGAACAGCTAAAAAAAAATCCAAAAAAAGAAAAATCGTCTCAAATATTTGTTATGGGTTACTCGTTAAATGGAGTATATTTAACCATATTTAACGTTCTAATGTTATTTAACGTTCCGATTAAATATTTCGTTTAAAATATAAATTCGCTGAAGAGTGAGTTTAGTTAATAACCTATAAGAAAAAATAAAAAAAATTACGTGCACGTTTCTAAAGAATATTTCTTTACAGTTTTTGGAAATACTTTTTATTCGTTCACTAAGACTGTCGATATAAACAAGATTGAAACAATCATTAATTAAAAAAAAAAATTTAGTTTTTTTTTTTTTTTCTTGTAAAAATCTTGGCGATAAACAGATTATTATATCAAGATAAAAATAAAAAATACTACTCAAAATGCTAACAGAGAGTTAAATTCCTATTTCTATTGGGACAAAATTTACACTAAAGGTATTACTTAGTAATAGTGTTCTACAATTTCATATTTATTACTTTGATGGAATAAACATAATTTTGCACAATAAAACTATAAGAATCGATTGGACAACAAATGAAAATTCAGACAAGCCCAACTATCTTTCAAAACACTTTATATTATTTTATATCCGACGTTGCACGGCAGACCGATTTTTTGGATTTTCGACTATCGATGCTCAACTCCGTATCTTTGGTAACTTAGAACCTTACCCAAAAGACAAGGGAACTCCTGGGTCAAGCATTTTGGACAAACTAGCCTTCGTGGAGGTCATTTCGATGGAACTAATCCACCTTTGAGTTACATATATGGTGAGGCAAATCACGAAACTTTCCACGGTAAGACTAACGGTAAATGGATTCTAACCATGAATCAGGCTACCACTGAGGACATTTTATATCAGCACTGAGGTCAGTGTGAGCGGGAAGGAGAATTGGGATCGACCAGTTATAGCTGGGATTCGAACCTGGCCACCATATTAGAATCTTAGAGATCCCCTCTAAGACACATGATCCTCATAAGATCTATTTATTTGCTACATGAAGTAGGATAGAGCTTTCGCTTTTCAATGAGGTGAGCCAAGTTCGAATGCCAACGATGGCTGGTCGATACGAATTCCGCACCCGACTCGCACCAGCCACAATGCTGGCGTAAAATATCCTCAGTGGTAGACGAATCATGGGTTAGAGTCCCCTTGCCGTCAGGCTAGCCATGGTAGGTTTTCGTGATTTTCCTTTTCATGTAACTCAAATGCGAGTAAGTTCCACGAAAAAGTCTTTCACGACTGCAACATTTCTCCCTAATGGTTGATCCTGGAGTTTCCTTAACTTCTGGATTGAGTTCAACATTACAAGGCTACGGAGTTGAAGATTAGTAGTCCTAAACTGAAAATTGGGTTCAACGACTGCTATAAAATAAAATAAAATCATCGCCCATGATTAATAAAATCATCATTATGATTCTCATAAAAAACACTGCATTTTGAAAACACTGGCAATTTTTTCCCCACTTGTTTTCGACACTTAGTCACAGCTGCAATGAATACTGTTTAATATTATTTCCGACTAAAAAAAATTCTATTAAATTGTTATATTCTTAGCATATTATTATATTTTTATATACTATATTCGTATATACTATATAGAGTAAACCAACCAGTGAAGGAACATTTCATATATTGATTAAAAATAAGAATTTGAAAGTTTTTCCTTAGATTGGTTGGTAACAATAGCTTACTGTCAAACAATAGGAAGTCATCTAGCAATGTTTTGGATTACCTGGTCAAATAGACTTCTCTGGAAAATTTTTTGAATTTGTTATTATCACTGCAACACCTTGTTTCTTTGAAAAAATTATAAGGTGAGTGTTTGTATTTATATGTTTGAAGTGGAATTAATTGCATGCAATAGTTTTATTTTTCTCACTGTGAAAAAGAGAATTCAAAATATAGTTATTGAAGTTACATTTTTTTTAAGCATCATAGCATAATAAAGTGCTGAGATAAGGGAGTGTTTATTCACTGGATCACCAAACGATGAAAAACAAGTGAAGGAACAAGTGTTCCTTTACTGGATTTCTCTCTAAGTTAATGAAAATAAAAGATAAACTTTAATTTTCTTGTACCTTTAGTGATGTTCCGCATCAAAAGTATGTTAAAAATACGAAAAACAACTTCTAACCAGTGAGGGAACAGGCATGTTCCTTTACTGGGCATAGATTTCCCAGTGAATGAACAGTATGTGTTAATATGTTGACACTTTAATTTTCAATTCATGATTACAAAAAAAATTTAACATTTTCCAAGTATTTATATGTTATAATTTCAAGAATAGGCTTATTTTTAAATATTTGTATGGCTTATAAATTCATAAAGAGCATTAAAAATTAACCATAATTAAGTGTTCCTTTACTGGATGTTCATTCACTGGTAAGAGCTGTTCCTTTACTTGGTCTTCTTACTACTTGTTATTTGAACCTCTAAAACTTTAAAACAATATTATGTAAGTTCTCTACAATTTTTTTACATAATTTGCAATTAGTAACAAATATGTTGACACTGTCATTTAACTAAAATTACGATTTTTGAAATTAATATGATTTTTTAAAAGGCAAGCGAAGCTTAAGTGCTCCTTCACTGGTTAGTTTACCCTACATACATTTTATATTCTTATATTTTACATTGTAAGAGTAATATTATGTTATTTATCAATACAGACAAAAAACAAATTCTAAAGTAATAAACTATTATTAAGTTCTTGCTTATGACAAAGGTTTTCTTTCTTATTTTATTAATTTTTTTTTACTATTAAAGATCATGTCATGCGATTTGCTTGTGAAACAAGTAGTATATAAAAAAAAATTTTTAATCAATTCCTACTCAGGTTGTGGTGTAACTACCACTATAAATATTAAATACCAATTCGCTAGAATATAAGACTTGTTAACTTGATTCTATCTTGAGATACCTTTTGATAAATGAAGGTTGACTTTGTCGATAAATGAATCCCTCTCAAGGTCGACAAAGAAACATTTTATTTCAGTTACTTTTTATTGAATAATTACAATTTTTCTCCCATATAAAAGTAAAATTAAATAAATTTAATGAATTTCTGATATTTGAAAAAAAAACTGTACTAATATCAAGTGTCAAACACTACAAGTTTAAAAAATGAATTTGAACTTGAATGAAGAAAAAGTATTTTATTAACAATTGAAAATTTGAACAAGATATATAAATATATATATAGGGAGAGTGTGAACTAATAGTAGGAATTGAAAGAAAGGGGTGTGGTATCAGACAACAATAAAAGTAAAAATTTGATGACGTGGACCACACGTGCTAACACGTCATGTTCTTTATTGCATTTATCTGAAATAACGAATATAAAATAATTAAATATTTAAATGTGCGCAATAAATTATTTTTTTGTTTAAATAGAACTATAAGTTAGAAATTATCACTGATGTTATTTTTAAAATATGTGAAAAACTGTATCTCTTATAGCAAAATGTAAAACAATTACTAACGCAGGGCTCGAAAAAATTCAGAAATTTTACCCGTCCCCGAGGACGGCTTGTCCAACAATGTACCCCTCCTCCTTTGAAACTTACCCGTCGCTTCTAAATAAAAAAAATATATAATTTTCTCTTATTTATTACAAATATTTATATAAATTGCACAATGAATTAGTGGTTACTAGGATTACAAATACTAGGATTACATTATACAGTAATACGCATTACATTATATAGTATATACTAGGTTACTAATAGTAACCTAGTATTTCCTTTACGAAATAATTTAAATGACAAAGGTCAAGTTATCTGGATTGTCAATTTATCCGAGGGTACTGCGTTTCTTAAATGAATCAAGTAAGACGTTTGGCAGTTCCACAATCAAGCCAATGATTTACAGAGGTTTCTGCATAGAAATCTGAAAGGGGTTTTCCATTTAGGTGGATGTTCATAACTGCGTTAAACGCTTCTTGTATAAGGCCAGAACGTAATGTGTTTTTTTTTGTAAGTTCATTGCTAAAAAGCCTCTTTCAACCGCTGCAGTACTCCCAAACAGAGAAAACATCAATTCCACCATGAGCAGTATGTTGCTGTATTTCTAGATTAGAGGGTCATTTTAGAAGTGAGGTGCTAGACTCTTGTAAGATAACAAAAATTGAAAATGTATCACGAAGATTAACGGGAAAATGGCCGTCCGCGCGGACGTCGGATTCTAGAAATTTGTTGTCCGCGGGGAATTTTTGACCGCAGAGGACGGGATGTTTTTCGAGCCCTGGACTAACGCTTAACCCATCAGAAAATTCCATTTCAGTTTTCGCTGCTCCCTAATTAATGAATTAATATTTAAAAAAAACTGTATTAACGAGCCAAGTATTATACAGTAATTACACATATGTAGTAGGCATCGTTACAACTCTATCCGGATAATAATATTTTGATTTCTCCATACTATATTTATGCTGTTGAAAAGAATATCAAAAGTTATTAAATAGTTATGCTAAAATTAGTCTTTTAATGCAACTTAAAGAGTACAACAATTATTATTTTGTCAAAAACATTAAGTGTTTGACAAATATTGCGTAAATATTATCAAACATTCTAGTTAAAATTTCGAAATACATCAAAGAACAATAACGAATTACGGTAGAACATTACGGTAAAATTATGTGTTTATAACTAAATATTTTATTTGTAGTTCCAATGCTGGCTATGTATTAAGTAATAGAAGATAAGGTTTGATTTTTTTCATTTTTTAATATTATTCAATTTTTTAAATGATATCGCTAGCTCCTCAACTGCGTTACGAGCATTTAAAATTCGCTTCTAATTGGGTGCTTGCACTTCAAGAAGAGGAAGACTTCCTATACTCTCACATGTGATCTATGACGTCAGCGCCAGCTAATCTTTATCAGCAAAATGGCGTATTAAAGTTGAGCTAAGTTTCTCTACATAAGTTAGAATGTTAATTAACGATAAGTTAATTAAATACAGAACCGTATCTCACATAGAATTAGTTGAAATGTAATGCTTTCTCATCTACTTCTTTTACTTAACTTAGATTTATTATTTGTTTATGAACTTTATTGTAACCGTGATATATTTTTGTTTTGAGTAGGGGAGAGTGGGGTCAATTGTAAAATTTTTTACTTAACTATTTTTAACTAACAAAAAATCCAATATATTATTAGTATTAATTGACAGACGAGTAAAGTAGACTATCCTCTACTAGAAAAAAAAATAAATACCTTATTTTAAATGTTATTATATTAGTTATTAACAATTTTTGACAGTCGTGCACTTGTTACAATTGTCCCCACTTACGGGGTCAATTGTAACAGTTCATAAATTCAACTAAAACATAGTTAATTATACATATTATCATAGTTGTGATATATTTTTTTATTGATCAAAATAGTAGTGATATTTTAGGAGTAAAAATAATAATGAGCAGAGACCTAAAGGGTTAAACTTTTAACTTTAAGGGGTTAAAAATTTTAATTTATGCTGTGAAAGGTGACAAATAAAATAATGCACATGCAACATAATATAAATGATATAGGAAACTATTGGTGGTTCTTAAAGAGTTAAGTAATGGTTTGTAAACATAAGATTATTTATTTTCAGCTGTTACAATCGTCCCTTTACTTATTGTTACAATCGTCCCCAAGACGCGATTTCACCTGCATTTGTTAAAAACAATGCTAGTTAATAAACAAAACTAATTCTTTTTTATTGATATGTTAATTAAGGTGTCCACTTACATATTCGGTTAATAATTTTTATTTGTTTAAACAAAATTACTTTGTAACAATGTAATATTCTAATACCAAAAAGAGCACTTACGTATCGTGAAAATATCTTTTGTGATGTAACTCTTTCAAAAGTACATAAAAATGATTGCCAGCAGGGGTGTGCATGTAGATTTGTTAAATAAACCTTGTGCGTCACCTAGGAACCAAATCTAGAACCCGACACTCGAAATTTTTGTTCTCTTACAATCGTACCCTGTTACAATTGACCCCACTCTCCCCTACCTGGCAACTTTGATACATAATTAGTTTGTTTATGTTCCACATGGCTTCTTGCCTGTCTTTATGTTAATTCTCTGTGTAAATATATGGTGAAAAAATTGAAATCGTTGAGAAAGAATCTTAGTGAAAGAATTTAGAATGTGTCACTTAAGAGAATTGATACTAGACGGGCTTGGCTTACTCCAAATAGAATGGAAGGGACAGTTGCTAACTTAAACAAATGCAACGTTTTAACAACCAATTAGGTTTGAAATGCCCACTCTACGTCACTTGCAGGTATCCAATTGAACCACTATCATTAGCTCTTCAAGACTTTTAAAAACTGCAATTTTAATGCCGTGCATCCATTCTTCAAAATAATGTTGCAATCGATAACCGAAAGTTCACCTAGAAGCATTCTTTTCTTTTTTATGGTAAGTAAATTTGTGTCTAAATTGCTCCGGGTAAAGTTTGAAACGTTTGAGTAATAAAGTTTTTACTTAATCGTAGTTAAAAGTGGATTCTTCTGGCTCTAGGGCTATAATTTGGACAATACTAAGAGGTAAACGTCCCATTAAATCAGTAACGAATTCTTCTCTATGTTTATTCGCGTAGCTTGTCTTTCGAAAGCTTGTAGCGTAGCTTGTCTTTCTTGTCTGCTCTTATATCAGTTTGATTAGCATCAAAACTTTTTATGTATTAATTTAGATCACTAGACCTAAATTTATCTGCGGCAGTTACAGGAGCTCCATTTTGTTTTTTCAAATTATCTGATTTTAACTTCTCAAACTGAATTTCTTGCGCTAAACGCTCCTTTTCAAACGATAATCTTTCTCTTTCATTTTGCTACATTTTCAACTTTTCTGAAACAATAGTGTCTAAAAGGTTTAAAAAAATAACGATATTTAGATTTATCTTTACAGCGAGAAAAATAAAACATTACATACAATTAATTCTGCTTAAGACAAATAAATAAAAACACTTACCTTATAATTTTGCCAAAGAAACAAGGTGCAGATACTGACAAATTCAAAAAATTTTCCAGAAAAAACCATTCGATCAGGCAGTTCATTATCTTGTTAAATGGCTTCCTATTAATACGTAGTAAGTTGCTGTTGCCAACCAATCTAAAAAAAAAATTAGAATCTTTTTTACTTAAAAATATCTATGAAATGTCTGGGAATATCGATGAAGTGTCTACTGGAATATGTTCCTTCACTAGTTGATTTACCCTATTTAAAAATTAAGATAAGTTTCAGAATATAATGAATTTCATTTTATTTACTTTTTATTATTTTATAATCGTCGTTGAACAGCCGACCCAATTTTTTGTGTGTACGACTACCAATGTTCAACTCCATGGCCTTGTCATTTTAAACCCAAACCAGAAGACAGGGGAACTCCTGGATCAAGAATCGGGAGAAATTTTGCCTTCCTTCGTGGAGGACTATTAGATCGAACTAACCCCTCATTTGCGTTACATGGGGAGGAAAATCACAAAAACCCTCCCATGATTAGCCTGATGGCAATTATATTCTAACCCATGATACGTCTACCACTGAGGATATTTTACGTCAGCACGGTGGTCGGTGCAAGCTGGAATGCGGAATTCGTATCGACCAGCCATCGTCGGGATTCGAACCCGGTTCACCTCGTTGGAAGGCGAATGCTCTATCACGGCTCTTTTCAACTTCATGACACATTTGCCAATAGTACTAACGTTTTCATAAAAAAAAAAAAGAGTGATGGAAGGGGGCTCCATAATACGTTCTCTCAAGACTTCACCTATGCTTTGCGCATATTCGAAATCAAATTTAGATTCAATTCATTCGCTTATACAACCTTTCTCGACCTCGGTAAAATTCTTCATCCGAATTCGCCATTGTAGCACGACCAGCAAATTAACTTAGGCCCTCATTGCACCAATATTCACGAATCTGGGAACATTAAGGGTTTAAAGGCTCATTATTTTCCGATACTGGCCCTATATAGAGTTATCAGATTCACCCGATATTTTGTATCCATTATTCATCCGATATTTTATAATCATTATTCAGCCAACATAGGCCTTATATTGGCCGTAAATAGGATGATATTGGCACTGCATAGGACTAATATTAAAAAATCCATACATCCCAATATTGGTCCTTCGGTGCATGTTCATATAGGACCAATTTTGAGGTAAAATTGTTGCTAGGGAACTCTTCTGTTTAATTAAGCACTAAAAAACTAGAAAATTCTCTGACATCGCGAAAATTTTAAAACTTAGAGGTCTACTACGAGGAATATTTTGAATATTTTTTTAATAGAGAGCGTTTTTGGTGGTGTTTTTCCACTGCTAGATTCTAATTTACTTTTAACATCGTCACAGTCAGGTTTAGTCTGATTCACGAGAAAGCCACCATCATTGTGTAGGATATCGCTCGTTTGAAGTGGAATTATATTGGTCTGCATTTCTCAAATCAGAACCGTAAAAGACCAAATTTATAGGAACTTCGCTGTATATGCTTTTGTTTAGGATGACAAGGCCCGTATTCACCGAGCAAACATCGTAAGAGAATGTCTTTAATCTGAGTATATCATATGTAGAGAATTGCCAACATTCTCAGCTGATTTGAATTCTATAGATCGTGTATGGGACATGCTTAGTCCAAGCAGCCTGTCAGCCAACTTCTACATGTGTAACTGAATTTTTAAGAGCATTGCTTGCTGAATGGATCCCCATGATAAGCTTAATAATTTGGCGCTCAGAACCGCTGTGGCTCAAGAGATAGAACACTCACCTCCAAATGAGGCGCCCCGGGTTCGAATCCAAGCAAAGGCTGGTCGATACGAACTCCGCAACCGGCTCGCACCGACTACAGTTCTGACGAAAGATATTCTCATTGCGGGTGGATCATAGGTTAGAGCTCCCTCACCATTAGGCTAAACGCGGGAAAGTTTTCGTGGTTTTCCTCTCCGCGTAACCCAAATGCGGATTCATTCCATCAAAAAGTCTTCCACGAAGGCAAAGTTCTCCTCAATACTTGATCTAGAAATTTTTCTTGTCTTCTGCATTGGGTTCGAAATTACAAGGCTACGGAGATGAACATACAATGCCGGATTTACGTATAAGCTAAATAAGCTGTAGCTTGGGGCCCCGAGATGACAAGGGCCCCCAAATCCTACTTTTCCCCAATCTTTTTTTTTAAAGTTTTATTCGGAACTGAGGCCCTCTGAAGCCCAAAATGCATTTCTTTTCTTTTTTTACTTTGTTGGACGTTTGTCGGAAAGCAAATTTCATTTCGGTTGAAATCCTCAATATTATATTTTTAAACTCCTCGAAAAATGTAGTAAAAAAGGTATACTAATTAACTGTCGCAAACAAATTAATATTAAGTAAGAACGAAAGAAAAATTATATTGAAATATGTTGAATCGCTTATGAGACAGGCGGGATGAAAGACATCGAAACCTATTTGATTGAATAGTAAAACTAGAAGATGTTTCTAAAATTCTGAAATCTATCAGGCTTTAATTTTTTTTCCGTCACAAAATTTATCTGTAATTAAAAATAATAAATTCGTTAGATTTCAATATTGGTTCTGTTTCTTCATCGATTAAATATTAAACATATTTGTCTTTTAAAACATTTCATTCCATAATAAAATAATTATTCTACAATCGTAATTATCTAAAGCTAATTGATTGTGTTCCATTGATATGTTGAATGCTCGTTTTGGCTAGATGCCCAAAACCCGTATCATATTTATTCTCTCTGACATTTAATAGACCCTTTAATCAGGGGTCTGTTTAGAAGAAATTTGGGTCCGTTAACGGACCCTTCACAAAATATCTTCTCANTAAACGTCCCATTAAATCAGTAACGAATTCTTCTCTATGTTTATTCGCGTAGCTTGTCTTTCGAAAGCTTGTAGCGTAGCTTGTCTTTCTTGTCTGCTCTTATATCAGTTTGATTAGCATCAAAACTTTTTATGTATTAATTTAGATCACTAGACCTAAATTTATCTGCGGCAGTTACAGGAGCTCCATTTTGTTTTTTCAAATTATCTGATTTTAACTTCTCAAACTGAATTTCTTGCGCTAAACGCTCCTTTTCAAACGATAATCTTTCTCTTTCATTTTGCTACATTTTCAACTTTTCTGAAACAATAGTGTCTAAAAGGTTTAAAAAAATAACGATATTTAGATTTATCTTTACAGCGAGAAAAATAAAACATTACATACAATTAATTCTGCTTAAGACAAATAAATAAAAACACTTACCTTATAATTTTGCCAAAGAAACAAGGTGCAGATACTGACAAATTCAAAAAATTTTCCAGAAAAAACCATTCGATCAGGCAGTTCATTATCTTGTTAAATGGCTTCCTATTAATACGTAGTAAGTTGCTGTTGCCAACCAATCTAAAAAAAAAATTAGAATCTTTTTTACTTAAAAATATCTATGAAATGTCTGGGAATATCGATGAAGTGTCTACTGGAATATGTTCCTTCACTAGTTGATTTACCCTATTTAAAAATTAAGATAAGTTTCAGAATATAATGAATTTCATTTTATTTATTTTTTATTATTTTATAATCGCCGTTGAACAGCCGACCCAATTTTTTGTGTGTATGACTACCAATGTTCAACTCCATAGCCTAGTCATTTTGAACCTAATCCAGAAGACAGAGGAACTCCTGGATCATAAATTGGGAGACATTTTGCCTTCGTGGAGGACTATTGGATCGAACTAACCCCTCATTTGCGTTACATGGGCAGGAAAATCACGAAAACCTCCCATGATTAGCCTGATGGCAATGATACTCTAACCCATGATCCGTCTACCACTGAGGATATTTTACGTCAGCACGGTGGTCGGTGCAAGCCGGAATGCGGAATTCGTATCGACCAGCCATCGTCGGGATTCGAACCCGGTTCACCTCGTTGGAAGGCGAACGCTCTATCCCCTGTGCCATCACGGCTCTTTTTAACTTCATAACACATTTGCCAATAGTACTAACGTTTTCATAAAAAAAGAGAGATGGAAGGGGGCTCCATAATACGTTCTCTCAAGACTTCACCTATGCTTTGCGCATGTTCGAAATCAATTTTAGATTCAATTCATTCGCTTACAACCTTTCTCGACCTCGGTAAAATTCTTCATCTGAATTCGTCATCGTAGCACGAGCAGTAAATTAACTTAGGACCTCATTTTGCTAATATTCACGAATCTAGGAACATTTAGGATTTAAAGGCTCATTATTTTCCGATACTGGCCTTATATAGAATTGTCTGATTCATCCGATATTTTACAGCCACTTTATAACCAATATCGACCCTATATAGAGTTATCAGATTCACCCGATATTTTGTATTCATTATTCATTCGATATTTTATAATCATTTTTCAGCCAACATAGGCCTTATATTGCCCGTAAATAGGGTGATATTGACACTGCATAGGACTAATATTAAAAAATCCAGACATCCCAATATTGGTCCTTCGGTGCATGTTCATATAGGACCAATTTTGAGGTAAAATTGTTGGTAGGGAACTCTTCTGTTTAATTAAGCACTAAAAAACTAGAAAATTCTCGTTCAAGGCGAAAATTTTAAAGCTTTGAGATCCACTATGAGGTGTGGAAGATATTTTGATTGGAGAGCGTTTTGGGTTGCGTTTTTCCGCTGCTAGATTCTAATTTTGTTTTAACATCGTCACAGTCAGGTTTAGTCTGATTCACGAGAAAGCCACCATTAGGATATAGCTCGTTTGAGGTGGAATTATATTGGTCTTCATGCTCAAATCAGAACCATAAAAGACCAAATTTATAGGAGCTTCGTTGTATATGCGTTTGTTTAGGATCGTGTTCACCGAGCAAACATCGTGAGAGAATGTCTGAGGCCAACTTCTGCATGTGTAACTAAATTTTGAAGAGCATTGCTTGCTGAATGGATCCCCATGATAAGCTTAATAATTTGGCACTCAGAACCGCGGTGGATCAAGGGATAGAACATTCACCTCCAAATGAGGCGCCCGGGTTCGAATCCAAGCAAATGCTGGTCGATACGAACTCCACAACCGGCTCGCACCGACGGCAGTTCTGACGAAAGATATTCTCATTGCGGGTAGATCATAGGTTAGAGCCCCCTTACCGTTAGGCTAAACGCGGGAAAGTTATCGTGGTTTTCCTCTCCGCGTAACCCAAATGTGGATTCATTCCATCAAAAAGTCTTCCACGAAGGCAAAGTTCTCCTCAATACTTGATCTAGAAATTTTTCTTGTCTTCTGCATTGGGTTCGAAATTACAAGGCTACGGAGATGAACATTGTCGTAAACTCAAAATTGGACTGGTTGTTCAACGACGGTTATAAAATAAAACTTATTTGGCCCTCAGCATTTTGCATTTCATTTACGAACTGTGTACCCGATCACGTTTGGCGTTAAGTTTGACGTAGAACAGCTTCAACACCAACTTCAGCTTATGCTTTATTTACATCAGAACCAAAGTAAACTCCGATTAACGCAGTATAAGCCTAGATTCAAAGATGGGTGTTTTTAAGAAAACGTCACTTGCAACAAATCTTCATGCCAGTGGCAATAATGCCGCTGAAAGTCATGCTTTTTTTTAAAAAATATATATAATACTACATTCTTGCAATTCTTATTACGTAATTCATGCAATTTTTATAACATAACTGGCAGAATGCCCGCTCTTCGCTCGGGGTGAATAAAAAATAAGTAAAGAATCAATAAATCAGAGTAGGAAAACACTATGAAATCAAGCTCATAACTAAAAAGCATATACCGACCCAATTCAAGAGCGTAATGGAAGAACCAGGTAAGTGACATTTTAGGGAAATTAATGAATCACTGTTGTTTGCCTTCTTTTCAATCTTAACATAACTAATCACATAAATTTCAAATTAAACAATAAGGTTTTATTTTTTAGGTAGTTAGGTTTTATTTGAAATTAGAAACAATAAAGCGAGGAATTATTAGTCCCGTCTTGTTCTAAATTGGCAATAAAATACTTTTTTTTTCATTCTGAAAATGTCACTTACCTGCTTCTTCCACTAAGTTTTCAATCAATATACCAAAAATAATTTAATTTTTTTATTTCATATTATTTGTTGCCTATTACGGTTGGCTTTACGTTATTGAAGTAAGTAAAACTTGTTTTTTGTAGTTCATCCCATTAGAATAAAGATAAAATGTATTTAGCATCACTTGGCATGATGCTATTACTTGAAGCCCAATAGTCACAATTTACCATTATCAAATAATTTTTCAGGTACATATCCTTCTCGAGAGGCCGTTAAGCACTTTTTCTAAAGTATTGGTATTTAAACTGCTTAGTATTGGTTCTGTTTTAATCATCACCAAACATATCATTCCACGATTTTATACCTATATTAGCATATTTCGTACTTATCACATAACCCTTCAACATTGAAATTTTGTGAAAAATATATTTGTCAGTGACAGCCAACTAAAACAGATTTTTTTTTAAATTGAATTTTGGCCATTTCTCTATGCAGCCTTTAATTTACTGTTAAAAATTTTAGTACAGAAAGAAAAAATTTCTTTTAGTTCTCATTCATCAAAATATTAGTAAACTACCTTTGCTACGACTGGAAAAATGTTTTCTGAAACTACGGAAAATCCGTTGTAGAATTCTTATCAAAACTGCACCAGTTGGTATAATACTGTAAGTTCATATTACCGTCAGGGATACATATGAATTAAGCGTCATCTGTAAATTGAGATTTTCTACGGTTTTCCTAAGAAAAATTTTTTATGAACCTTTTCTCCTTAAACTTTACTTTTTAGCACATATCTTATTTTATTCTATTTCAATTAATACATATTATCAATATTAATAAAGCATTAGTGTCAGTA
Organism: Parasteatoda tepidariorum; assembly: GCF_043381705.1. NCBI lineage: Eukaryota > Metazoa > Arthropoda > Arachnida > Araneae > Theridiidae > Parasteatoda > Parasteatoda tepidariorum. The sequence continues at coordinate 9,441,104 of NC_092211.1, forward strand.
ATAATATGTCGATTAAAAATGAATGAAGTTTTTTTTCTACAATATTTTTGCTATAATTTTGATCAGTTTCTTATGTCAATTATCATATTACCAACATTAATTAAGCATCATTGTCGTCAATGATAGTATTTCTAACGGTCCTTCTAGACCAGGGGTTTCCAACTGGCGGCCCGGGGGCCGCATCCGGCCCGCGAAGCCTTTTTTTGTGGCTCGCGAACTAAAATATATTAGTTGTCATTTTTTGCAGACAATTTTCGCAAAAAATCTGTATGGATTTAAAATACTTTTCTCGTTAATAAAAACCTAATTTCTTCGTGAATAATTTCTTCTGTGAAATTTAACATATCAACGGTGCAAAAAAATTTATTTCTCAGGTTTNCTCGTTCAAAAAATATGTGCAATAAAAGAAAGGTTCTACATTATAGTCTCATCACAATTAATATATTTAACAATCAAGTAATATTATCAAATTTTTTAATAATATTATGTTAACACTCAACAATAAAAAATAATGACAGTTTACTTTAGATGTGCAGAAATGGAATTGAACTTATAAGGGCCCATCATTTTCAGTAGCTTAGGGCCCCACCGAGCTTAAATCTTACCCTGTGAACATAAGTAGTCGTAAACTCAAAATTGGGCCGGCTGTTCAACGACGGTTATAAAATAAAACGTATTTGGCACTCAGCATTATGCATTTCATTCAGGAACTGTGTACCCAATCACGTTTGACGTTAAGTTTGATGTAGAACAGCTTCAACACCAACTTCAGCGTATGCTTTATTTACATCAGAACCAAAGTAAACTCCGATTAACGTAGTATAAGCCTAGATTCAAAGATGGGTGTTTTTAAGAAAACCTCACTTGCAACAAATCTTCATGCCAGTGGCAATAATGCCGCTGAAAGTCATGCTTTTTTTTTAAATATATATAATACTACATTCTTGCAGTTCTTATTACGCAATTCATGCAATTTTTATAACGTAACTAGCAGAATGCCCGCTCTTCGCACTGGGTGAATAAAAAATAAGTAAAGAATCAATAAATCACAGTAGGGAAACACTACGAAATCATGCTCATAACTGAAAAGCATATACCGACCCAATTCAAAAGCGTGATGGAAGAATCAGGTAAGTGACATTTCAGGGTAATTAATGAATCGCTGGTTTTGCCTTTCTTTAAATCTTAACACAGCTAATCACATAAATTTTTAATATGCTAGCATGGTTTTTTATTTCAAATTAAACAATAAGGTTTTATTTTTTAGCTAGTTAGGTTTTATTTGAAATTAGAAGCAATAAATCGAGGAATTATTAGCCCCGTCTTGTTCTAAATTGGCAATAAAATAGCTAAGATACAACTTTTTTTTTCATTTTGAAAATGTCACTTACCTGCTTCTTCCACTAAGTTTTTCGATCAATATACCAAAAATAATTTCATTTTTTATATTTAATATTATTTGTTGCCTTTAACGGTTGGCCTTAAGTTATTGAAGTAAGTCAAACTTGATTTTTGCAGTTCATCCTATTAGAATAAAGATAAAATGTATTTAGCATCACTCGGCATGATGCCATTACTTGCGGCCCAATAGTCACAATTTACCATTATCAAATAATTTTCTCAGGTACATATCCTTTTCGAGGGGCCGCTCTAAAGTATTGGTATTTAAACTGCTTAGTATTTGTTCTGTCTTAATCATCACCAAACACATCATTATAATATTTTATACTTATATTAGCATATTTGGTACTTATTACATAACCCTTCAACATTGAAGTTCTTCAACATTGAAGTTCCCATCAGTGACAGCCAACTAAAACAGATTTTTTTTTAAATTAAATTTTGGCCATTTCTCTATGCATCCTTTAATTTACTGTTAAAAATTTTAGTACAGAAAGAAAATATTTCTTTTAGTTCTCATTCATCAAAATATGAGTAAACTATCTTTGCTACCACTGGAAAAATATTTTCTGAAACTACGGAAAATCCGTTGTAGAATTCTTATCAAAACGGCACCAATTGGGTATACTATAGCCTACGTCACAGGTTGTGTTATTCCAACTAAATTTAACCCATGAACGGCATTTTCTGCGAGCCTAACTTCAAGCCACAAATAAACAAACGAAGTGTTTGATCGTTTAAATAGCTGCTCGCCAGATTTTATTGCATTATAAAGAAAAGTAATTGACATTCGATTTTTGATTAATAATTGATTTATGTGGATAGTGGCATTTATGTGGATAGTGGCATAGAATTTAGCATTGCGTCGTGGTAAATGTTATTCCTACTAAGTGTAAGTAGTTGTGTTTTTCTTATATTATACCCAATTGGTATAATACTGGTAGTTCATATTACCGTCAGGGATACATATGAATTAAGCGTCATCTGTAAATAATGATTTTCTACGGTTTTCCTAAGACAAATTTTTTATGAACCTTTTCTCCTTTAATTTTGCTTTTTAGCACATAGCTTATTTTATTCCATTTCAATTAATACATATTATCAATATTAATAAAGCATTAGTGTCAGTAATAATATGTCGATTAAAAATGAATTTTTTTTTTTTTTACAATATTTTTGCTATAATTTTGATTAGTTTCTTATGTCAATTATCATATTACCAACATTAATTAAACATCACTGTCGTCAATGATAGTATGACGATTTCTAACGGTTCTTCTAGACAAATAAATATAATAACTCCATTACTTTTGCTTTCTAGTACAAAGCTTATATCTTTTATTTCGATATGCATACATTACTTAAATTAATTAAGCATCATTGGCGTCAATAATCTTGTGGCGATTTTTTCCGTTTCATCTAAACAAACAAATACAATATTCCCACTAATTTTACCTTTAAATACATAAATATTTTTTTCTATTCAATTACTGTTGATTTTAAATAGATAGTTTTTAAAAAAAATTTTTAAACGAAGTATAAATCAAAAAAAAGTGCGTGGTATCAGACAACTTTAAAAGTATAAATTTGGTGACGTAGCCCTCACGTGTTACCACATCATGCTGTTCATTGAATTTCTTTGATTTATCAAATATAAAATAACTAGGAGGCTTCGCCCCCTGCTCGCTAGCGCTCGCCAACCCCGAAACTGCTTTCGCAGTTCATTTCGGATTGCTTCGCAATCCGATGCTCGCTTTGCTCGCTCATTGGATACGTTCTTAACGTCTAGCTTTTGTATACTTTTTTGAACACTGAAGTTCCGAAAACTTTTCACTGTAGAAAATTCTAAACCTGTGCATTTCAATATTAATTTGAAATTGCAAACAGTTCACATATTTTTCTTAATCACACTATTCTAAATTTCAGTTGTTGAGAAAAGTAACTGTTGTAAAAAAAAAACATTTTTGT